>NW_007361006.1:610392-1137260 GCF_000149035.1 Colletotrichum graminicola M1.001
GCGTTTGGTCTTCTGGCGACCGTACTGACCTAGCTCAGTATTTCGCTTTTCACAATATTCATCGACACTTCGGATAGTACGCGACGTCCGTCCAAGCATATATGAGGGCGAATGACATGGCCTTGTCTTAATATCACTTTGTTCCTGCGCTTGTGAGTAGTACTTGAACTTTGGCTCTATAATTTCTCCTTATAAGGATTTAGTGTCTACCGTACGCTACCCCCGGCCAATGACAAAGGGAAGCCATCACCAACAAACACTTCCCAGCTCCTACCGGCACCACTACTACCACCCAGGTAGGTGCCCGTCTGCTCCTCCTCCCGCACCTGAGGTTGCGGAGTGAAGGGGGTCAGATATCAACCCCTCAACTGCCCATCCTCTGTCTGAGCATCCCGGGGGTGTGGACACCTGCCAAATCGGTCGCGGCCATTTGACAATGTCTGTCCGCTTCCTTGGTTCTGAACTAGGTAGGCATAGATTTCGCTTCACAAACCCCTCGACGTACATCCCGCGGCTGTTTGACGCGAAAGCAGTCGCCCATCATGTCGAATTAGACCACTCCCCACCGTCGGCGATACCCCGCGTCCATGATTACACTCTGCCTGCCTTGATTTTGGGACTTTGAGGGCCAAGAGCAAGAGCTCTTGTCCGTTTCGATGTTCGAGAAGTGTTATCGGTCCCACCCGCGTGGAACCTGTCCAGCGCAACCCACCTTGTCGGCTGTCAAGCTTCGAGACGACGTTGGGCTCGGCATCTGATAAGTTTCCCCTAAAACCTGCCAAGCCTCGTCGACAACCCCATCCTTCTCTATAAACAACCTTCAAAGTTCGCGGTCTGCCGTCTCCTCGTTCAGACAAGTCTGCTACCTTGGCGGTAAGACGACCAACGCGAAAGGACGATTCAGTGAGAGGTGAGGGGGCCTTGTCCGATCGCTTTCCTCAACATGCAGCTACACCGGGCTGTTGCGAATCATCAGTAAAACGCCCCGAATTAGCTCTCTCCCTTGTTTCTTTACACATTGCCTAGGCAGTGTCTAGCGTGCGGCAGAGCACGTCGTCTTTCCTGACTTGTTGGTAAGATTGTCCTAGAAGTGCCAAGGTACAATGTGACTTGCGTCGTCGCAATCTCGCCTTCTCCGTCCCATCACCCTACGATCCCACCTTTCAAATTGGCCGTATAATTGAGTTAAGCGCCGGCCATCCACAACGACAAGAAACTAACGTAATCGAGGCCGGTGGCAGGACGAACGATATGCTTGGAAATGCATGTCCTCAACGGCTCATCACATCCCCCCAGGTGCCCATATCTAATTCCGTAGCGCAGTCGCAAAAGAGCCTCTTATGCCTCAGCCCCCGGTCGCTCCCCCGCGCGCTGCGCACATGCACCTACACACACACAAGCACGCACATTGTTCCATTGTGACGGTGTGAGGCCGGCGTCCATGTTTCTCGACGCAAAGGCGGATATTCCTAGGTGCCAAACCGCAAGCCGATTGGGCTTTGCCTCATGTTTCCCAGATGTCCCTGCCCCACTCCGTTCCTGTCATGCAATATACCACATCCTGGCTGCAGCGGTTTCTAAATATATCCTATTTTTAGCAGTTGGCGACCTGCATGGTGGAAGAGAGGAGGGGGATAGACGCGCTCCGCAGCCACGCGACCACAACTCTGGTTCGTGCCAATTAACCCCTTTCATCCCGTGTCGTTGTGGGTAAATTGTACCCATCTCCTGTGTCTTACGCTGCTTCTTTCTCACACCTCCAGTTTCCTGGCCCTGCTTCCCTGTGTGTCACCCAACCACCACCCCCAACCCATCACCAACCAGACGCTCTCTCTACGACCCCAAAGGGCCCAAAGGGTAATCCGTACCCGCAAAAGAGTGGGTGACTGACTGACTGACTGACTGACAGAACGACTGACTAACCGACTGGCCGGCCGGGCAACCCAATCCACTCCTCGCCCAACTCCCCCATCGATCACAGACGGCGTTCCCAACCTTGTTTGCTCCCTCTCCCTCCCTCTCTCTCTCTCTCGAAAGCCGCCACGCCGACAAACCCGTTTGAACGTGGCCGGAGCAAATTTTTTCTTCCTCCTCTTCTGTATGGGCCGCGCTCTGTCACCTGTCACGCCTGGCCATCGCCATTGTTCCGTCCGTCCAATCCCACTCTCTTCCCGTGCTTGACCTTCTCCTCCACTCCCACTCCCCCACTCCCTCTTCCTACTCAGGCTTCAGAAATGCTACGGATATTACAAAGCGCGCTTTCACTTCGTCGCCGCCCGTTATAGAGCCCGCTCCGTCCGTGTTTTGCCCCATTCGCCAATCTGGTAGCGGTGACGCGCTAGGTCCGAGTCTCCCACGAGTGACAACTCCCCCCCAATTTACCCACCACCAACCATCCTATCTTCCCGTTACTTGAATCCATGTTGCATTGTCGTCGTGCCGCAGCTTGTTTCCCCTGCTGAATGGCCGTTTCCTTTCCCCGTACCGGTGTGAACAAAAACATTAGCCGCTCTGTGAAGGTTTCTTGTATACGTTGCTGGCTGCCCTCTCAACCTACCCACCATCACACTCACACACACACACACTTCTTCAAGCGGAGAGCTGCATACCAAACAGGGATACCCAGTCTTGGTGAGCTGCTCCTATGCCATTCTCAATGCAGAGCTACGACACCTCTGTCGCCGAGGGCCTGGTCGCTTGAATGTCTTGTGTGATTAGCTGCCCATATTTCGCGGCTGGGGCTAAACTTAACAACACTAGATGCCGTGCCGATGCATCATTACATGCTTGCTTAACCGCTTGCCAAACACCCCTCTTGGGCCTCAATTTTCATGGTTCCTGGGAGAGCAGTCCACTCTTTTCCGTCCAGTAACATATGTTCCAATCCGAATCCCAAGCCCAAAAGTCCATACCATCCCTCCCTTCCTTGACTGCCCAATGCATGATTCCCGTTTTCGGAACGGTCGGTCCGACCCCATGCCCGAGGTCTTCTGGCACCAGACTTTCGCACGCAATAGGCTGGGTTTCTCTCTTATCAACCTCAACTTGGTCGCCGTACCTTAACCCCTTGCGTGTAGGTCTTGGCATGATTCTATTGTTAGCAACCGGTGACGGTTGATTATGGGGGCCTTTCCTGTTCTGGAAAGTTCGTCGGTAGTTAAGCGACCAGCTGCAGGAGTCGCATGTTATCCATTGGTAGCCACTGGGAGCAGATACCGGCTGTCCGGTTCCTTGGCCTTCTCAACCATGTTCCGATGTGCAACCCTGCAGCGCGCGGTCCGTCGTAGCTACTGAGAGCTGCCAAATTTGTCGTCCGAAATCGACGTTGTTGCCAAGCATTCACTGCCCAGGAGAGCCGGCACCGGTCGCCGGAGCATTGTAGGTGCCAAATCCACCATGCTCTGCGATGCCGTTGTCGGTTTTCATCGTACCGTTGAGCATAGGACAAAGCCTTTGCAAAAGTCAGTCAGCTTGGGTGCGGAAAAGTCGGGTTTGGGAAGGCGCGCACGAAACGAAACAAAAACGAAAGTGACAGTGAAAAGGAAAAGGAAAAAATGTCCCCAAGCGACGGGTATTGGTGCTCGGGTACAGAGCATTCGAACTACGAGATGCTTATGTGACCCTGCTGTTGTTGACAGTGCTGCTGTGCCAGTACAGCTTCTGAGTGTACTTATTGTACTTGTACTTTTTGGGCTTGGGTTTTGGAGGCTCTCTGGGCTCTCCCTTGGATGCCGCTGGCTGTTTGACCACCAGCTGCTTGCCCCTTGAGCTTGCGGGTTCGCGGCTCTTTGGCTTTTGCAGCTCGTCGCGTCTTTGCAGTGAAGGGTACGGGGTTACCTTGGGGTGAACTAGCACCCTCCGACGCCGCTGGAGCAGGAACTTGCGCTGCAGAACAAAACGAAGGTTTCCCCCACGTCTGAACATGATCTTGAGGTCTGAGGTTGGGCGGGGAGGCAGAAGAAAAACAAAAGGCGCAATACTTTTTGTTGGTCTTGATGTGTCCGACCTGTCCACAATTGGCACACTTGCGGGTAGTGCCAGTGGCAGCCCGGTCTGCCTCGGGGGAACCGGCGTCGGTTCCGCTCTTCGATCGGTGGAGCCCTTTCTGTTGCTCTCGTCCGATGCGGCGTTGCTTGTTTCTGTTGAGCCGTTCGAGCTCCTTATCAATTCTGCTATGTGGTTAATCAAGTGTCCGGCATCTACTGAAGGATACCGCGTACTCAACCAGGCGGCGTCGGTCGTCGTCAGCGACTCCGGTGGGTCGTCCTTCGTAGATACTAAACACATGATTATGTGAGCGGGGAACGCATGAATATTGAAGGATAGACCTGAAAGGGGATCGGGATCGGGTAACCGTGGTGGGAGTTCGTACTTGAAATCCTCCAACTCCAACTCCTTCTTTCTCTTGATGTATCGGTCTATAATGACAGGGTCTTCGATGACAATGACCTTTTGCTCGACAGCGCCCTGCTCATTGAGAACTTCTCGGGTGATCTTCAGCTTCTTTCGTTGGTTCCGACTGGTGGATGTTGTCAGGCCAGTGATTTGGCTCATTCCTTCGTCGGCGTGCGCGGGGGTCTGGGCTCTCTGCGGGTTGAATCGGTCGTCTTCATCTGGCGGCGGAGGGACGACTAGGTCGTCATCCTTCTCTGTGCTGTCCTCCAGGCTAGACTTCTGCTTTTCCCAGATTTCGCGAATGCCCTTTCTGTACATTTGTTCTTGCTCCTTGACGTTGTAAGCGTGCCCGTTCTTCATACGCTGTGTGTCCGGATGCGCCGCCATAGCATCAGCGGCAGTGGTATGAGAGCCACCCTTCTGAACAGTCTCGATGTAGCCACCCTTCATTGAGGTCCGTATGAAACTGAAACCAAGGCCGTGGCCAGTCGGATCTCCCTGCCCATGGAGCTTGAGCATGGCCTTGCCAGCGCATGCATCAATGAAGGCTTTGCTGGTCTTCCACGGCGCCATCTTGTCAGCCAGTTTCTCTTCGTTCTTCTCGGCAGCCTTTTTGCTGCCTTTGGCGGTGCCTGCGCCGGTGCGTTCATCGTCATCTTCCTCGGCAGGCTCTTCGTTCTCCTCGTCAAGATTGACGTTGTTGGGGTCAAACCCAGCATCTTCGAGCATTTGCATTCCTAGCTGCATGCCGTCGATCAAGCAGACGTCTTCAGGCTTGATCATGGCACGAATAGAATTTTCGTCCATCAGCTGTTCATTCGGTCTCAGCCCCCAAAGGCCTTTCTCAACCTTGGCGTAGACGAGGAACTCCTTCAGTTTTTGTCTGTTTTGGGCATCTGTGCTTTCGGCAATGTGCTTCGTAACCTCCGATAAGTTGACCAGGTTATGCTCATTCCTCCTCATCATGCGGTACGAGATCATCTTGATCCTGTTCTTGGAGGCATT
This sequence comes from Colletotrichum graminicola M1.001, assembly GCF_000149035.1. Taxonomy (NCBI): domain Eukaryota; kingdom Fungi; phylum Ascomycota; class Sordariomycetes; order Glomerellales; family Glomerellaceae; genus Colletotrichum; species Colletotrichum graminicola. The sequence goes on from NW_007361006.1 coordinate 615,793, forward strand.
GGTAACCTTTCTGGAGTGAGGACCTGGAACCTCGACAGAAGGAAATGTTTGGCCAACCACGTAAAGATGATCAATCTTATGCAGATACCAGTTTGATCCGTTGACGCCCGTTGAGCTCCGGATGCATAGGAAGTCGGTAGACCGTGGCTTATGTTTAAAGATGGGTGCCCGGTACATTTGGTTGTGCAAAGTAGGCATCGTTTGGCCGACTTCGACCTCGCCGAAGATGGCGAACGGTGATCTGTCCTCAGGCAACAGAACGTGTGATTCGCCGATGTCCATCTTTGGTGGCGTCTCCTCATCGTCCACCTTCTTTTTGCGGTAGTAGTTGATGACACGGTTTCCCATGCCAAAGTTGGAGAGAACCGGAGGTGTCCTCTCGCAGTACTCGAAGAGTACGGCTGTAGAGTTGTCCGTGATGCCCAAATCTTTTGTTGTTTTGAAGACTTCGTGTGCTTTACCCTTCATCGTTTTACGCTTGTGGAAACCCAGCTTGCTGAATCTGATGGTCTGCCGTTCGTGCTTTCCGAACTTGAACTGAGGTCGATGGAATCCGTCTCTGCGAATGTCCAGCTTGACCTTGTAGAAGGGCCATGCAAGTTTGAGAGCCGGCATACTGTGCTCAACGGCAAGGTTGCCCAGAGTCGCTCTGACCTTGTGCTGGTGATTCTCTTTCAGCGCCTCGTACGCATCGTCGTTGGACATATTAAAGCGAGAGGACAAGTCAGGTCTCATGTGACCGTTAGCCATGCGCGTCATCTTATGCTCAACGCGCTGACGCTTGGGGCCACGCTGTGATTCGGCTTCTTCCAAGATTAGGTAAGGGTCGTTCAGGTCGAGAATGACGCGCTTGGATGCACGTTTGGTCACGTCCTCGAAGGAGTCGAAGGAGGGTGCGGTGAACCGCGGAATCTCGGGCAGACCCTTTGGCGGTGGAGGACGCGTCTTCTTTCGTGGTGGCGGTTTTGCTTCTTCATCCTCAAGAAACTCAGCCTCCCAGTCAAAGTCGAAAGCATCGTCGTGGGCGCGCTTGATGGATGCAGCTGTTGCCGCCTCGGCCGCTGCTTCTTTTGCCTTCTGGTCACTAAAATCTTGCTCGGCCTGCTCGATGCGAATGGACCAGTCATCGCACACCATCTCGATGTCCTGGAGTGTGAATCCCGCAACAGCCTCCGAGTCAGAGTCTTGCTCGAGGTTGAATTCTTCTGCTTCAGCCTCATCCGAGGATTCCTGCAGCGCGCATGCCACGAGCCCTTTGGAGTCGTCGTCAATCCGTCGCTGCTTCCGGGTCACGGTTGCGGGTCCAGGAATGCGAAAAAGCTTTTCTTGATCGGCAGCGAGATCCAGTGTGAGTTTGGAGAACATGAGGAGCTTGGGCTTCTTGGAAGGCTTCTTCTCGATCCACCGAGCCTTCTTGGGAGGCAGGAGTTCGTTCCATTTCAGTATGACACCCTTCTGCCAAGTCGGCCAGGCTTGCTTGACCAGGTCTTCGGCAGTCTCTGCGGGCGCAGGGATCTCAGGATCCTGGTTGGCGGCCTCGTATCCAGGCTCAGGGTCGAAGTTGATGTCTCGGTATTGGGACGCATCGGCATCATCGAGATCGTGAACGTGAGGGGCCGGCGATGGCGGACCAGGCGCCTCGATTGGGGAGGAAGGGCCATCGCCAAACAAGTCGTCGGTGTCGTTACTCGTACCTCCGTCGTCGGTGAGGCCTGGAACGGACAAGGAAGTAGCGACGTTGCCTTCCTCTTCATCCGGGAGATCATCGTCGCTGATATCTTCAAAGTCTTGGGCGTCGTCTGCTTTACCAGATTGGTCGAATGGCGTGTCGTCAAGAGTAATACCTAGGTCGCCGCCATTTTGGAGCTGACTCAGGGTTCGCTCTATCTGCTCGTCGTCCTGTGCGTCCTGGGTCTTTTGAGCAAGCTCGCTAGGGGGTGGGGACTTGGGAGTTTCGGCGCCCATATTGTCGATGTTTTGCACGAATACCGCCCCTCTGGCACCTCCGATATTGTGCGCCGACCGTTTCCAGATCTATACCATGCCTTGAGTTGTTGTTGGCGATGCGGCGGGGACTGTGTTCGTTTGGTGGAAGCTCGTGAAGTCGATGGGGCGACGCGTCGCTCGGCTCTGGGGGAAGCAGGAGGGAAAGTTCACGTAGAGCCGCAGAAATTTGGGTGACTCAGGTGCGATTCCTGCATGGGTGCCTGAGGCATTGAGTGTCAGCCAATCAGTCTGCGTTGGAAGAAGGCAGCCATGTTTCGTGGTCTGTGCCTGCCCGTTTTACCCCGGTCGAGGCTGCTGGAGCTGTTTCTGCCATACCTAAATTCAACAGCGAGCTAAGGTAAGTAAGCCCCGCCTGCCCCTTGCCGAATGTAAGGACGAATGTGGTATGGTGATAATTGGCAGACTGGCGTTAGAAGAATGTTGTCGTTGATGGGGCATCGATGTGAGTGAAAGCATATATTGATCGATACTCGTTTGACACCGTAGTGGCAAAAGTTATATGTATTGAATAATGGCAGTTTGGTTGGCTGGCTTCCTAACTTGAGAGGGTCTTGGCCGTCACCAACTGTGTTGAGGGTTCTTGCTTTGGTAGTAGAGAGGTGTGAGGTCAAAGAGGTATGAGGTGGTGGAGAAGCGTGGAAGAGGGAAGTGGGCGGGCCTTGTCCCCCCTACGCAACGAAGCGAAGCCATTAGTCGCTACATCCGAGAATAGAAAGAACGGGGGGGAAACCTCACGTTGACGCCCATAGAAATCAGAAGAGCAAAGGACAGAAAAAACGGGAGCACGAAGACCGACAACTTTGCAAGCCATCCGCCTACCTGGGAGAGACGCGCAGGGTAATACAGTCAGTGAGTGGTAAAGGATCGGTTTCTGGTCGCAATTAGCAAGCGTTTGCAGAACTACAGGCGACGACGAAGAGCCTATCAGAACCAGAGTGCGACATCTCATACTCCCGAACCGAGAACTGCTGATACTCAAAGCAACAGTGTCATATTCTTAACCAGAAGGCCGTCCTTGCCATGCCTGAGGTGGTCAGTATAGCGTTGACCATCGCCAAGGTGTGGCATATACGATTGTGCATTAAGACGAGGCTTCTTGTTTCCTGTGCGATTGCCCTCTTTGCTGCTTCGGCATAATCCTCCAATCATGTCGGCTTACCTTTTTTTCTTCTTCTGCTTTTGCATGAGTAGTCCAGGCAGTGACGACGGGTCAGCGCATCTCTCTTATTTAAGAGAAGGGCCAGAAGTCTCTACAGTGGTGATTGATCACAGCGCAGCTAGTTTGACACTTTTGTGTATTCCGTAGAATATCTAGTTCCATCCAAGGGACGCTTGCATACACGTACAGCTGGCACCCCTTCACAACGGTTTCGGTGCGTAATCTTTTGACACCCTCCCTCTCTGATTATCAGAAAAAGCCTTTTTTGCAAACTCCGTACGCCCTTTCTTTAGCAACGCGTAAACGCGAATGATGACCCTCCCGCCATACTCCTGCTTCCCGTGTCCGACGTAATGTTCTCTCCATCACCACCGTGTTTACTTGCAACGCTTCTCGACGATGCTGACACCGTTCTCCTCGTACTCCTTGCGCGAGATCCACATCTGGTGGAAGGTACCCAAACTGGCTAGGATGCTGCCACCGATCCAAGCACCGAACCGGCGCTCGCTGGAGAGACCAGCGGCGTGGATCTTGATCTTGAGGCCGGGGTACATGGCCGTCAGCTCGTTGTTCAGGCGGTCGTTAAAGCCATTAAGCAAGCTGGTGCTGCCGGTGACAACAATGTTACCGAGAAGGTTGGGGCGCAAGTCGACATCGACGGCGTTCAGGGCAGCACGGATCAGCTCGGGGATTGTCTGGGACTTATTCAGGCGGAACTCCTCGCTGTTGGTAGGGAACGCTGCCGTCTCATCCCACATGCCTTCCGAGACCTTGTATCGCTGTTCACGCCACATCTGGTTGGCGCCGTTGGGGAACTCGAAAACGCGGCCAGGCTGTGTCTTGGCAAAGTCCTCATTCTGAGGCATCGAGTACTTGCCGGGTCCACGCCAGGTCTCTACCACCGACTCCTTGAACTCAGTGATGAGACGCTCGTCCTCGTAGGCGCGGAACGAATCGGTGATGGAGAAGCCGAATTGGCGCTGCTTAAACTGGGGAGGCGCGCCGGCGTCGACGGGGGTCTTGTTCTCAACCATAAACGTAGGGATGGGATCGATCTTGGGCTCTGAGGTCTCCCAGAGGCTGCGGATCTGAGAGGACAGCCACAGGCCGCCAACAGGAGACTTCTGAATGGATCGCTTAAGGACCATACCGTCGTGAATCGCTGTGACAGACGTGCTGGAGCCGCCGACGTCGATGACTAGAGCGCTAGCCTTGCCGGCGGCGAAAGCAGCCAGTACAGGCGTTCGGCTGAGCCAGAAAGCAGGGCAGCCCCAGTTCTCCATGATGATCTCAATGGCCTTCTCTCTGGACTTGGCGTTGTTCCAGGGCGCCTCGGTCATCAGAAGCGGGTTCTCTTGCAGAGCCTTCTCCTGTGTCTCGACGTCCTCCATGGCCATGTCAACGTCCCCGTTGGCCGTGCCTTCCACTTCCTCTTTCGGATCATCGTTGAGGCCGTTCTTGGACGGGGGAGTTGGGCGGGCGGGCTGGAGGCGCGTGATGAGCATATGCTCCCAGAGCTTGCTGGCAACATCCCAGTCCTCGACGACGCTGTCGCGTGACATGTAGTTGCGAACCTCGAGGTCGGCGCGGGGAATCAGGCACTCGTCGCCGAAGACAGTGGTCGGGGCATCGGAGGAGCCGACGCGGCCGTAGAAGGACGGGAAGACGGACTTGGGGACATCTTCGCCTGCAAAGCCAGCGCGCGTGGTGCAGTAGCCTGGGTCGAGAACTAGGGCGGAAACCTCGTCTGTTTGCAATCGTTAGATTGGGTGACGCGCATCGTGGAGCGGGAATGACCTTCTTACCTCCTCCGTAAATGTCGGTCGGCTGGAGCGACGATGACAGCGGTTGTTGAGACATTTTTTTCTATTTTTTTTAGACTTATAGATATGATGCGACAATCCACCGAGATGATTGAGATGGTTCGAAGGCGGTGTGGTGGGTTGTTGCGATGCTGCACCCAGTTGAAGATCGCGTCTTGACAGAATTTGGCGCGGTGGTTGGCAGAAGGTGCAAGGCTGAGTCTCCAGCCACAGCCCCACCGTGCCGTAGCGCGACACACTGTACAAGCTCTCGGTGTAAGCTGGTTCACCGAAACATAGCTGTTCGCAATTGCATGTTGCGACATTTTCAATCGATGTTTACAAAACCATCGAGACGACCTTTAGGGCTTTATGGAGAAAGTTTCTCTATCCCATTAATCCGTTCCTATTTCACATACAATTTGAAAGGCGCAGTATACTTGTGAAGCTGCATAAGTGGGTATCTCATATAATTCAAAAACTCGTCAACTCTGGGTAAATTTGCCAAACCCCAAATATCATGTCATGTTACAATATAGTCATCTTCCGACTCGAAATCCCGCCCTTCTCCGTAGAGCACTTCGCAAGCACCAGCCAGCGGAATGTCCATCACAGCGTCTGTCCCCTCATTCCATATATTCTTCCAATTGTACCCTCCCCCGGGAAGCCGGTTATCCCTTTTGTCCCTCGATCTTCTCTTTGGTCCGTCCCTGAGCCGCCCTTTGCTATCAATCACCCCCACTTTAGAAGCTTCATCGACGACTGTCTCAATAGAGCTCAGCGGCAGCGTCAAGATCTCTGTATTGTAGGCCGCGAGCGCGATATAGATGTACACGCCCAGCATCGTCAGGAAGGCTGGGATCGCGAGCGACCACCACCGGTTCGGGTAGTATTCGATTCCCAATGCGTGCAGGAAGGGAGAAGGGAGGTATGACCACAGCAAGTAGACGAGGAAGGTCAAGGTCGAGAAAAGGTACAGCACGAAGCCGTAGTATTCGTAGGTCGGTACCTGCGGCGATGCGCGGGGGAGGGGCTCGAAGTCGTCATCTGAGGCATCAGGGGTCGTCGGTCGCGAAGGTCGGAGGAGCGACGTGAGTGATGGCGAAGGCGGTAGAGGGGTTGGCGGGCGGCCATAGAAGGGGGGTGCGAAGTAGTTGTGGTGCAAGGGTCGCGGGGGCAGCTCCTCGCCGTCGCCACCAGATCCGGACGCAATGGATTCGTCGTCGGAGAGAACTAGGTCTTCCTCGTCTGATGAGAGTGACATTTTGGGCTGCGGGCCCGAGCAGTCGGAGCTCTACTGTCGATATTGGGGCAGTTTGGACGTGGTGTTGCAAGTGGCAGAATTGCGATATCCCAGGCCGGCCCAATTTGCAATCTGGAATCGATCCCCCTCGGTTCCACTTGTGCCCGGGATGTGGACCCGCGTAGTGGGGCCGCATATGTAGATGGCTTGGCGATGATTACATAACTCCCTGCTGTCCAACGGCCATGCTATTTTCGAGATCTTTATCCAAAAGTCGCTCGTTGTTCTAGCAGTAGTCTTGCCAGGCAGCAACAAAATAGATATCAACAAACATGAGGACGCCCCCACAGTTACTCCCATTACATTGAAAAGAGTCATCCGTACAAGGATCCTTTGATACAAATTTTATTACGCCTCTGGTGAAACTATTGTAAGCAACATGCATCGTAGAAAACAATAATCCGGTGTCGTTAAGTGATTCGATTCACCTTGCTTTTTCACTGCACCACCATAACGCAATCGAAATGAGTTTGATTGAAACAGAAGCAGTTCACAACATGTCTTGTTCATGTCAAGCCCGATAGCGCGATACCAGAGAGAGGCAAGATTCCAATCGGGACAGTGCACGTACCAGAAAACCAGAATTGAAGCTACTTGTGGCATTATGTGGTCATCAAGGATCAGTCTATTAAGCTACTGATGTAATGAATCCAGGGTAGCCCGTTCATCGCTAGATCATTTACACCGAAGGTTCTGTTTATCAGCGAAGAAGAAGAAGAAGAAGAAGAAGAAGAAGAAGAAGATGAAGATGAAGAAAAAGGCTTCAAAAAGTCTATTGTATGCAATATAAATGTTTTGCGAAGCCATGGGCTGAATGGAAGTCTATTCAGTACCTAGGTATTACGAGGCAAGTCCACATATATCCATACCCCTTGACGACCATAGCTCCATCTTTCCTGCTGTTCTCGAGACCGCCACCCGTCACCTCCTCAGGAGACCAGCCCTGCCACCCACTTTGGCAGAAATATTGAATCCAATAACCGGCGCCAGCAGCTCCCCGTTCTCCATTGAGGAGTCGGACTTACCAGAGCCCGAGAGCATGTCGGAGCCAGCCTGCATTCATTCGCGTCAGCCACGTCCACTCGAAAGGAGAAACAAATCACCACCAAGAGAAAGACTCACCTCTTCTGTGCCGCGGCTCCTCGATCCAAACCCGGTCCTGCAACCGCTGGCGAATCATCACCGCCTGCGCCCACGTCAACCCAAACCGGGTAGTGTTGTGCATGCTGCACGCCACGACGCCGCATACCTGGCACCGGAAATAGACAGCCCCGTCCCGCGACCTGCAGAAGATGCACTGCGGCGGCATCGGCCGGTTGTTCATATTCTCGACTTCCCATGACGTGGGGAGGTGGTGGTTGCACTGGGGGTCCTCGGGGTGGATCTCGAAAATGGGCCACGCACGCGCGCCCTCCTGGGGTCTACGACGATGAGCTCTGGGGTCGGCTCTCCAGTTTCGATTCTCGGGCTACAGGTCCTAGTCAGCGAAGTGTCGTCTAGTGGCTGGGGGGGTCGAGTTAACCTCAGTGTTGGACCCGTCTGTATAATACATAACGATGCTATACCGGCCTCGACCCTGTCGATTGCGGTCTTCGCGCTGCATATCCTCCATATATGGCCAGTCCATCATCTGAAACCTCTGCTGATGCATTGCCTGGAGAAGTTCTACAGTCCAATAGTTAGCAGGCGGTTCCCAGACCCTGTCAAAGATAGCAGGCGGAAGCTGGACTCATTCAGCTACAATTAGTTGGAGCGGGGCGACCTGCTAGACGAACATTGAACGGAGCTGAGGCTGTTCTTATAAGCCTTGCACACAAGCACACGCACTTTCTCTCTGTTCTCTTCTGACTGGGATGGGAGTCACTGACCTGGGGGTATAGGTTCCCACAAACCATCATCCGCTTGTGGACGAAACAAGCCGGCTTGTGGCAGTTGCATCGGCTGCTCTTGCGGTACTGGTTCCGGTCCCGGTAGCGGTAGTGGTTGAGGTAGAGGCTCAGGCTGAGGCACACCCTCCTGCCGCACAATCGCGGGAAAGTCGTCCGGGTTCTGCCCCTGATGATATCTCCCGTCTCGCTCGCGCACCGGGACACGGTTTTGCCCCTCCTGTGGATAGAGCCCGCACCCACGAGTACATCCTCCATGCCAAGCGCCGCCGCATTGGAAGCAGAACTCATACCCGCACGGGCACCTGCGGTGATCGGAAAAGAAAGGATACTCGTTAGCGGACTCGAGGGCGTGGGTTGCGCATTGTATAGACACTTCACTTACGTCATGTGATGGCATCCGGCCGCCAGCTCGATGATCCGGCGACACCGCGGGCAAGGCGAGAGGCTATACGCGTCCATGGCGTCCATCAGCATCTCGTCCTCATCCTCCTCCCGGCACGGCCGCCCAGGATGTATGGCCTGCCTGCACCGTCGACACGTCCCCTCGCCGCACGCCGGGCACTCCATCTCATCCTCCCTGACGTGCGGTCCCCGAGGCGGTATAAACGACGCACACGCCGGCCTGGCGCAGTACACCCTCTCGTCGCCGCTGGTCTCGTTCTCCACCCTGATCTGCTCGTACAAGCCCAATAATCCAGGACGGCTCCGGTCCGCCAGCTCGATTTGCTCTTGGTGCAGCGGCTCGCAGCACCGCGGAGGCCAGCTCCCCGGCCGCAGGCCCGCCCGGATACAGGCCCGAAGGCACCGCGGGCACATCCAGCAACCGCAGGGGAGGCAGCTCTTGGGCTGCCGGCCACCGGCGCAGACAACACAGTCAGGCCCTCGGTCATCGCCTTCTTCGGCCTCAGAGGACGCTGCACTGCTGGGCCTACTTTCGGCGAGGAGGCGGTTGCGCTCTTCCCAGGGGATGTACCGTCTTGGCCCGGGCTCGCGGGGGTCGTTGGGATTATCGTCGCCGTTGGGTGATCGTCGGTCTACAGCGATGCTCTGCTGCATGGCAATGGCGAGCTGCATGTCGGGGTCTGCCATTTGCAGAGCCAGAGTGGCCGCGCTCTGGACTTCCTCATCAGTAGCGAAACGGAGAGTTTCTAGGTTCAGGAGACCATGGCCGATGATAAGGTTTGCGATGTCATCGTCGAGGCGTTGGAAGAGTTCCATGTTTTGTCACGTAATTATTATCTCGGAATCTTGGCGTATTAGCCACTTGCGTTCGAGGCCTCGTTATTCTTGAATCCTGCCGAGGTCACAGCTACGACATGATATGTCTTTCCGGTGAGTTGAGCGCTGAGCATATTCCACTACCAGATAACATAGATGCTAGGATGATGCGCAGTAGGAGTGACTGGTTGTGAGTGATTAGGTAGAAACGAACAAGGGTATCGAATTGCGTAGACGGTAATTGTGCTTGGTATACTGACAGAACCAAGTCAGTGCATTGGTTTACTCGTCGTTTGGGACCAGTCATCGAGGACAGATCTTATGCCGCCCTTAACATCCTCGGACTAACGCAAAAGATTCTGAATTTACAAAGAGTTCGGGTGAAAGCCATTGAGGTGAAGTCAACCCCTAAGCATGTGGGAACGTGTCAAGGTTTTGGCCAATTATATATCCCCAGGTTAGCCATCTAATGCAGGAAGCAATAACACAACACCGGGAGTTTATAGCTTGTAGTTTTCTTGGGGTCCAGAGCTGTCCCTAAGTGTATGCTTGCTTTAACAACACATCTACTCAACCGCGTTGGGTAGAGTGTGTTCCGTGTCAGAGACTGGTGCTGGGGATTCATGGTGTCACGGAAACAGCAAAGGGCACAGACGCAAAGCTGGACTAAGTTGAGTCAAATTCGTAGATAACAACGGGACTACTACGCCCCCTTCCCATCTTCTCTGCTGGTCAAAGCTGCCTTTCCTACACCGTCTTCTGTTAGGTGTTTTAAGCCCGAAGAGGTGGTTTGGTAAATCGGCTTCTTTGCGCCATGAACGGTGACTCCGTCGTTAAGACATGGGATTTTCGCGCCAATGTCGACCGTGATTTCTTTCTTCCTTGTCCAAGTGACGTGGTGGCATTTCCCATTTCCACTTGTATCATCCCCCCCCCCCCAAAAAAAAAAACCAACCGTCCGTCGGTGGTCATAACCAGTAAACCCCCCGTAAACTCCGTTCATCATAAACTCCAACGCTGCTATCCGGGATATGATTCGGAAATAAGAAAACAAAGAAAGAAAAATCAATGGAAGAAGAAGAGTGGCAATGGTAACCAGCACATTTAAAGTGGATAATGGGTATAATGATCAATAGCTGAAGTCCACATTGCCCATTTGGGACAGCATCTTCGCTTCTGCTGAAGTCGAGTTCCCAGTAGCGCCCGTGTTTGTTGATGTTGCCGAATTTGAGTTTGTTTGTGATGATTGTGTGGTTGAGTTGGTCTGCGTTTGCTGCAGTTCATGTTCTGGCGGGGGCTGACCGCTTGGTGACCAGCCCTCGTCTAGCATTTGTTGGAAACTCCAACTTGGTTCGAACCTGGTGCTGTTCCAGGCGTAGTCGACACGTTCGTACATTTCGTCAATCTGCTCCAGACTGATCTTACTGGTCTCGAAGACCATGCACCACACAAAAAGAACAGCCAATATACAAAAGGCACCCCAGAGGAAGAAGATTTTGGGGCCGATATCAGCCGAGCCGGCCCCCTGGCCAACCATGAACGGTGTGCCGTATGCAATGCCGAAGTTCAGCAGCCAGTTTGAGGCGGTTGATATCGAGTTGGCCTTGGCACGGACCTTCAGGGGATATATCTCGGACGTGATGACCCAGCACACGGGTCCCCACGATGCTGCGAAGAAGAATATGTTGACGGCGCAGAAGACGATGAGTATCGTCTGGGCGGCCTGCTGCAGGTTCTCTCCGGCTGCCGTGGTAAAGGAGGCAATGAGAAGCTGGCAAACCGCCATGCCCATGGCGCCGACCATGAGAAGCTTGCGTCGACCCCAGGATTCAATGACGAGGAGACCCGGGACAGTCGAGACAACATTGATGATGTTAATAATGAGAGCCTTCAAATAAGGGTTCTCGACCTTGGCGCCATCGAAGAAGGATGTGCTGTAGTACATGATGAAGTTGATACCTGTGAGTTGCTGCAGCATCTGCAGGCAGCAACCTGTAAGAGTTCGTCGGCCGAGATGAGGAGACCCATAAAAGATTTCCTTGTAGGAGTCTGGGCCAAGCGTGAGTTCATATTCGTGGTTGGCAACAATTTCCTGAAGCTCTTCGAGCAGAGCAGGGTGCGTAATGTCGAGACGCCGAAGGCGGCTGAGGGAAAGACCTGCTGCCTCCGGCTTGCCCTGCTTAACGAGAAAGCGTGGTGTCTCGGGAAGAATGAGAAGACCGACGGAGATAACGACAGCCCACACTAGCTGAAGGCCGAGAGGTACCCGGTATGCGGCGGCGGTATCCAACTTCTCGGTCAAGATGTTGACGAAGGATGCAGACAATAGACCTATCGTGATGGAAAGCTGATAGGCACATACGAGAGTACCTCGAATCCACTTCGGGGCCATTTCTGACTGGTAGACGGGCACGAGCACCGAGATGGAACCAACTCCGATACCAGCAAAAAACCTGCATGTTTCATCAGCAACGCGCTCCACGGCAGATGGACAATGGTATTGTTTCCCCCAGCATACCTTCCAACCAAGAGCATTGGAATATCGTGCGCGCAGACTTGGAAAATGCCGCCAAAGCTGAAGACGCCGACGGACAGGATAAGCGAGATGCGACGGCCCCAGGCATCACCGATGGGCGCGGCCAAAAGGGCGCCGAGGACGGTACCGGCGCTCAGGATCGCAACGATGATGGAAGATTCGGCGGGCGAAATGGTGGGCAGGCCGTTCTCGGTGTAGCCGGTCGTGAAGTCTCGTCGGAAAGCAGTCATGGAGATGATGCCGTTGATTGTTCTAAAGTCCATCGCGAATCAGCCTCATAGATTCCACACCAAGCCCCACGAGGAGCGGCCATGGCGTGCCTCGTATCCCTCTTGTGCCTCAGGACACACAGTCGCGAATCGGGGTTCGGGGGGGGCTGCTTACCCAGTGTCGTAGCCAAAGAGCAATCCGCCCGAGGCGACGAACAGGCCGACCATGATAGCCGGGGCCGACGAGCCGGCGACATTGTCGGGCTTCTGCCAGCCCATGGCTATCGCCATGGTGAATGGGACTGTGGGCGAAGTCAGTCCAGAAGGAGATCGTGGTGCTACGAGAGGGCGGTTCTCTCAGATGTCGTGGGGAAGTGAGGTCGAAATGGGCCGGCGACCATTTGACTGACAGGCGGCAGGCGAGTTCGAGGTGGTGAATCGACAAAGTGTGGGTAACGATGAACGGATAGGATGGAACAGACGGGCAGATGGGTGTGGAGTAGGAAGCAGGGACGGACGGGCGAGGGAAGGAAGAAAGTCGGGCGGTCGGGACCCGGTTAGTTTACTTAGGCAGGTCAGTCGGAAGGAAGGGCCAAAGCCACAGCGAACCCAGAACACCACGGAAGCGTGAGAGGGAGAGAGAGAGAGCCTGCCAGGGGGGCCAGCCCAGAGAGGACGGTACAGAGAAGAAAAGCAAGCTAGCGCGAGTCCGGGGCGTGTGGGACGCGGAGAGGGGAGTTAGAAGGGGGGGGGGATGAGCCAGTCAGGACGACTAGAGAGGGGTGAGAATTGTGGAGATGGAGGGCGAAGGCAGTACGGATAGAGAGGGTAACCAACATGGAAGACGGTCGGCACTGTGCTGCTTTTGCTGTCAGGAAACCACTTACCCCCTAGAAGAAGAACAGAAGCAGGAGCGGTCGGCAGCAGTAGGAGTGGCAGGGGCAGAAACAGAAGGAGGAAGAGAAGGAACAAGTTCAATCATGCAGTGCAGTCCTCTCTTCAGGCCTCGCTCCTGTGCGGTGAGTACCGGCTCTGTATTACTTTACCTACTATACAAGTGCCCCCCCCCCCCCCCCCCCCCCGGGACTTGTGGCTGAGGCCATGATTGGCTCATTTCTTTCTTGGGAGCATCTGGTCATGCTCAGCTCGCCAGTCACATACTGTACCTTCTCTACAACGCTATACTCAATCGAGGCATAGTAGATCAGTCTTTGTTCCCTCCTTGACGTAAAAATGGCGGGAAGGAATGTGCAGCCATGTACCTAGTGTATACTAACCTGAGCACGGACGAGGGCGTTTTGTACTGCGTTTTCGCTGCCAATCCTCTGTTCTGCCGTCCCATGAACAGTCTCTGTGGACGGTAGGCGGAGGTGCTTCGTAAAGGGTTTTGGTACGAATACAGGTAGATGGATTGCTGACAACACGAGTAGCTACAGTTGCTCCTTTGTGACCCGACCTTTTGGTTGGGCTGATGAATGAAAGGTTCGGTCGAATGTCTGATCACCATCCTTGTCCTGTCTGCCTGCCCCAGCTGCACGTGGAAGAAACTCACGGTCGGGAATGAGGGGGAGGACACAGACTTGAGGGTTGCAATTACAATACAGTTCAGAGATGCAGAAGCACACCTGGGGGTCGTCTGGCCTGATCTGACTACCGTCCGCACTCGTCAGTTTCGTAAACCACTAGCGATCAGGCTAACAGTAAAGGGTATAGCGGCCGTTGAGAAGCAGCTAGCGTTACGGCAGAAACAGAGATCAGAAGTAGGGACTAGTCACGTGCTGCATACGTTAGCAGGAGGTTTAGGTGCAAGGCTGGTATGGGTGGGTTGACCGCCTGCTATCTGCAGCTTAGTGCGGTGCTTATACACTAGCTTCTACTGGTAATTCCCTAGCTATATTCAGCTAGCCTACCTACTAGTGGCTTACGAAACTGACGAGTGCGGACGGTAGCCCAGTGTGTCCCGAGTGTGAGGAACGCGTCCAAAGTCGACAAATGTCAGGCCAGGCAAGGTACGGACAGGACAGTGCAGCACTGTATGCATCCTGCCGAGTCAATAACGCTCCTTCTCATGTCCTCGGAATCGAGTCCTTGGCCTTGGTTCCCTCGTCTTTCACTGGAAGACAATCATGTCGGGGCAGGCGAGCCGGCAGACAATTAGCTCTCATTTTCCGGCACTGTACCTACGGTAACGTTGAGCGGTTGAGCTCACCCGTCTTAATCAAGCCACCAACTGTCCGGCCGTCTCATGGCTTCTGCCAAGTTGCAAGATGCAGCAGGTGCTGGGTTAAGGCAAAGTAGGCCGGGTGCATGGTAACCGTGCAGCATGTGGCCTGCAAGCCACAATACTATGAGTGAGCAGGCCAAGTCAGTCTTGTAACTTTGGGAGAAGCGTTGCGAGGTACAGACGCATCTTTGACGGCCTGCTGTGGACTGAACATGGTGAGACCAAACCGGACGGGGCATTCGCCCGACGCCCTGTGTTTGTCGCCTACATGTGTTTTTGCATGACCCGTCAATGTCGATGCTATCGACCTCAGCGAAGAGGCGCGGCATGTGAGCATCACGGTGAACCATCTCGCACACTTCATGTCGGCGACAGGCGGTTGCAACCTTATCCTGCCAGCACGGCCGTTGAAGTCGGCACACATGGTGTTGGCCCTAGTTGGGGAAACTTAATCAGAGCATGGGAGGGGGCACAAGGCACTGTGTTCCCGAGCCGATTCCCAATCACATACCACCAACCCAGCTCGCGGACTTGTGGTAAGGCACAGTGTGACCCCCCCAGTCATCCGACAACAGCCGGGCGGCAGGGGTGGCGGACAAGGGATTGGCAAATGGCCTCCACTAGCGCAGGCATATTGCGGGGAAACTCCGCCTACCGCCTGCCATAAGCAGACAAGTACCTCAAGGTATACGGAGCACCTAGGTACCTAGGTCATGGCCTGGACCGGCAAGCCGACGCTCCTTCTCCAACCCCAAGGTACGTGGCGCTACTAGCGCTGCCTCTACACTTGCAACGCGCCATCGTCTTCTCCTCACCTACACTACATGTTCGGCTGGAAGCAACTTGCATTTTTTCTAATGACTATTGTTTGACTACCTTTCAGTTCAGCCGGTGCGCTGGCTGGCAAGTCTGTTACATTGGCCACTGCATCCTTCTTCTGCCGGTTGTATTTCTTAGACTCTGTCCATTCAGAGATCCTCCTTATCCGAACCCAGTACTCCGTACTAGGTAGTCTATACGGAGTACAACGCACTCAACTCGCGACCTCACCCAATGACGCTGCAGGTGCACAGCACAACTTTTCTCGCTCCTGCTCCATCATCATTTCTTTCAGCAAAGTTGGTTTGGTTCCGTTCTACCCGTCTCAACGCTACCGTCTCTACAACTATTGGCACCCGTCATCTCTCGGCTCTAAGGTTTCCTCTTACATGCGGAGGCTGAATCCAAACCTACAGCTGAGACATGCACTTGGACGACGAGGTGGTGGCTTAGGAGCTGTTTGAAGTCACATTCCAGATCATGTCTGCGTTGGTTTCGGGCGTTCGCCATTCCTGCAAGTATTGCAGTGCCACAGGTCTCGACAACTTGGGTGCGTAAATTACACTAGTACCTAATTAGTCACCCCCCCCTGCCGCACAGTTGTGTATACCAAGCCCAGCATCGATAGTCACTTTCCTATTTGAATTAACAAGGCGGGTTTCTTCTTGTCGCAATGTCGGGATGGATTGCGTTGCTGCTTCGTCCAGTGTTTGGATTTCTATCTATTCTGAGTACCTCTATCGACATTGGCTCCTTTGCACGGGCTTCCTTAACCTCTGAAGTCTAGGCTCCTGTTCCCCGTTAGGAAAACGAAATGTCCTTCAAAGAAAAAGAGGGGGAAAACAACTCCCTGATGGACAACAATCATCTTGTGGTGGCCTAGATTTCGAAGTATAGCACTCAGTCACCTCAGTTTCAATAGGTTGAGTGACTGTCACATTATAGATATCTAGTATAGGCTGATCCCGCTTACGGGTAAGCGAGAAGGTGCACCAGATTACGCCACTGCGAACACATAACTCTTTTCAATGTATGATACAAGCACCGATGATTTTTACGGAAGCTCGTCCTGCTGGTAGATGCTGCTTTGCATGCAGGCGAAGGGGGACGGCATCCCGTAGGGCGGTCACTTTTTGACACACCACTGCTTTTCCTAGTATCTCTCGAGTAGGTTGTTTGCTTGACAGCATACCTACTCACCCGCACCAACTTTGGCTCATTTTACGTCAGGAGCCCCGGTCATTATGTTGTTAGAAGCATGGGAAAGGGCTTCTTGGCCTGGACAGCACTCCGAGGGACAACCCTTCAAGCTGCAGGATACCCGTAGCGGTCGGTCAGCTCTCTATACGAGGTCAACACGAGGTTATCTCCGGGGTCTAAATGGAGGGCGGAGCGGATGCGCACAATGATGGGTTGGTTCCCGCCGATAAGTCCTGGCTGTATACACTAGGTATGGCATTTGGACAGTGATCTGATTTCGGGATCGGCATGCAGAGATCGACGGCACCGACGTGGGCCGCTGCGCGGAACCTTGAAAGCGAACACCAGGCTAACCTCAGGCCTCTGCACAAACGGACCCTGCATGGAGTGAGAATGGGGGAAAGGTGCCACCAGCCGCCCCGCGGGATTTCTGGGTCGGCTCTGCGTGTGTGTGCACTCCCCTCAGCCCCTTCTCCGCTGTCAACATTAGCAGAACAGGCGCGCTTGGCGCCCTTCTTTGGCTGCTGGTTGTAGCGCCTGGTCGCGGGCCAAGAGACTCATTGGCCAACTGATGTCGTGGTGTGTTTTGAGCTTGTGGGCGAGGTTGATCGGTACATTGCGACTGACGACGACGATGACAGTGGAGATACGCGCCTTTATGCCTCTGGTGGGCATGGATGGCCGATATGTAAAGGAATGCATATTACCTGTTAACTAGACATATGGCGCAGTTGTTCGATAGCAGCTGCGCCGTCCTGTGCAACCGATTCCATCTCTGGATCTCGCATCTTCCTGAACTCCAGCCCTGTTGCCACAGCACAGCCGTGAGCAACCCTCCCTCAGGCGGCATACACATCGTGATCGTCCTACAATCGGCCAGCTTGGGAACTATCCAGCTGTTCTTTGGGTATGTTGACGGATCGCCCAAGTGTCAAGAGTCTGTCATGCATAGCCATTGCACAGGAAACACTTGAAACTAGTTAGCCGAAAAGGACACAGCCGACGGATATCTACCAGGAGGCTTTTGATATGGCCCGTAAGGCGTCACAAGCGTACAGTTCCAGCGGCGATAGATGCGTTCAGCACCGTCCCCGTGGACGGGTGGGGGAAAGGCAGGAGGGTGTAGAAGACGCCATTCTTTATCTCGGGGAGCAAGATGAGGAGTGCGATGTGTGCCGTTCCGCGATGTGGACATGGTGATATCCGCTGCGCTCCGGCCTCAGTTGTCGTGCCCGGCATAGGAGGATGCGGGTCTCTGCTTTTGTATGCTCGCTCTTCTTGAGACATTGATCGTTGCAGCTGATGGCCAGGGAGTACACCAATGCGGGCTTCGACGTGGTACTCATGGAAGGAAGTTTGGGTGCTATTCTTGGTTCCGCGGCGGGAGGACCTGAGCCGAGTGTGTCACGATACAGACTGGTGTACCATGGGGTTGTTCCAGGTGCAGAGAGCCATGTGGCGGGAGACTGTTCGAGGGTAAAATGTTGCGATTCACCCCGGGGCGGCTTCTGATACACCTTGGCAGGACATCTTATGATCAAGCGTACGCCGTCACCCGCTGAAGGTTTCTATCTCTTAGAGGAGGCACTATGACTTGAGGTGTGGCCGATTTAGTCTACCAAAGATCTCAATGGGTTGATGTAGAGTCCTAGACCTTGAGCTTCCTGCCAGCTACAGTATATAGTCCTTTGGGGTTTTCTCTGTATGTTTCCCTCTTCCTATCTCCCACCTCCTGCTAACGTGGGTTCTTTTCCACGTATCTTGATTCTATCCCCAGGTAACAAACATAATGCCGCCTCCCAGAGCTTCTTCCAACAGCAACCTGCATCGTTCGTGTATAGTTCGACTTTCGACCAACAAACCATCGGCCATTTACATGCCTTGTTATGGAGAGGCCAGTGAGGTTATCAAAGCACAGACTGCAATGCTGTTTCAGTCTTCTGGCCATCCCATTTTGACTTCTGCCGTTGGATTCGTTCCGGGGAAGGTGGCACTTGGGGTTTTTCCAAACTTCGCCGGCTAGAATAAGCAGTAGCCCTTCCCTGTCTGTGACCATAGAGAACACAAGTCGATCAAGATCCCCAACTTGATCAGTGACGATAGAGCCTCTCTGAGGATTCGAAACCACTGCAGTGATCGGTATCGAAGTCTTGATCTCAAGGCAGATCGTCGTCGTCGTCGTCGTCTTGGCTAGTGGGCCCACGTCGCTCCCGGTGTCTGATTCTGTCTCTTTCTATGCAGTTGTTGACGCCAAGGTGCTTATTAAAGACGAGCCCCTTGCAGCCTTCCATAGGGGACCAGCAAAGATTAGTGATGACGTCTACGAACATCGTCCTGTTCGGGACGAGGCGGCGCTCCATGACGGGGTCGCAGTGTGTCAGGCGGACGCGGTTGAGAGCACTGCAAGAGGAGCAATAATACTGCTTGATGTAGCACATTATCAGTAAAGGCCCTAGGTTCACACACAGTTTGAAGTGTCTGCTTCCAGCGTAGGAGTTTGCCTGTAAGTCCAGTGTACTCGACATGGTTTTCCCCGACATCGACATGCCAGCCGAGAGAGATATATATATATACATAGTTTCGGATTGCCATCTCCACGAACTTACTATATTGGTAGCGATTGAAGATCTTGCACAATTTTCTATCATACTTCGGTGTACCATGATAAAGGTTGGGTTCGAGGTTTCCAAGGGACCTGTAGAAGGTGGTACCCAAATGATGGATTTGGTCGGGAGGGGGGAAGCCAGCGGCAACGAGTGGCGTGTTCACAAAGGTCCTATCAGACACACCAGCAGGATCGTCCCAAGCATCTTTAACTACAAAAGTGATTTCATGTGAAAAATTGCTACGTTGAATGCTTATTTGGGTTGTTTTCTGTCATGAAATATGCATGCCATGTTTGCGGAAGCCTCCAAAAGCATGCGTGCGAGAAACAAGAGCAACCATAAAGGGCCCACGGTCCTGGCGAACTATGATTCGTATCGTCTGCTACTATGTAAGCGAATTGTTCAACCCTTTCCGCGTCAGAGACTCGATATGTGGCGAACCATGGTTCGCGAGGCTCAATTTGTGGCCTCTAGATGCCACGACCGCCGGTCACCAACGTATTTACATACCACCTGCGGATCGTACTACGTGACGCGCGAATCTGTCTACTTGACGAGAAGGTCTGCCCAGGCTTAGACATATTCACCCATACTATATTCAAGATGAACAACCCTACTCCTCTTCTGAAGACTCCATCAGCTCGGCGCACTTTCGCCCCAAGGTTCGTTTGCGGCTGACCGAATTGCATTCTTCTATTTCACCCCCCCACATTAAACTCATGCCATGTAACCTCTCTCTCAATCAGATAGTTTCCGGTGGTTAAGGCCAAGAGCGGCAAACGAGGCTATCTTTCAGCATTTGTAGGTGTAAACATGCCAACCGGAGCATCGTCCGATCCCTCAACCTCTCGCTTGCCACCTCCTGCCAATATTCCCCAGAGCCAAGAGTCTGGATTCTCCCATACTCTCGACTTCGTCTCTAGTATCCTAGCACAACTCACTCCCTGATACCCCAAGCTTTCACTATGTTCGGAAACCCACATCTTGGGCTTGCCGCCAGCGATGCGGGTGAGACTCTGCTGAACCTTTCTTGTTTTAGCGACTCATACGTTTGAATGTTGGCATGTTAGTCAGGGGACGTGGTAAGCTGTGAGTGGGTGCGATCGCCAGCGGGGACCCCGGAATATGCACAGTAACGCAGGCCGATTGCTCAAGGGGGAGAGCCTTGGCTGCGATATGCACGATGTAGAAGGGAATTTGCATGTGAACAGAGATAGGTGGAGGTCCATTGGATCCAAGAAATATAACACGTATCTATGAGCCCAATCCCAAGATAGTGTCGACTTATGAAGAAAATGCCCAAATTCGAAAGTGCGCCAATGCACACCCATTACTCCGGTTATCACTGTTTTACCCAAGCCAAGTTCCATCGTGCCCGCGTCATAGATCATCCTACAGCCTAAATCTCCAAACTTGGCGTCTGGCCCTTGACGCGGCCAATAACCTGCTGTGGTGCGTACTTGGGGATAACCTCGTCGTCGTGCAGCATCTCAAACTCCTCGGTAGCGTCACGGCCCATGAAGTTCATGATAGCCTGGGGGCCACCAGGGTGCTCTTCGAGCCAGTTGGACAGGTCCATTACAACACCCTTGACAACGACCCACAGGTCCTCCTTGGTGTTGTGCTTGGCAACTTCCTCCATAGTGAACTCCTTCTCGGGAACCGTGAATTCCTTGGGGTTGTTGGGCTTGGACGCCTTCTGGCCGTCCTTGACGGGTGTGGGGCCAGCGGCCGAGGTGGTCTGCTGGGCAGGGATATCCTGGCCGCCAGCGCCGACGGCGTTGTTCCAGTCGATCGTAACACGACCGGGCTGCGTGGGGTCTATGTGCAGGGAGATCTGACCAAGACGAGACGCAGCGCCTCCGGCGCCGCTGAGGGCTTGCTGGAAGAGGTAGTTGCTGGCAGTGTCACCAGCCACACGGCCATAAACGACACATCCGAGAAGGGAAGAACCACCGAGACGGTTGGCACCGTGGACACCACCGGCAAGCTCACCGCAGGCAAACAGACCGTCGAAGGGCTTCTTCTCACTGTTGAGGACTTGGGCCTTGTCGTTGATCTCAATACCACCCATGGTGAAGTGGAGAACAGGCTCCATCAGTGCGACGTGGAAATCGTCCTTGATGTCGAAGGGAAGGTTGTGGAAGAACTTCTTGCCCCAGGGGTCCTTTTGCTTGCCTTCGGCGATGGCGTTGTAGGTGGTGAAGGTCTTTTGGAGGTGCTCGGGCTTGCAACCGATCTCCTTGGCCAGCTCGGCGCCGGTCATCTTCTTCATCAGGCCGCGGCCAGAGTAGTGGCGAGTGTGGAAGTCAAGGACCTTGGAAGCCTTGGAGTTGAGGACAAGCCTGATGGGGAACTTGTTCTTCTCCTTCTCCTTCCACATCATACCCGAGACGTAGTCACGGTGGCCAAGCTCGTCGCAGAAGCGGTCGCCGTCAGCGTTAAGCAGAAGACCACCCTCACCACGGAGGGCCTCAGCAGCCAAAAACTTCCACTTGGAGCCGGGGTCCTTGGGGTCGACCAAGCCAGTTGGGTGGACCTGGACCTTGTCCATGTCAATACCGTTACCGCCGATGGCCATGACCATCTTCTGGCCGTCACCAGTGGCGTGGGTGCCGTTAGTGGTGGCGAGGCCGTAGGTATCAGGACGGTGCTTCTTGAGCAAGGAGGTCTCGCTGAAGTCGGCGGCGTAACCACCGGTGGCGAGGATGACGGGACCATCAAGCTTCTGCTCCTCTCCGTTGAACTCGTATGTAACTCCGGTGATGGTGTTGCCGTCCTTGTTCAGGCCGGTGACGCGGGCCTTCTTGATGATCTCGACACGACCGGGCTCAGTCTCGGCGAGCTCCTCAAGTCTCTGCATCAGAGCGTAGGTGATGGCCATACCGGGGAACTTGGCATCGTGTCCACGGTGGGTACGGGGTTGGGAGTGACCTCTAGAGGGGCTGTTAGAGGGCGGATCGTGTGAGAGCAAGGAGTTCAGTAATCGACTTACCCTAACCGCGAGACGAGGGTGAGGTCCAGGTTGAAAACATCTTGAAGCCACTCAACGGCGGCGGCGGACTTGTAGGTAAGGACCTTGATGAGGTCGGGACGAGCCTTGTCACGCGCAGACTTCAAGGTGTCATCGTAGAACTGCTTGACGCTGTCGGCGATGCCGGTGTCGACCTGCGTCCGGGTCAAGGCACCGTTGATGCCGGAGGTGGCCTTTGTGGAGTTGCCACCGAAGAAGCCTATGCGACAAGTCGTCAGCTTCGCGACAGGCAAAAGACATGAGGGACCGAGAAACACTTACCCTGCTTGTCGAGGACAACAACGTTGCCTCCAGCGAGGTAGATGGTATGGGCAGCACTCAAGCCGGACACTGGTGTCGCGGATTAGCATGTGAAGGGCGAGACGAGGCGACCGACATTGAGCCGCGAGGGGCAGGCGGGATTGAGAGGGCAACTTACGACCACCGCCGACGACGATAACTCTTGGTGCCATTTTGGTTAATGTGTGCTGATGCGCTCCGGAGGACAGGTATGGAGTACAAACGAAGAGGATGGATGGGGGGAAGAGAAGGTTGTGGGGGAGGAGGAGAGTTTAGATGGAGAGGTTTTAAGAAGAAATCCGAGAAGAGAGGCGTCCCTTCGTTGTTGCTACGCCGAGGAAGACGGCACAAAGGACGGGCACGAGGTATCGGTTTGGGGCCGAATGCTGGTTCTGGTACTTCTTGGGGGGGGGGGGGGGGGGGGGGTCGGTAGGTGTAGCAGTACAGAGCCCGTCGCGCTGACACGGCGACTCGTGAGCCGAGGTCGAAGCACTGCGGAGGAAGCAGGGGGGGGCGGGTTAGCATTGGAGACTTTCATGGGACGACACGACTGAACCGCCCGCCATACTAGTCGGTTTTGGGCTGAATTTGGGGGGGGAGGGGTCGGGGTAGGAGAGGGCTGGGGGAGACTAGGTAGTTAGTCTGGGGCCCTGGGGATGCATTTGGGGGACTCGGAGGGGAGAGCTGGCGTCGCCCATTGCGGATAAACCAGTAAGATCGAGGCTTTTGGTCAAGCGGTGGCAACAGAGTGGAGGGACACAAAGGGGGCGGGAACAATGGGCACTTGAGTACCTACCTACGTAGGTACCTAGGTAAAGCCTGGAGTGCCCCTAGCGGGCTGCGCTGCTTGGGGGCGATTGTGGGGAAACTAATTCACCAAGAATGTTGTCTGCTGTTTCTGTGTTTTTCTTTATCCTCCCAGTTGCAGTAGCAAATAGAGATCAACAGAAAATCATAATGACTATGAAGAGTCAACAGACCTCGCCTTGTACCGAGACGACGCGACAGGTAATTGTGACCGATTCGTGAGGGGATTCTTTTTATAACCTTACTATGTATCAGTAGAAGCTCTAGCAATTGGGGCGACCAGGCCCCCCTCCACTGTCCTCTCGCAGTAATTCTGGCCGAGATGGACTTGGGGGTAGTGGACCGCGACATTACAAAACTGGGGGAATTGTGGGGTGCGGCTAATCGGGTGGCTCTCCAGCTGCTGCTGCTGCTGGGCTACTCTACTATGTAATTGCTTGCTGCTTGTCAAACAGGAGAGTCCGCATTGGAGGGAGAGTTACCTAGTCTGTCAGTCGTGAAGCCGTTCAACCCAAGGCTAGAGAAGGGATGGCAGGGAAGATGGCAACTTGCTAGCTCCAACTGTGGACTTTCACGAGGCAATTGGAAGTAGTGTACATACCCAGCAAGGCAGCGTGCTGTCGCGGAAAAAAAAAAGCTTCCGAAGATTTTTGGGGGACAGTTTCAGGCCGTTCCTTGGACCACACGTCGTCGTCTTTTTTGACATGTGAAGGTCACTTTGGTCACGGGTGCCTCTCGTCCCGTCCGAAGCTTAAGGTATCCCGCCCACCTCTCAACACCAGACGTTGATCCCTCTTGTTGCCCCTCCCCACAGACGTGGACGAGATTTGAGCTAGTCTACCGGTAGAGGCCTCGTGTCGAACGTCGACGGGTAATGCCAGGTGATGGATGAATCTTCACGGGCATAAGCACCATCCATGGGACATGTTCCAAAACCCTTCTTCAGATCCTCTAGCCTGTGCACCTGCATCTGAGGCTGTGGCTGCTCGAGCAACCTGGCGAAACGAAGTGTCTTTTCTTCACAAGTCTCATCCACTCACACCACGCCTCGCCCACCTGTCTCGACTAACTCCGTCTCCCCACACGGATGCGCGGCGAATGCCTACCAGCAGGTCATATGATGCCCGGCCCGGAACTTTTAGCACCTGACCGAGGATCTCTCACTGCATTGCCGTCCCCTCTTTTCGTCGCTGCTGGGCCGACCATAGCGTCCCATTCTAGCCTTCCTCCTCCGCAGCGCACTCGTGAAGAATTCTATCCTCCGCGCAAGGCCATGTCCAATCGTGGGGGAACCTTCTGGCGTATGTTTAGAGGCTGGGCGGGCCGGTGTAAACCAGTATGCACTTGCATGTGATAGGGGATCTTGGGCGTCAAAAAGCGCGGGCTGTGCGGGCATTCTGGGCAGGTCAGGTGCACTTCCGCTGACGGTAAAGCACTCGGCTTGCCACCCGCCCAGTCGAATTCGTCTCAGTTCAACCTTTCATGATTCATGAGAACTGGTTGGTTCCTGAGGATGTTGATGTCCATGTTGGTGCTGTCGACAGCTGTTTATGTTGGGGGATCTCAAAATGCCCCGTTTCCAATACAGCAATAATTCCCGAGCGCTCCTCTTCACCTGCGCCGGTCTGTCTGCCTGCAAACCCCCAGAACCGATAACCCGACCAAATATCCTTGTGGAGATTTACCTTCTCCACAAATGTGCGTTCCTACGAGACAAAAGGCTCCAAAGGGCCCAGAAGGCCCAGAGACATTGCGGACGTCTACGGTGTGCCCCGGCGACCATCCGGAATGCGATAAGCTAAGCTCAATCAATTGATAAAGCGTCATCGTCTCCTCAAGGAACGCTCATGTTTCCAAACCGAGGGGTATCGTGTATCGAGAGGCGGCGTGCAGCTCCAGTTTCGTGTTCTGTTTAACAATTTTTGTGTAGGCAGTACATAAAACCACTGTCGGCGGAGGCGGCTACTACAGTGACATGTAATAAGTCTGGCTCACCACACAATGTGCCATTATTACATGTCACGGTAGGTAGGTATACAAAGTACGCTTGCGCTGTGTATTGTTGAAGCAGGGATGATGTCATTCATGTACGTGAATGGCCAATCAAGGTCCCGATATCATTGAAAAAATCAGGTTCTGTGGGGAGTTCGGAGCCGCAGAACCGCATCATGCCCATGATAGTCTGAGCTGGTGGTTCACAAGCCTAGCGCACTGCCTTCGTGAGATGCAGCCGGCAGGAACACTGATTTTGACGCACACGGAAACCTTTCGAGACAGAAGCTAACATGAAGCGGCCCGCCGCCCTTTTACTTCTTCTTGCCTGCTCCGTGGTAACGGCGCAACTGAGAACGCTCCCCGTAGAACGCTCCGGTACCTACGCCCCGCACTTCTTCCGCCAGAAACCCCTCGTGGACATGCCACCATCAGACCCATCCGACTCCCAGCCGCCGCCGGCTCAAGACGGCGTAAGGCTCTCCGACGTTATGGGCCGTGACCGGAGCATCAACGTCTTCGCTGGCTTCACGCGCGACGTCGAATCGGCCTCCCGCCGCCTCGATGACCAGGCGCGCAACACCACCGTGCTGGCGCCGCTTAACTCTGCTGTCGAGAAGTTGCCCCGAAAGCCGTGGGAAGACCCAAAGGACTACCAGAAACTCGGGGAGAACGTGTACGAGGGTGATGATGGTCGGGATAGAGCCCAGAAGAATATCCAGCGGTTTGTCGAGGCACACATGGTCGCTATGAGCCCCTGGCCCGAGAACGAGAAGGCCAAGACGATGGGTGACGATCGGGACATTTGGTGGGAGAACAAGCATGGGACCAAGTTTGTGGGTTTCATACCGAGGCTTTTTATTATTATTTATTTGATGCTTGTAGGCCGAAACTGACGGGACACACACTTAGATCCAGCCTGGCGATATTGAGGTTGTCAATGTCGCCAGCACTGTCGCCAACGGTGAAGTCGTGAGTTGTCCATGCACCACTAACCCCCCCCATAAGCATGCCCTACCAAATTGTTGGCTAACTCGTGTACCTAGTGGATTATCAAGGAGGTCCGCAACTATGTTTAGATCTTCGGGTTGGCAACGAATGCCTGCAGGGTTGGCTTGGGGACGAGTGGATGAAGGATGAGACAGACAGTGCACGAATACTTGGGCAGCACTAAATGAACATCTCCAAGTTTCTTCGCAACATCATACCATGATCTTTAAGATTTTTCCATAGGTCGCTAGCTAGTGTGGTCGTCTCAACCTAGAAAGAGGATGGGTTTGATTTTCATGCAAACCTGCTGTATCAGTTTGAAGCTTGCCATAGAACATATGGCTGGTGCAGACCATTTCCACCTTCTATCAGTCATTTGGACAGCACGCAATTCAATATAATATATAGCCTTGAAGCGATTAGCCATAGAGCAGGGAAAATCCTTATAGACAAAGTTCACTATACTCATAAAGCGATCCAGACATCATATAGAATGTGCATTTACGCCATCTCGGAACTACCTACAGTACTAAGTCAAAAGTCTGGTCACAGCAATAATGATAACCCAACGAAGAGTCAAAGAGGGGGATCCATTAATAGCTCGAGGTCACTTCACAGTGCGTCATCAAAGCCCACTGTCGCAACCACCTACTGTAGCTTTTGATTGGCCATCCTTATTGCTGTACCTAGGAACCGGATCTTGGCTGATAACAATCTTATCTCCACGTGACCCGGCTTCTTCCGCGCTTGTCTCTCATCTGAACCAGCCAGGAAGGGGCTTGAGCAGCTGGCTACTCAGCTCGTAAACCACGAATTTTCCCTACAGGACGACCTTGTAGGCCTTCAACACCGCATCTTGGGAATCAGTCGTTTCATCCTCATGTAGACTTTATATCTTCTGTAGCATCAGTCTGTAAGTTCTTGGTCTTTCTCCTATCTCTTTCTCTCTGCGAACCGGCGGCCGACGCAAACCTTGCGCGGTTGAAGATCCAGCCCCCCATCAGGTTCTTCAGTGCGCAAGCTCCCACAACAGCCCCTCCCTACTCGTACCTCTCCTACGTGCCCGCCGCTGACATCCGATCGGTAGAGGACGATCGATCTAAGGATGATGAGCGGTAAACCCGCTGACGAGGCCGACGCTTACGAGCGCGAGGCCGAGAATCGTCGCCGTCTCGTCCAGGAAGCCGACGAAATGGAGCGACGCGAACAAGAGCAGGCCGATAGGCGTCGCCGCGAAGGCTATCCTCCTGGACCACCTCATCACAGCAACGCCGGTTCGATCCCCATACACCAACCTGTCGCATCTCGCGCGATGGGCGCTATCCACAGCCCTGGCGGCCTTCTCGCGAACCATGGCTCAGGGTCCTCTGGTCCCCCAATGCCCCTTGGTGCTCCATCAGGGCCTGGCGCAAACTTTGGCGGCCCCCTTCAACCGGATAACAGCAGACCTCCGCAGCACGGCGGACCGAATAACCCGAATGCCCAGCACCAGATGTTCGCGCCGATCCCGCATACGACCGTTCCACCTAGCAATTCTCTCGGCGCTGCCAGCGGTGGCCCCCCTGTGTTCGGAGGCCCGTTGCAACAGCGCGACGGCCAGCAACCGATGCAACAAGGGCTATACGGTGGTGGTGGTGGGAGTAGTGGCAGTGGTACCGCTGGCGCTGCTGGTGGCCAGGGCCAGACGCAGCAACAAGCGCAAGGCGGCATTGCCCATGGCCAGCAACCGATTTTGAACGTAAGTTGCAATCTTGTATCACAAGTTTCGCGTAACGAAATGGCCGTTTGGCGACTCTCTTGCTTGTGGCTTGGCCATTCAAAGTGGAAACCAGTGTGGGCTGGTGCGTCGTATCGGCGCAGGTCTCCCAGGCAGGATGCAGCGCCGCGCCGCGTGAACACTCTGTTTTCAATCCCTCCGTGTCCATTTGCACTTCTCCTTCGTCATCCCTCATTATACCCCCCCCCCCCCCCCCCACCCCCCCCCCCCCAAAAAAAAAAACAATGCGTAATTCGTCGACTTGCTCGAAGTCCACAAACCACACGCGACAGCAGCCATGATGGAGAAGGCGGACATGGTCACTGTAAAGCTTGGGACCAAGTTTGATCATTGTTAAATTTGAGAGCAGGGCTAATTATAAATGTCAGGATGCTTTGACCTATCTGGACCAAGTTAAAGTACAGTTTCACGACCAACCCGATGTGTATAACCGCTTTCTTGACATTATGAAAGATTTCAAGAGCCAAGCGTAGGTGCTCTATTCGTCGCCTGGTTGGCACGGCTGACCATAACAGCATCGATACTCCCGGGGTTATTAACCGCGTCTCGGAGCTCTTTGCTGGCCATCCCAACCTGATCCAAGGCTTCAACACCTTCCTGCCACCTGGCTACCGAATCGAATGCGGCGCTGGTAATGATCCGAACACCATCAGAGTTACAACGCCAATGGGCACCACCGTTCAATCCATCGCGGGTAGAGGCACACAAGTCGATGCCCACGCGCATCCCGGTGGTGCTTCGCAACCTCTCTTCCCGCAGCGCGGAAATAACTGGCAGCAGCAGCAACAGCAGCCGCCACCTCCTCAGCAGCCCCAGCACAGCATCGAGAGCCCCGAAGCCAACTTTAGCACGCCTGTGCAGAATGGCCCCGGGTCATTTGGACCTGCTGCCCAGAATCTAGCTGCGGCTTTCGAAGCTCAAGGGGCGGCCCAGCAACGTGGTCCTCCTCTGCAGGGTGCAGCTCATGTGAACAATGGGCAGCAGCCGCCTCGCAACGCGCATACGCCAACTCCGGTTACGGGACCCGCAAATGTCAACGGTACTGCCAACCAGCAGCAGCAAGCAAATATGGAACGCCGTGGTCCTGTTGAATTCAACCATGCAATTAGTTACGTGAACAAAATCAAGGTCAGTCTATCTAGGTTCCTTTTTGTCATTTCCTTCCCAAGGCCGAGGCCTCGCACACTAACCACGCCGCAGAACCGCTTTCAGGATAAGCCTGAGATTTATAAACAATTCCTTGAAATTCTCCAGACTTATCAGCGAGAACAAAAACCGATACAAGACGTCTACGCTCAGGTTACAACTCTGTTCCACACAGCACCCGATTTACTTGAAGATTTTAAGCAGTTCTTGCCTGAATCCGCTGGACAAGGAAAGGGCACGCCTGGACGACCAAGCGACGAGCTTCCTCCTGGTCCTGGCCCGAACCAGACCCCTCAGCCTAGTATGAGCGGTCAGAAGATGCCCCCTCTTGGTAGCTTTGCACCCCCCAGTGCCTCCAAAGAGAACAGCAAGAAGCGACCTCGGACGGACAAGCAAACACCCATCCCTGTCCCAGCTGTTGTTGAGACCGCCCCTCCAGTTAACAGAGCTGCTCCTGGTGCGCCGCCCCCTGCTGGCGCGAATAACAAGCGGACGAAGTTGGCGCATAACAAGGCAATAACCTCTGATGCTTCTGCGGTTGAACCAACTTTAACACCGATTCTGCCGGAGCCTTTGGGGCCTCCAACTGCTTCTACGACTAACTCAGACGAGATCGCATTCTTCGAGAAGGTCAAGAAGTATCTCAGCAACAAGACCGCATTCAACGAATTTCTCAAAGTCTGCAATCTGTTCAGTCAGTCGATCATTGACCGGAACACGGTCTTCCACAAGGGCAGTGTTTTCTTCGCCGCCAATCCTGAACTGATGGGCTTCTGGAAGGCGTTCCTCAAATACGAGCCTCATGAGGACGTTGTCGATAACCGACCTGCTCCGCCTAGCGGTAAAGTGTCCTTGAGTAACTGCCGAGGCTACGGCCCTAGCTACCGTTTGCTACCAAAGAGGGTACGTCTGACCTATTTCCACTACCCTTCACCTCTAACTATCTCTCAGGAACGCCTCAAGCCTTGCAGCGGTCGTGATGAGTTGTGCAACTCTGTTCTGAACGACGACTGGGCCTCACATCCGACTTGGGCCTCCGAAGACTCGGGCTTCGTCGCCCATCGTAAGAATGGATTTGAGGAAGGTTTGCACCGCATTGAAGAAGAACGCCACGATTACGACTTCAATATTGAGGCGAACCTTAAGTGCATCCAGCTCTTGGAACCTGTGGCCCAGCAAATCAGCGTTATGTCGCCACTGGAAAGAGAGCACTTTCAGATGCCCCAAGCCTTGGCTGGGCACAGCACGTCAGTCTTCAAGCGTGTCTGCAAGAAGATTTATGGCGACAAGGGCCCCGAAGTTGTCAACGACCTGTTCACGAATCCGTTGAACGTGGTTCCAATTGTTCTGACCCGTATGAAACAGAAGGACGAGGAATGGCGCTTCTCTCAGCGTGAATGGGAGAAGGTATGGCATGCTCAAGTCGAACATATGCATCTCAAGAGTCTCGATCACATGGGTATTCTTGTCAAGCAGAACGACAAGAGGACCCTCTCGGCTAAACATCTCGTCGATGTTATCAAGACGAAGGCGGAGGAACAGAGGCGCCAGCGCAGCTTGAAAGGCAAGGCTCCACGCCATCAATTGGTCTGGGACTTCTCCGACAAGAAGGTTGTCGTTGAATTGCTTCGTCTGATGATGCTCTACACTGTTAGCAGCGGTCAGCACAGCGTCCCAGAGAAAGAACGCATTTCCGACTTCTTCGAGACATTCATCCCCGCATTCTTTGATATTCCTGAGGAGGAGATTGATGGACGCTTGCCTAGGCTTCAGGATGTATCAGAAGAAGATGACGCCGAAGAGACTGTCCCAACCGAGCTTACCAACGGCCGTAGTCGTCGTACTGGCAGAAGAGGCGATCTGCTCCGTGGTGTACTTGACCCTGGTCGCAATGGTTCTAAGCCTCGTGCGCACAAGGAGGGAAGCGCAGCATCCGGCAGCAAAGAGACAACTCCCGAAGTGGGCTCGGCCAACGAAGAGGAGATGCCCGATGCCCCAGAAGATGGTGCTGGGCCTGATGTGTCAAACGAACGCTGGATGCCAATCGTGCCACAACCTATTGTTACGACGGGGGACGATGCCCTTCTGACTGCTGATGGCGAACTGAAGGCCGACGGGTTCTTCTCCCGACCCTGGTACAACTTCTTCTGCAACCAGACGATTTTCGTCTTCTTCAACGTGTTTCAGACGGTCTACACACGCCTGAGGGATGTCAAGGAGAGCAAAGAAAGTGTTATTGAAGAGATTAATCGTGTCAACCGACCACGTCCAGCGAAGGATATCGGCTTGGCCGACAACACCCTGAACTACTTTGGCCCGAATGACGATCCTTCAACGTTCTGGCCAAAGACGCTTGAGCTCGTTGAGGAATATATCACTGGTGATATCGACGAGGTTCGGTATCAAGATGTTCTTCGTCACTACTACTTGAAGAGCGGTTGGAAGCTGTACACCATTCAGGACCTTCTCAAGACTCTATGCCGTCTCGCTCTCACTTGTAGTAGCACTGACGCAAAGGAGAAGACTCCTGATCTCATTCAGCAATACCTTCACAGCCGTGAGAAGGAGGAGACGAATTACCAAGCTGAGATTGCTGCTCGAAAGTATGCAGAGAAGTGCGTCAAGGACGGCGAGATGTTCGTTATATGCTGGGTAAGTCCAAGTAGAGATCACTCCACTCAACTAACACATCTGACATCTAATCGTGTAGTTTCCACAAAAGTCTGAAGCCGCAGTCCGTTGGCTGCAGCGCGAAGATACAACGTTCTACATGGATGAGATGAAGGCTAAGGACCGTTGGCAATACTATATCTCCTCATTTATCCAAGTGGAGCCAACAGAAGGTGTGCCTCGCCATAAGCTTCAGAAGACAGTTCTGGCACGCAACCTTCCCTCTAGCGACGAGAAGTTTGAGGATAGCCAGATTCCAAAACCTATCTCTTTTGACGAAGATCTTTCCATCAGCATTTGCCTCAATTCTAGCAAGATGGTATGGAAGGCCGGCACGTCCGAATACTTCGTCTACGACAACGTTCCCAACGACAAGGAAAGCCGCGAACGACACCTCGAGAGACTCAAGAACGCAAGCAACAAGCGCGACACCAAGCTCCGTGAGAAGTTTGTCTTCAACAGTCCTTGGATGAAGGGCATGAACCAGGCCGATGTCCAGAAGTTAAACGAGGGCTGGTCGAAATGGTTGAAGGAGGGTACAGTCCCTTCTTCCGATGTTGGGGACGCAATGGACACCGGAGAGTGAGACTGCGCTCGGCGGCGTACGTTGTTACTCAGGGATCATACTAGCCCCAAGGTTCACGCGATGACGGCAGTGGCATTGGCGGGATGGACACAGGGGTGACGAAGACTGAGAGTTCACATTACGAAGATACCAGGCGGCATAGCGGTGCAGAGCGGCATGGCTGCCATGTTACCCATCAACTTACGTGGGTTTGTCTCTTGATACCCTGACCACACTTGGTAAAACGTGGGACGGGTTGGCATGGGATGGCGTGGAATGGGCTCGGCGTTGCTTCATTTCCTTTTTCGATTTCAACTTTGTTTTTGGTGTGACGCACAGAGAGGAAACCGACAAGGGGTCCTCATCTAGAAGTGTGCAGCGGCTTGCTTTCGCGCTTAATCGTCTCGGGGTGCGTTCCTTCGATTTGTTTCATTCTCCGAGCTTGATTTTCGCAAGTGTACAATAGTTATGTATACGCACAGAAGAAAAAGCATTGCAACTTAAACAGCTCGGTCTCCGACGCGTTGTGGTTGACTGATTCCGAGTGGCGGCAGGCCCATGTGATTGATCACTGGCCACCTTGAGATCCACCACAGAAGGCCGATATCGCGGCATTGGAGCGCAGCCACATATGCTAAACACCAGTGAAGGTTGTGAAGACTAGGTAGTCATGAACGAGATGCAACGTGGGTGGGGTTCTATCAGGCCATCTAATCCAGAACTGATTTGCCTGAGAGAGATGGACAGAAAAAGACGCAAAAAACGGCAGGCTCCAAAGTGGGAACAGGGAACAAGATTACTTCGTCTTATTCGTAATATTAAGAAGGATCCGCAATGACCGCCCATTGCGCTATATCTAAAAAGTGGTATACTGGCTTTTTGGGGGGAGGTGAGTGAGCCCGCAGCGCCGGGCGATGTTATAGCGAAATTTATGCTCTTCCTTTGCGTCGAATCTCTACAGAAAAGGGCCCAAAAATAGTGCAATATCCCAGGCGGCACGACACTGGCAGTGCGCGCTTTACCAGGCCACGGCCCCCATGCGGCAGCCTGAGTCAATTACTTGAGCCAGGCTGCATGAACTAAGACCTTCGAGATGGCGTAGGTTTAGAGGGGTTGGTTTTTAATTGCTCTGCTTGCTTTATTGCAGGCTCTCAATGACAATGGCGGACGCACCGCCGCCACCGTTGCAAATACCGGCAACACCAATCTTGGCCTTCTTCTCACGAAGGACGGTCGAGAGGGTGGTGACAATGCGAGCACCGGAGCATCCCAGAGGGTGTCCGATGGCGACGGAGCCACCAAAGACGTTGACCGTCTCAGGGTTAAGGTTCAACAACTTGATGTTGGCAAGGGCAACGACGGAGAAAGCCTCGTTGATCTCGTAAAAGTCGACATCCTTCTCGGTGAGACCGGCGTGCTTGATGGCCTTGGGGATGGCCAAAGCAGGAGCAATGGTGAAGCGCTCCGGCTCACGTGCGGCGTCGGCCCAGCCGCGGATCTTGGCAATGGGGGTAACACCGAGCTCCTTGACCTTGGCCTCGGACATAAGGACGACAGCGGCAGCGCCGTCGTTGAGGGGAGCGGCGTTGGGAGCGGTGACAGTGCCACCGTTGGGGATGAAAGCCGGGCGTATGGCCTTGAGCTTGTCAACGTTGAGGTTCTTGACCTCGTCGTCGCGGTCGACCTTGATGTTAGGCTTGCCACGGCCCCCGGAGACCTCGATGGGGGCGATCTCCTGGGAGAAGACGCCAGCTTCGGTGGCGGCCTGAGCCTTCTTGTAGGTGCCGATGGCGTATTCGTCCTGCTGCTCACGGGTGATGTCGTGCTCCTTGGCACAAAGCTCGGCGGCCATGCCCATGTGCTCCTTCTTGCCGTAGGCATCAGTCAGGCCATCCTTGAGGACACCGTCGACGAGGGTTTGGTCGCCGTACTTGGCACCGTTACGAAGGACGGGGAGGTAGTGAGGGGTGTTCGTCATGGACTCGGTGCCACCAGCGACAACGATGTCGGCGTTACCAGTGATAATGGTCTGGGCGCCGAGAATGATAGCCTTCATGCCCGAGGCGCAGACCTTGTTGACGGTCGTGGCAGCAACGCCCTGCGAAAGGCCAGCTCCGAGAGCACATTGGCGCGCCGGAGCCTGTCCAAGACTAGTCTTCAAGTCAGAACCTGCGCGGAGTTATGCTTATTTTTTTATTTTCAGGGACTCTTTTCGACGTACTTGGCGGACAGGACATTGCCGTAGAAAACCTCTTCGACATCCTCGGGCTTGATCTGGGGGACTCGCTCGACGGCAGCTGTGGAGGAGTAAGTATTGGTTTGGCCCGTGTCTCGACCTGGAATTGAGATAAGACATTCACGTACCCTTGATGGCATGTGCACCTAATTGAGTGGCACTGAGGCTAGACAGAGACCTGGGAGAGGAGAAAATATGTTAGCCTTCTTGTTTGAAGCGGTCAAGACAGCTTGTCTCAGTGGGTTGATTCATTCGTACCCCAAGAAAGAACCGACGGGGGTTCTGGCGGCAGAAACGATGTAGACAGGAGGAAGGTTGGTCATTTTGAGGGTGGGTACAGTGCGGTATTGAGAGAATATGGAGAGAAAGGTTGAAAAGACGAGCTGGGAGCCGTTGTGTACTTGATGACCAGTTTTTGTTGGGTGTCGGTCACTTATCAACAAGACATGCTCCTCCTACCCACCCCTCACCTCGTTGTAATGCTTGGTGGGGTTGTTTAGACCCTCCGCTGTGGTGGCTCGACAACCGTGTGGCGCAGCAGCTGTCGATCTGTCAAGCATTGACCACTGTCAAAGCCCCTCCAATGTACCGGCTTCTGTAGCGGCGGACCCGCGGCCAATCACTTAGCTTCAGCCACTCAGCCTTGCAGCCACTCACGTGGTCAAGTCATACAGCAGCCTCGCAAGAAACTTTGCTAGCGGCGTCATGCTCAACGCGCTTGCGCTTGCGCTTAAGCCGAGAATCCTCACAGCCTTTTGGTAACCTGCAATAAAAATTCCCTTTCACATCATTAGACGCCAAAATGGACGACCTATACGACGAGTAAGTTGAAGCTTCTCTAAGATGACTAGATCATTGTACTCACAAATTGGTTAGGTTCGGTAACTTTATTGGTGAAGATGTTGGCTCTGAAGAGGCGTCTGAAAGGGGAGCGGAGGGCGACTATGTCTACGGTGACGATGCCAGCGAAGCGCCCGCGGCCACTGGCCAAGAACTGATGGAAATTGACGGCATGTACAAATCATACTGTTGCTTTCAAGACCTTGGCTAACTTGGGAACAGACGATGGCCCGTCGAACGCGATCATCCTGCACGAAGACAAACAGTACTACCCGACAGCGCAACAAGTATACGGAGATGAAGTCGAGGTACTGGTACGAGAGGAAGATGAGCAGCTTCTGACACAACCAATCATTGCGCCTGTAGAGCAAAAGAAGTTCAACATTGAGGAGACCGACCTGCCCCCAGTCTTCTTCGACCGCAGCTTCATGGCGGACCTAATGAACTTCCCCAACCAAATAAGAAATGTTGCGCTGGCAGGACATCTTCACCACGGAAAGACTGCGTTTATGGACATGCTTGTGCTGGAGACTCACGACATCACCGATAGACTCGAGCGCCGGGTCGGCAAGAAGAGAGACGAACAGCTCAGATACACCGATGTTCACATCGTCGAGAGAGAAAGAGGAGTGTCGATCAAGGCGTCGCCAATGAGCTTGGTGTTACCAAGCTCCAAGGGAAAATCCCACCTGGTCAACATTTTGGATACCCCTGGCCATGTCAACTTTGTTGACGAGGTTGCGACCAGCTTGAGATTAGCCGACGGAGTCTGTTTGGTTGTCGACATCGTAGAAGGCGTGCAAGTCAACACCGAGCAGATTATCAAACACGCGGTCCTGGAGGATATCCCCCTAACACTTATTCTCAACAAGATGGATCGTCTCATCCTGGAGCTCAAGCTGCCGCCCAAGGATGCGTACTTCAAGCTCAAGCATGTGATTGAGGAGGTCAACACAGTCATCGAAAACACAGTTCCAGGAAAAGGCGAGGCGAAGCGGATAAGCCCCGAGAAGGGCAACGTCCTCTTTGCTTGCACAGACATGGGGTGGTGCTTTACTCTGCAGTCCTTCGCCAAGATGTACACCAATACGTACGGCGGCATCAACGCAGAGGACTTTGCAAAGAGGCTGTGGGGGGACATCTACTTCAACCCTGAGAAGAGGAATTTTACTCGCAAGCCGCTGGAAACCCGCTCAAGTCGGTCGTTTGTCAACTTCGTACTGGAGCCCATCTACAAGATCTTTACGCACACCATTAGCGATAGCCCTGAAGATCTGAAGGTTGTTTTGGGTGGTCTCGGCATCACTTTGAAGCCGTCTCAGTACAAGGCCGATGCGAAGGTTCTGCTGAAGCTAGTGTGTGAACAGTTCTTCGGTCCGTCAACTGGCTTCGTCGACATGATAGTGCGGCACATCCCGTCACCTGAAGAGTCAGCGGAGAGGTATTTGGAGAAGTACTACACAGGCCCTCTGGACACGAAGATGGCCGAGTCCATGAAGTCCTGTAACCAGGATGGACCTTTGGTTATTCATGTCACGAAGCTCTTCAGCACAGCGGATGCCAAAAGCTTCTATTCGTTTGGTCGGGTTTTGAGCGGTACAGCTCAACCCGGCATGCAAGTTCGAGTCTTGGGAGAAGGATACTCAACAGACGACGACGAAGACATGGCGATGGCAACGATTTCCGATGTGTTTATTGGCGAGTCAAGATACAATATTCCGACGGACGGGGTACCAGCGGGTAACTACGTGCTTCTTGGTGGAGTCGACAACTCCATCGTCAAGACAGCAACCCTCGTGCCGCCCAAGCTTGAGGACGACGAGGACCCTTTTATCTTCAAGCCTGTCACACATTTCACAGAATCCGTCCTCAAGGTGGCAGTCGAGCCTATAA
The DNA here is from genome assembly GCF_000149035.1 of Colletotrichum graminicola M1.001. Taxonomy (NCBI): domain Eukaryota; kingdom Fungi; phylum Ascomycota; class Sordariomycetes; order Glomerellales; family Glomerellaceae; genus Colletotrichum; species Colletotrichum graminicola. The sequence continues at coordinate 652,994 of NW_007361006.1, forward strand.
ATCCTTCAGAGCTTCCCAAGATGCTTGACGGTCTGCGGAAGATCCAAAAGAGTTACCCCTTGATCACCACTAAGGTTGAGGAATCAGGAGAACATATCGTGCTGGGCACTGGCGAATTATACATGGACTGCGTCCTTCACGACCTGAGACGTCTCTATGCCGACATGGAAATCAAGGTGTCGGACCCTGTTACACGATTCTGCGAGACTGTCGTAGAACAATCGGCGACAAAATGCTACGCCATCACACCGAACAAGAAGAACAAGATCACGATGGTCGCCGAGCAGCTGGATAAGGGCATCTCAGAAGACATCGAGTCTGGCAAAGTCAAGATCAGGGATCCCATTCGCAAGACGGCCAATTACTTTGAAGAGAACTACGGCTGGGACAAGCTGGCAGCGAGGAGCATCTGGGCCTTTGGCCCTGACGAGATGGGTCCCAACATCCTGCAGGACGATACGTTGCCCTCGGAGGTGAGGCCCTGCTGCCCATTCTTGAACTCACAGGGACAAGCAAGCTAACGGGCACTACAGGTTGACAAGAAGCTTCTGGCAACAGTGAAGGAGACCATTCGCCAAGGTTTTAGCTGGGCGACTAGAGAAGGTCCCCTGTGTGAAGAGCGTAAGTCTCTGTTCTATTTCACTTACCCTTGTCAATATCCGCCTTCTGCCTTTGTGTTGGACGTGGAACCAGCCAGCAGACCCGCCAGTGGCCCCCAACCAGACGGAATTGGCTTACGGGAGGGTCCTCCACATGTAACTGGGGTTTTTTTTTCATGGCTTGCATTAGCAACAGAACCATTGCCTCCTTCATCCCCTACCTCGACCTGTTAGGCCAAAACTTGCTTCTGCACACGAAACCTCATTCCATAACCATGTCTCCAGGAGAGGCTGTGGTTGACCAGGGATGGGGGCACGGCCCTTAACAGACCATTCAGTCCCCACATCAGGCCATTCCCCAGCCTTTGCCGGTTCACCGGTAGTCAGCAGCCAACCGCTAACGACTTTTTGCGTGGAACAGCTATTCGAAATACAAAGTTCAGGATCACCGACGTCTCATTGGCTTCGGAGGCCATCTTCCGTGGAGGCGGCCAGATCATCCCCACCTCTAGGCGGGCCTGCTATTCTTCGTTCCTCATGGCCTCTCCTCGACTGATGGAGCCGCTGTATTCCGTCTCGGTGACAGGGCCTGAGGACTCGGCTACGGAGGTCTACACGACGCTGGCCAGACGCCGTGGCCATGTCCTCCAGGATGGTCCGGTGGCGGGCACACCTCTCTACCGCGTCAACGGTTTGATTCCGGTTATCGACTCGTTCGGTTTCGAGACGGACCTACGCATCAAGACCAAGGGTATGGCCATGGTCAGTTTGACATTTGACAGCTGGAGCATTGTGCCGGGTGACCCTCTTGACAAGGAGGTCATTATCCGGCCGCTGCAGCCGGCCAGTGCCCAGGCCACGGCCAGAGACTTTGTGCTCAAGACCAGGAGGAGAAAGGGCCTCAGCGAGGATGTGAGCGTGGCGACCTTCTTGGAGCCCGAGTTCTACCAGAGTCTTATGGAGAGTGGTGCGCTTGGCGACTAGGCGGAAATATGCGGATGTGCGCAGGAGCGTCAGAAGCCGGCGGCGCTTACGTGCGGGTAATGGGGTAGAGAGGACGTGGCATTTATAAGATGAGCAGATGAACCAGCCATGAGACGACCAGTACTCAGGGCTGTTGTGTATACCAAGAGACTACAGAAACTGCGCGACTAACGCTTTCTGTCAAAATTCGTCCCCCGATGCGGGATCTTGTAGAATCGCCCCGCTACTTGCCGATTGTGTATCAGCTTGATGGGGGAGAGCGCGGTGACGTAAAAGGTGGTGGGTTTTTCATATGGTTTGGAGATGGCTGACGGTATGTACCTATCTCGCACGCGGGTGACTGGCAATACTTGAACTTGGCCGCCCTATGAAGGTACTCGAATTGGGAACCGGCATTGAAAGAGTGTGCATGACAACCAACGTGTGGCTTCGCTTTCTCGTCTTGAATCTTCCTCCATTCCCGGCTGATTCGTCTCAAGGGCAAACGACAGGGATAAATGAATATGCCCATGAACGTCACTGGCCCAATGTGCGAGCTGACGAGTGAGGCTATCGCCGGAACGGATCCTTTATGCTGTTCTCGATTGACGAATCAAGGGCCGGCAACAGACTGTTGAGCGAATATACACCAGATCAGGACGAATAAGCGCATAGGAAAATCCCGACGATTGTACACAAAAAGGTAAAGACAATTTGCCCAGAGGCGGATTCGAACCGCCGTCAACACGGATCGCTGTATAGAAGAACCACAACGTATCATCCTAACCAACTAGACGATCTGGGCGAATTTTTGACGAACCCGAAGAAACCAGATCCTTGCTTGAAAGTTTTGGCCCCGACAGAAACCCATGTACCGAGAGCTTGCAAGGAAATGAAATAAAGTCCCACTCATGCGTTGGAGGTTGGTTCCATGTGTTTGCCAGCAAGAACGCAAGAACTCAATAGCCTAACGGTTTTGCCCCTCTCGAGATATTTCGATTAAGATGCACTAGGGTCTTGCCTGACAGTGTGGAGGATTTGTGCGTCTCTTCGAACTCGCGAGGCCCATCGTCAGCCTCGGATTTAGTTCAGCATGTTGCTGTCGCCAGGTGGAAGCGCTCACCAAGTGTACATGAGTAGTGACGAGTTTGGAATATGGTCACACTCAACCACGGCTTAGATATCATGGTACGTGTACTCTCCTGCATTGGGCCCGTCTCCTGAATTGAGCATACTCACTTCCAAGTTGCTCAATCCCTGTACGATAGTATGTATGCTTGCTTCACATGTAGTCCAAGAGCGATATAAGAAATGCATGCAGCCTCCGTGTCTAATAAGGACTCATTGGTAAGTTGTATGGAAATGACATGAGAGGACATTCGGTCAGACATTGGAGCCATGGCGAGACATCCTCATCAACCATTTGGCACAACACCATGGTTATCTTAGAACGACTAATGTCTAATTCTCCTACCATCAATAACACGTTAGATGCTTGACTTATCTGAAAGGACGAGATAAATGAGTAATAACCAGGCATGACGCATTACCGTTATGACACCTGACAAGTGACAAATGCTCATATCCAATACTCGTTATTCACATCGACGAACCTTGTGATATGATGACCTATGAATAGCATGCCTGGCCCGAGAAACGTCGGCGTCTAGAAAGACATGGAAGGCTGCCCTCCTAACACTCGCCCAGAGATCCACCCTCGAGGTGGCATACCAAGTTGATAAGTTTGATCAAGTGTTGATTGCTGCTTATTTCAAAAGCAGGCAAACCCGGAGATGGCAAAGAAATGCAAGATGCATCGCGAAACAGATCCTGCCCCCTTGGTAAGGCCGCAAGTCGCACGACTGGTGCCACCGTCAAGATGCCTGGTACATACATAATATGACAAGCGTGCCAGTACGGAGATTCTTGCATCCGTGACGGACCTCGAGTAGACCCATATGCCTCGGCAGATCCAGCCGTCGTGAAACAAGTCCTAACTTATTGTGTGAATACAAATGAACACCCCATGAAACGAAAACTCCTGTGACAAGTGCAACTCCGCCTCAAGTCATCGGCCCTCCTGCATCCGCATCCCTCCTTTAGTCCTCGACCGCGTCTCCGCGGTAACAAGACCGACGGCGACGACGGCGATTGTCGAACTGCGTGGGGGAAAGTGGCGCTAAGATACAACCTCTGCCCGTATGGTCCTGTCTACTTAGGTATCCTGCATGCCGGAGAACGGCATGTCTAACCAGTGATTATATCTCAACAACATCCCAAACCACACGAGATTCCAAGTTTCGTGCCGCAGCCCCTATTGCCATCATCGACGGACCGGAACAGTCGGTGTAGGATGGACGCCCTGGATTTGGGCATTGATATTTGAACCATTGCAATCCGACTTTCTCAGCAAGCAACGTCCTATCTCTCGCTTCTCTTGTCTTCCATCTGTCTTTCTCCAAACTCCGCCGCCATGACCGGCCGCACGGAGGGCTGATCGACTGGGGATCATCCAACGGCGGAGACGTAAATCCCCTCCACTGAGATCCTATTGCAACCCCTCGGAAACCTGAAAGGAGGCATACTACGTAGATCCATCTCTGTCTGACATTTAAATGCGGATATTCCTTCTTCTTGCCACCACTCTTCAAACAGGGACATAAGCTTGAGGCTGCAGCTACAGCTACGATTGCCCCTGCTCAGTAGCGTGTTACCTCACCCCCAGTCTCCTCCAGCCCGCACGATAGCCCATCGCTTCGAGTTGGCCCCAGCAAACTCCACCCGGGTACTAAACAATTGAGGAAGCACTCATACACACCGACTTTACAACACTCCAACCTCTGGTGACCCCTCGAAATGGGCACCACAGCTTTTAATCACGCCATATATACCACCCCAAACCGGCAGGGTCTTCTCAAGGGATGTATGCCGCGTAGGAGTGATCCCAAGGGGATGGAAAGACAGGCAAAACGGCCACACCAGCGTTTTAGACCCGGAAAAGGTCGGACGTTGGTCTCGTCGGATGGAAGAAGAGTCGACACCGCCCACCGCCCAAAAAGGTCAGCACGCTTGATAGCCAAAGGAACGGTTGTGGCCGGTGGAGATCAGCACTCCAGCAAACTAGGCCGCTTTCCATCGCCAACTGCTCCCTTGTCCCTCCTGATTCTCTCTGTTACCCCGAACCCTGGCTCGTGCGAGACGCTATTTCTTCACTGGCGCGATATTTCGTCGCCCCGTGTACCGGGGAAACGTGTAGTGAGACCCATGATGCACCCCAGCAAGCCCAAAGTTCCTTAACCTGCCCACAGGCCCATAAACCTCGTTCGTGGGCACGGCTGTAGCGATACGCAACGAAGACATCACGAGATGTAGGTTGTGACCCGGATTTCGAATTCGGTCCAACTTTAAGTCGTGCGAGGGAGAACAAAAGAAGGGAGAAAAGAGAAACGCACGGATAGCGGGAGCCTATCTTACATATTTCCTACTAATGGGCTTGGGGAGGCCTACCTAGTTCCTTTGGCGCCGTGCGACAGGAAGCCCAAAAGTCAATTGAAAGGCGTGGCTTTCGCCGACGCCACCCCCTTGCCACGTCAAAACCATGGGGGCCAAACTTTATCACCGTTGCAACCATGGGCATCCTCTTTTCTGGCGCGGTTTTATATTTGTATTCAATGTCAAGCTGGTGGTGTCCTCGGTGTAGCAGCATCGGCGTTCACACAGCGGCGACCAGGACGATGGCAGCAGGGAGCCAGATAGATGGAGCGAGCACGTCGTTCTGGGATCGCTTCGCTGCCGGAGTTTGTTCTTCTTCTTCACAATCTCCGCCTCCGTTTTTCCTTCAGACAGGTTTCGTCGCCAAGCGACCCAGGGGGAACCCACCCCCTAAGTACGGCAAACGCATGGAACATTCCTTGGAGGAAACAGAAGTCCCTAGCTTGAGCGGCCGGGTACGAGGATAAGTTCGTGCGTATGCGCCGTCGCGCACCGGTAGTGGCTAGGAAGGAAAGAAGAACATTAAGAAAGAAAGAGGAGAGCATCCGTGCTTTAACAACGCGCGCCGTCGTGTCTACCCTCCTCCCTTAGCTCCATAGGGAAGTTGAAGGTCCAAACTGACGCCGCCGAAGTTATGGAACCGCCCTCGGACTAAGGTGTGGGTATTTGGTCCGTAGGCAGTTCAGTATTTAGTTTTATCTAACCACTTTTACTAGGAGGTACCAAAAAAGAAAAAAGGGAGGGGAAAAAAAGAGCACAGTTAGCTCAGCCCAAATACACTCACGCACATCACTAAGTGCACTCTCTGGAAATTGTGATAGCTTAAGAAGATAGTAAGCAGTCAAGATAATAAAAAGAAAGATAAGTAGGGATGCAGGTTAGAATCAGAGTCAAATAGGGCTAGTAGGGCTAGCGTTAGACCGAGGAATGTATTTCAAGGGCTCTGAATGGTACAGATAAACTACCGTATCCACTGGCTAAATACAGCTTTGGCTAGTGTATAGACTAGTCAGAAAAGGTATCGCGGACGCCGAATAAGGACTGGCGTGCTGGCAGAAACATGGATCTGCTGGTGGCAAAAGCAGGAGCCATGCATTACGTCAGCAGGAAGTTTGGGTACAAAACTAGCTGGCTAGGCAGGTTGATAGATTGACCGCCTTCGATTACAGGCTTAGTGCTCTGAAAGGCCGCGATACCTCCTCTGGTTAGATCATGCCCTAGCCAAAGCTGCATTTAGCCAGTGGATACGGTATTTAAGAGAAGTGTGAGCCCGTCCGCTCTGCTTCCCGAGGCGACCTCAGTGAATGAGGAAATCGGGAAGAGTGAACAGGAGACAAAACGAACCTAGGTGTGCTATTCGGACATGGTCAGGGATTGTCGAGGGATCGGCGGGCTCCGTCCGTCCGAAGGTGACCGACCGCCTTGACCGACACCGACATACCTACGTAGTACGGATAGAGTCTAGTAGTTTACATCTTTGAACCCCGGTTCGCCATATGTCTTTGTCGGCAACGCATGAGATCGGGCATAAGTGGCGGCTGCCAGAGGCGGAGGAGACTGAGATACGTAGCCAAGGCGTCCCGTTCCCGGTGAGGTGGCACAGGTACACAGTCACAGTATTGTAGAACGCCAGAGGAGGCGCCAACAAGGAAATATAGCCAGCACCTATAGTGCGCCCCAGTCGTCCAGGGCAAAAAAAGACTGCTAAGACATGCCCTCGGCTGAATTGACTCTGATTGGTGCGTAAACACGACCATAATCCACCACCTTTTATAATTTGTCCGCGATTCCACCTCGCTACCTTGCATACACTACGGAGTACGTAGTATGACATCGTAACACCAACTGTCGGGCTTGGGGGGGATCTGGGTGGGCGGTATCTATACCACCTACGTACCCATGGGACCTGCCGGTTTGGTTGCGTCGTGACAGCCTTCGGCACATCCCCCTTCCCCTCGTCGCCCGGATGTACATGCACCCCACGAACCAACTCACCCTGTTCCTCAACAGATTCATTTGGTAACTTCCCTCTTGGGCGTATGAGCCACCCCCATTGGGCTGTGTTGCGCTGAACTTCCTTCTGGAAAAGGGAGCTACGCTGCGGCATTCGTGGCCTAATCTGCATCACTGTTGTCTTGACATTCTTCATTGCACTGGATTCCAGTACTTGTGTACGCGCAGGACGTGTCAAACCCCCCCCCCCCCAACGGGGGGAAGGGGGTGTAAGGGGTAACAAGGGATGCATGTAGCTTATACGGCGAGTGGCTCTTGTGCGACCTTCCGCCTCGGACAGAATATACCTCCAGTCGGTGTGATGTCGGTATGGTCGGCGGCGATGAGGAAGACGATGCTGTGGTTCCGTCAAGCCACTTACACGCGACTGCATGGCTTCCATTGTTTGCCTTCCCTTCTTGTCGCCCGTGGACGACCTTCCATGTGTGTAGTATGCCGTGCGCCGCAGCTGGCCTTCTCGCCCAACAGATGCATTCGCTTGCGGAATTCCCGATGCAATGACGCATCGACATCGATATCAAGTGTCTGTCTGACCTTTCACAAGGGCGTCCCGCATCCACGGCGACGCAAGTGCGCTTGGGCCGCCATGGGAGAGGCATACCCGCCGGTTCCGCAGATCAGACGGGCGCTTCCCCTCAATCGATCTTGCTTCGCACAGGCCTGTTTATCTTTTCTTTCCCCCCCTTCCTTCACTCGCCGTTGCAAACGCCTCCAACGTTCAACCTCGATCACGGAAAGGATAGCCATCCCTTTTTCGCGCAGGTCGTCGGAGCGAGATGTAGCGCCACAATGTAACGTCGAGGCAAGTTTTGATGTCGTCCGCAATACAAGGGAACGGCGGGAAAAAGTTGGTCAGGCGTACGCTCGCGCCATACCGGCAAGACCAAGCTCTTCCGTTGCCTTGGACGTAACAATCAATAATTTGCCGATCTTCATACCGGCACACGAGGTCTCTCAGTTCCTTTCCCGAGCCGATCGGGTTTATCTTTGTGTCTCCATCAATATCATGCATTGACGAGCAGGTCGGCTGTCACGGTAGTGGTGGCCAGGATGCATGGTCCATGCCTAAGTCGCTGAAACTGGTCAACCAACATGGAGTGGCAACGAATGTACGCTTCCTCGAACACCATTTGGACATTGACACATCGCACAGAGACAAATGGGTTTTGAGCACGTCTGGATGTTAAAGTCATTCAATGAGGTCTAGTGTATATGCGTTCTGCGGACCATCATGGCTGCTCGGACAATCCGACTCGCCAATGCTACCCAGCAATAGCCAACCTCTACTCAGCATGCGATTTTGGTAGTGGATGTGTGTGAGAGAATCAACCGACCGTCTCCTTCCGCCCGCACAGCCCTACTCGGAGTTTTGCCGTGGGTTTGCAAGAGTCATGAACTACCGGTATCAGTCGATCCCGCCACCCACCCCCGTTTCCCGACTTCCACAGGTGGAGAAAGGCCCATGACTGGCCCCTAACCACTGATATCCCGTCAGGCGAGCAAGACCCCTTTCGTCGCCTTTGTTCCAGGTCGCGGTTGATGGTTGGATGAATGTGGTACCTGTAGATCTATTTCCCCAGGGAAAGCTTCGAAAGGGTCAGGGTTGAGATATTGGTCTGCCACGGCACGAGAATCGATAGAATGCTACCTGCCAAGATAGCAATGCTTTCTAGTTCAACTTGGCGCAAAGGGTCGAACTTTTTTTTTTTTTTTAAAGGACAAGCCCCCCCCCGTGACGTGCAACCCGATGAGCGGATGATTTATCCGACAATCGGCCAAATGAATGCCGCCATTATTCAGGGAACCATGGATCTTGATATTGGTATCCGTATTCGATGACCAATACTGAGATAACGCCCGGTACCCGGGCAAATAATTGTTTACCAATCAGACACAAGTCTCAAGCATCTTGTCGAGCACCCCCTTTAGGGTATCGTTCTCCAGCGCAGCGGCGACGCGCTCCTTGTCGCTGAGTTGCTTGTTGACCTGGTCATCCTGGGCGTGCGCGTTCTCCTTGACTCTGACGTCCACGCGCCAGTTAGGAGGCAATGCCTTCTCCAGGCGCACGCGAACGCCGAGGCCGAGCACGGTGGCGAGGGAGCAGTGTGAGACGGTCGGCGTCAATTCAACCAAAACCCGAACCAGCCTGTTGGGGTCCATGGCGCCCGCCTGGGGAGGAGGGCTGATGTGGATGTCAGGCAAATTAACGACGGCCAGCTGCCCCAGGGAGAGGGGGTGCTCTGGATCAGAGATTGTTGATATCAAGTCTATGAAACGTTAGTTGTGTGATCCTCTTGGGGGGCTGATATTGACAGGGAATGCGCAGCGACCACGAGTTGGACCGGAAGAATGACACACTTTGGGGTGCTGAGTGAGAAGACAACGCCGTGACGATGACCTTCTTACACACATCCATCAAGCAGGTAGATGCCAATGCCATGATGCATGGGTACCAGAAAACGGCTGGCTCTACGTGGTCGACAGGCGAGGGAGTGGCGCTTGCCTTGCTTTGCTCCCTCAGATGATAGGCGTATGACAGACAAGGCTGTGAACCACAACGTGACTCAACGATGTTCCTCCAGGAGCGCAACGATGCAATGGAACGGATGGCAGGTGCAAGGAAACGGGGAGGCCTCACCATAGATTTCTTGCTCGTCGATGGGTTCAGGAGCCCACTTGTCAAGCTCGGTGTCGGCGTCAGACCATAGCGATTCATCGTCGCAGAAGGGCTGACTGAGGTACCAGGGCTTGGCGTAAATGATGTCGTCAAACATGTGCTCGGGGCCGGTCTTGGGCGCCGTGCGCTTGTTCTGACGTGTCGGCAGCTGAGCCGCGCTCAGAATGGTCGGGTTCGCGTTGTCAAGATCTTTGTCCATGGCGTCAAGCGACAAGAATGTTCCGGTGATATCTTTTGCCTGGAGGTGGGGGGGGGGAATGACCAAGTCGGTGGCTTCTGTCGCCACCCCGGCAAGCGCAATCAACTGCGATCCCCAAATGTTCTCCGCTGCGATCTCGGTGTACGTTTCGGGCTGCCACAAAAGTCCCAATATGTGACAGGATTAAGAGGGGGAAAAAAAGACCAGCCCGACAAAGAAACCGAGGTAGCCTTGTCGAAGGTACCTTTCTTTCCGTCCTGCCCCCCTGCTCTTCGGTAGCGACGGATGGAACTCTGGGATGATGTTAATCGGTGGCCTCTCGTCGCTTGTGGCTCGAAATACGAAGATGCCGTTTTTCGACTTTCCTTGCCACTCACTCTTAGTATGGGTTTCTTTCTTGAGTGACGTACTTGTTTGTTGGTGGATGGCTTGTGGATGGGAAAGAAATGACCGGCCGTGAGGGAATCAATATTTTTGGTCAAGTGGCCCCATACAACCCCGCAACGGACGGGGATTATATAAGCTATCGCGCCTTCAGTGGTACAATGCATGAATCGCCAATTTTATCATGAGGAAAGCACCCTCCAATATTGCTCCTCACTTTCCAGAATTGGTCGTCGAATGTATGGGCCGCACTCCTCCCGCCCCCGTGTCGTCAGCGATCCACCAAAAAAGGGTTATCGATGATCCTCCAATAAATTCAGAATAACCTCTTGGTGGAACAAGACAGTAAGTGAGGACGAATGATGTCTGTTTTCATCCCACCCACCCCCTTTCAAACCCTTCCGAAGGACCCTCTGCTGTAAAGACACCCCCATAGACACCCTAGGCCCCGCGGATGTGCCCTGGTGGACTTGTATGTTCCTGCATGCCATCTGTAATGACAGCCTGCCTGGAGGACGGTGAATCTTCCATTTTCCGCACCGCCCTTCCACCCCCATGTTACCACACCTTCGGACGAATGCTCACTCTGGAGCGAAGATCGTCTCAGGCGCCTGGCCTTTTCGTGGTAGCAGCAGCGTAAGGCTGATTACGCGTAGGTAGACCCTGGCCTAGAGGGGGGGGAGAAGAACCAACCTGCAAGGGGAGATGTTAAAGGTTAAATTACTCTTTCGCATCTCCAGCCCAGTCCGATGGACTGCGCGCGGCTTGAGCAGTCCCATTGTGACTTCATACCCTTCTCATCTCTTTTTCGGACGGGTCTAATGAAGACTAATGCCCAAGGTCACGTTGGGCCGTTCCATTGGTAAAATGCGCCGTTCGCGTGGTCGCGAACCCATGGCCTCGGTCGCCTGTCGTTCGGAGGATCAATCTACTTTGACTCACAAGGCGGACTTTTAATGGTGTGTGTGTTCCGTACTGATTAGGTGGTTTTGTGAGATATGGCGTTCCGCAGCACGCACTGCCTTCTCTCGTTGTTCTCGAAGCTTGCCAGAAGCATGACGGAAGCATTAGAACAAGATGAGACGCGATTTCGCAACGCCACAACCCTGGTCGGCAAGCCTTACAGAAGCGCTTCATCGAAGCTCCGCTCACACCACTCACAATTCCAACCACGCTTTCGTACCTTTTGGCAGCTGTCGTGGGGAATCACCCGTCCCAATCCGCAGGGAGTCCGCAGAGAGAGAGAGAGAGTGTGTGTGTGTTATTTGCCGTTGTGCTGTCATGTTACTCAAGCCATCTGCCCCGGAATATCTCCTCTTATTGGGGCGGTTACTAGATACCGATGTTCTTGTCGCAACTGGGTCGGGCGTTGAATCTTGTGAAGGACTCAGCGGTATACAGTGTATGATTGTGCTCGGATGAATTCTTTGAAGCTTCCCCAGAGTGGACGGACGGGATTGGCCTTCCAGGTGCCGTAACCGTTACAGTCGGCCGAGTCATCCGTTGTCCCCTCCGCGCCGCACATACGGCACGTGCCTAGGTAGGTATATGGCAATATTCGTGGTGAGCTTGATAATGTCCACCTTCCTCATTATCCAACGGGCACTCGGCCAATCTTTTTGTCGCTGTCTTCGCCGCCACCATCATCAGCTCTCTGCATTGTTGAATCGCCACATTGTCGGCAAGTGTTCCATATGCGACTCACGAACACCACTACCACATGCTGACTGAACATGGGTCAGCAGCACCTTAGTGGACATCGGGCTTTGCAACTGGATATCCATTCGGACCGTTCTATCTGTGAACACGCCCTGCCGTGTCGCCATAAAATACCTCCACTTTGGCCCCCTACCCTTGTCCATTCAGCCACGCTCATCCGAGATCTTGGGGGCGGAGAGCAGGAGCCCCCCCTGAACGAACGATTTCAAGAACAGATTGTGCGAAAAGGAACAACCAGACGTGATAGATGCTCGCTCTCAGGGCTAGGCGCCTGGTTCATTGGCAAGAGTTCGGATCCGAAGCACACACAGCCCAGGATGCAGGGAGGGCGACCGATGAGGCCTGAAACCACCATTGCGCCAGTTCGGTGCATCGAAGCCTCCTTTGATATTCGATAAGGATGCCCAAATACAAGAGGGCCAATGGGTTCGCAGAACGATGAACTATGAACGACGAATTCCTTTCAGATCAAGCTTGGTATGGAGAGGTGGGTGGGCTGATCCTGTGCTGGAGGAGGAGGCTGCGCTGCGCAGTAGATGACAACTTCGACCGGGCAGAACAGGCCATTGCAGGGCTTCAAGGCATGGGTGGTGAGTGTCGGGTTCCTCGGTAGGTTCCATCCCAAAAGCCTGTGATATTGCTGGACCAAGTGGCCACCGCTAAACTTTTTCGCACGTGAATGATGACACTACCTACCAGTTCCTCCTCTCTGTTATTCGGACCAGACCCCCTGCTGACCGTGAGTTCGTGACTGGCCGGTGCTGCTGGTATTTCATTTGCGGCGTCAGGGGTTGCAGGAGTGGTTGCCGCGTGGGATACCGAGAACAATAAGCCTATTACTACCAAACGGCATCACGCCAACTACTCTGCGCCACGAGTGAATATAGCGACATCCAATAATGCGTCTAGCATTCCTTGTAAACCCAGACGCTAGAGGGATGAGTGCAATATACAACATATACCCTGGTCTTGTCATTAGCTGTTTGTGTTTTGTGCTCCGACTCAAAGGGCTGGGCCTACGCCTGGCCTGTTGTTGTAGTTGAGGATGACAGAGCTGGTTGCTCATCGATAAGATATCTGACATTAGCGTAGACTCTGGTACCCTTTAATCCGTCGTGCTCGGATTTGGTTCCCTCAGCCCCGTCTGGTATTGTCGAGCGGTCTACCTGATCGGGTGGTGTAATGCCTTGATACCTAGTACCTCTAAGCGTGTGGATGATAAGATGGGGTGTTTGATAATGAGCGAACACGGGGGAAGTTCTTGGGCGTTTCTTGCCACACCTGACTGGATCCACATCGGAAGGTTCAAAACATCGGACGGATGGCATGCGGAGCAGAACCAGGTGGAGGCTGGCAAGCCCGTAAGTACGTACCTGCAGACTGAAAGGGAGACGCGTGCCTACACTAGCTTGGGCGAGTGCCACTTGGTTTCGCGCCGCCAGGACGGAAAGGCGACAGAGAGGCCTGAACCTTCTTGAAAGGCACAAAACGGTTCGATTAGGTGACAAGAAGGGATGGCTGACCGCCGGGCTCAGGAACCTAACGCAAAGTGTCCAAGTCTCGCCGCACGTAATGCGCATCGATCCATCGACGACGGAGCGGACATGCATGGCAAAGCTGATGATTGAGGAGATTGTTTGATGTAGTAGTAGGCATATCGACCAGGATACTGTTGGTGCAATGTTACATTCCTACGACCTTGGTTATCCACTACCTTGTAGTTTAGTACGGAGTATCTGGGGCGGGTGACGATACGTTCCAACGAGATTTGCACTTGCTTGGCCAGAGCCGTATGCTGTTAATGGGCACAGCCTGTTCCTCGGAACAATGAGGAGATGGGAGATGGAGAATAAGCCTTAACCGTACATACTCTGTAGGTACCTATAGTGCATACATGATTAGTAAGTAGGTACCTGCCTAATTTACTATGTACGTACACTTATGAAGGAACTAGCACACATCAATGGTCCAACGATGGGCCTTCAATATGCCTAGGTACCTAACGCGTACGCGTATTTGTACCATGTACATACTCAGACGGGGGGCTTCCAGAACCAAATCCCAGTAGGGGTGGTGGTCCAGGTCCCATGCGAGCGGCATCCACTGGAAGGCTGATCCTGGCGAAATGGAGCGGTTGGAAGTTGGGCGAAAGTGAGGAGGGGAAAGGGGGGAGTGGACAGGGAACCAAAGCCAGGCGGGGTAAGACACGAGTACCTATCTTGGACGAGCCCGACTTGCTACATGTACGTAGTACACTAGAGGATCAGGCCCGACTGAGGGACGAGGTATGGTGAGTGCTAGTTAGTGTAGCTTGTTGCCACGAGTCGGCGAGGTAAGATGCGTTATCACATCTGAGATGTAGAGCTGCCGAGTACCTAGAGGATGAAGGGTACAGTACGTACCTATATCACAATAACCATATATGGCCCTCTGCGCTGTGTTGTCATTTGTATACCCGGGCCGAGGTAGGTAAGTGTTGTTAGTGTATTCGTGCAATACCATAGAGAGACCTCACGGATATCCGTAAATCCGTAGGGAGTGGGCAAGTACCATGGCTTCGTGTGTGTGTGTGTGTTGTGTGTGTGTGTGTGGCCATTGGCAGGCTTGCAGACCAAATCTGCAGAGTGATGAGATTGGCAGGCTCAGATTCCCAGTCTAGCATTGGAGGCAAGTAATAGCGGCGGGGCTCCTTCTCAATCCTTGGCTCCTTAGTGCCAGTTGTAGTCCTTGTAGCTTGTGATATAGGAAGACAAGCACTATCTTAGTCGGTTGGGGGGAAAAAGAAAACCAGACGGATTAGGGCAGGTGCGAGCCGGCCTGTAATGATAAGGTAAGCGGGTAGTGGAGACAATTGAACCCATATTTCACGCCTGCAGTCAATCCAAAACTGCCTATCTACCTACCTACCTTGGGCTGTGGAAACATAACGTGGTAAACTAGGTAGGTACCTACAGGTAGGTACCGTCTACACTGGTTAAACTGGGATACCGCCAAAAATCGGGCTAACGGCAAAGGGTATAGCGGCCGCTGTGATGAGTATAGCGTGCTGGCAGAAACAGCGATCAGATACTGGCAAAAGTAGGGGCTAGTCACGTACGTCAGCAGGAAGGTTGGGTTCAAGCCTGGCTGGCTGAGTGTGCTGCTTGACCGCCTTCTATAATAGGCTCAACTGATCGGGGGCCGCTATACCGCTTGCCGTTAGCCAGAATTTTAGCGGTATCTCAGTTTAACCAGTGTAGACGGTAGAGTCCCTCATGCACCGCGCCAGAAGCAACATCTCACATACGTCGCGACACAGCAACTGAGGTACCTTACCGCGGTACGGCAGATGCCGTCTCTCCGTACCAATGGATCGTCAGCTTTCACTCAGCCCCATGTCACTGTTGCGCATCCCATCCGACGGGCCCCATGCAAGCTTATGGCACGGCGCAGCACAGTGTTTATTTGGCCTTGGACATGTTCGTACCTTTGACAACGTTGACAGGGCGCTATCACACGAACCGACGTACCTACAGTACAGTACGCATGCTTATTCGTAGCCATCGCGCACTAGCTCGTGCAGCGACACCAGGGACGCCACATGACATTCTGGGCACCGGGGCCTTGTTCGAGCTCTAATTACCTCGGCGCCCACCTGTCAAGAGACATTCCGCCCAAGGCGTGACGGCCGCCTCCTCCCGCTTTGCCTCCGCCGACCGGTCTTCGACCGGCGCTTTCTTCTCCTGGCTGGTACCTCGGCAGACGGGACAACGTCTGCCAAAGGCCATGGTCTTAGGCTAAGGGCGCCTGGGCGGTTAAACTGGACGAACTAGCCCTTGGTCCCAAGATCCGGCTGTAATGGCATGCCTCCATCGCTGTAGAATACCCTGAACAACTCTGTCGGAGAACGTTCCATGTCCTACACTGGCATTAGGAGCTTGCCGTTGCTCTCACGCCCAGCCAAGGGAGTAGACTTCCGAGCAGAGTCTCCGCTAACATATCTGAACATATTTCCTGTACAGCTAAGTAGCCAAGGGGCCTCGTGGCTCTCTCTCCACCTCCCACTCCCCCCGTCGTGGATGCTCATCGTGGACTCCTGGGAGAACCACCTTTGTTGGTGAAACCGTCCACACCAGGTCAGGATAAGATGGGGTGAAACCTCAGGTATCGCCTCCGTATCCGTTCTGCCCTCCTGCTCTCAAACTCTGCCACAGACCTCCAACCGCAACCCACCCGTTGCCCTACGCAGGGGCGCGAGGACGGGTAAGGTACGGCAACAGCCTAATAATGGGAACGGGAACGGATACACACACCTTGTTCTGCCTTGCGCCTTGCCAATGCCAATCCACCTGGCTGGTTTGTTTCCGACCCTACTACTCTGTAAACAGGAGCTCTTTGCAAGGTGGTTGTTATGGAGAGTAGCCAGACATGCATCTCACCTGGCCATTGTCGTCGGGGGTGCTTGCTGCGACAGGCAGGATGGAGACCTTTCAAAAGATACCTTGGCTTCCGTGAGCCAAGCTTCTCCTGGCTCGAGGTACCCGGCATGAGGCCAATATGGGCATCGATACGTGCGACTCTCGAGTGTGTGGAAAACCTCGGCCAGAGGCAATCTATAATGGGAACGCATCCATGATGCGCCATGGAGAACGGAAGTTGGAATTCGATATCAATATCGAATGAGCATGGCCGCTTGTCATGATGACATGGGACATTGGCGAATGTGTGACACCTACACCCACCTCTCTTTCTTTAGTTCCTTGACCCAACTGGCAGTGCTGTCCACCACCGCCATTTCAGCATATCCCCCCTTGCGGCCCCTGGAGTAAAGAAGAACGGACAGGTCCAACTCTTCAGCTGCCGCGCGGGGGGTTACCTGCCATATTCTTCGGCTTGCTATTTCAGACAAGGTACTCTGTACATACCCAAAGGTTATTCGCGCAGTGTGGGCCCCAGCGCTGTATTCGTGACACTGCCCTGCCGTAGCATGACGACTAGGCGAGGCGCCTTTGTTGCGTCCGTTGCAGTATCTCTCATCTGGCCCGGTACGATTTACTGGAGCTGGAGCTGGACCGCTCCTCTTTTTCTCACCCTTCGCGGCCAACCTGACACGATGAGGAGGATTTCCTCACAGCGGCATTGGTCGCCCGCGTATCTGTCAAACCCCCAAACGCCACTGCTTTTTCGCCTCATGAATCCCTTTTTTTATTGTTCTCAATTGACTTTTACTTCCAGCAACAGTCAAGGTAGCTTGCATGCCTCGTGCGCCTACATTTGACAGACGCACTCAGCTGGTCCACTAAGGCCGTGTCCCGGGAATTAGGTGGGTTCTAGATTTCTGACGCCCTTGCCGTGATGCATGTCAATGGCCTTGGCCATACGTCGACTATCACTCCCTGGGTAATCGAACTGCCCTACCGCGACGAAACGAGGTCGACAGACTTACGGCATGCAAATGCGATAGAAGGAGGATGTGGCTCTGAATTGACCGTCCCGCCTTGCCCTGGCTGTGACATCGCTCGAACCTAGCCCACTCCCGCCCGTCTTCTCCGTCTGAACCAAGAAAAGAAACAGAATGTTCCGTCGTCCATCTCTTCTTCTTCTTCTTCTTCTTCTGCTCGGATTGCATTGTCTGTGTGTCTGCCAGTTTCCTCATTGTCATCGCTCTCATGAGCGTAGTCTACCAGAACTACACTACCTAATGTACCGGGGATGCAGGCTCTCACCGGCTTGGTGTGGGTACGCCCTTCCTTGCTTTGCATAGGGAAGCTAATTCTTTTCTCTTGTCCACGCCATTTCCCTCGTGCCGGATCCAATTTCAAAGCAAGTATCGAGCCACGGGCCCGGTAAAGGAGAGTAAAATAGGCAGTACAGCGCAGGTATCTATCGTCGTCGTCGTCCTCACCGCCGTGTCGTCGGTCGTCGAACGTTCGCAACCCCAGGCCCTATCCTTCATCTCTCTACCAGATTCGGCCCGCGACAGGCTTTTGGCCTCTAGACTAGCCATGCTGCCCTGTGCGCTGGCCTGGCTCTGGCTCCGGCTCCGGCGACCCGTCGATTAACGTGAGGCAAGGCGAGGCGGAGGGCCCGGCCTGGGAGGCAAGGCGAGATCCTTACTATACTGCATCCAAATGGAGAAGGGTCTTTGACGCTGCTGTGTTTCGATGCTGTCCTTCCTTGTATCCCGTTCTGCAATGCCACGCTCTATTCCTTGCCCTTTCCCTCTCCCTCTCTCACACCCCCCTATCTCTACTAGGTACCGGTGTTAGTTCTCTTCACCAAGCCTCTCTCCTCTGCCAAGTCCTGAGCGACATTGCCTGGCCTGTGCTGGTATTGATGCAGCTTTTGTCAAGGTTGGCAGACTAGGTATAGATAGTACTTAGCACAGGTACCGTTCCTGGGGTTGCTCCTGCTGCTGTGTGCCTGCGCTGCCGCTCACGTTGTCGCCGCATTGCGCGACCTCCCACCCTCCACTCCAAACCTTCGCCCACTCCCGCATCCACCTGGATATTCACACCCGCCTGCCCGCCCACCCCTCCTCTCTCTAGGTACACACACGCATAGAGGTGCGCTCACTGCCCTGCCCCCTCTGTCTCTTGCGCTCACTCATTATCCACACCGCGCTCCTAAGTTTCCGTCGCCAATACCCTACGACGACACTACCCTACAACAACACTTCGACTACCTTCACACAACCCTGTCCTCAACCCTGTACACACATACACACACTTTCTCTTGTCCCCACTCCTCTTCTGTTTCTCCTCTCCTTCACAGCTCCTAGCATACCCTGTCCACCCGGCCCTCTCTCCTCTGCCGACTCCTGGTCGCACCCATCATCGAACATCCGTCTCCTATACCTTAGCGGTGCAGTGATGACCCTGCCTGCGCCAATGTACCCAGCCCAGATCTTGTTCCTTATCCCGGTCGTCTCCTTGTCCAGGCATACCCACGTCAACCCTTCACGCCTCACGACGGGACCTGTCGTCCATTCATAATAAGGCTTGACCTTCTCCCGCGTACCCCCCTCATCATCACCCACCAATCCGAATAATTCCTAGCCCAGCTCGCGCTCCCATAGAATTTCGAGACACAACTCCCCTCTGGGTGCTTTCTTTTCCTTCAACCTCCTCCCCTCTGCAACTGTTTTCAACAAGACACAACTGTTTAGTCGCCAACGATTTCCGGACTTAAAGGCTCACCTAGAGTGAGAGTGAGAGCAAGAAAGACCCGCCGAGTGTGCGGCCAGGCCGAGACGGTCGGCGCCAACCACGCATACCCAGCCTTCAAGCAGCGAGCTTGAATGTAACTGCTGCTTCTTTGTCTCCGCTCTTCGTCAGAGACTGCGTCTTCAACCTCACCGCTACCAGGCATACCGAACCACCCGCGATCCAACCAGAGATGTCTAACGATCCGTCCGTGAGGCGCATCTTGCCTCAGAGCTCCCAGATGGGCAGTTTCTCTTTTGCGCCGCAGCAGTTCCCTCAGAGGGAAACCCAGAAGAGTGCGCCATCTACCTCCACCCTTTTCCAACTGGGCTTTTTTCCATGCAGTCCCGTCTAACCAACGTCATGTAGACTATGTTTTCGTGGATGAGCACAATCGTCATAAACGATTGAAGGGTACGCTCGCGCTCCCCCGCCGCTGAGCAGCGCGCAACTGGACATGAACTAACCACATTCCTTCAGTCATGAGGGCTTGTGAAGGATGCAGGAGAAGGAAGATCAAGTGCGATGCGGCCACGACAAACACTTGGCCTTGCTCAGCGTGCATCAGGCTCAAGCTTCATTGTGTTCGTCCCAATGGCCAGTACGATGGCACCGACAGTTACGAGCCTGGCAGGGATGAATTCGCCGCCACGCCCTCTCAACTGCAAGATAGCTTCCGCCATCAAGCCTCCATGCAGCAACAGTCGATGATGCCCGGCGGGCAGAAGTCCAACCCGTCCATGTTTGCTGCTCAGGGTGCATATTCGGATCCCAGCATCTTCCCGTCTGTTCACTACTCTGAGCAGCCATCCCACCAGCATAACTTGCACTATACCACGGTGTCCCCCTCGGTGTCGATGATGGAACAGCCTTACACCGGCCAGAATGTGTTTCCTACGCCGCCTCTTCAGCATAGCGCACATCCAGATTCTCCTCCCGATACATATTCCCAAGACGGCTCCTATCAGCAATCCGATCTGGCTGACCTTCTCGGCTCACTGAAGGTCAATGAGGCGGGGACAGGTATGTCGATCCTTTTGCTGCCCCGACGTTGGTAACTAACGGGCTGCTGTAGCGCCATACCTGAGAAACAAAGCCTCTTTCCTCCATGACGAGGAGCCAGCCGTTGAAGACGCCGAAGATTTCAAGACTCCCTTACCGCCCATCACCTCGGGACCTGGTCTGAAGATTCGCATCCCCCCCGAATTAATGCCAGACGAGGAGACTGTCATGCATTATTTCGACCTATTCTTTAGCCATGTGCATCCTTATGTGCCCGTTCTTAGCAAGACCGTGTTCTATCACCAATGGAACACCAACCGGGAGTCCATATCACCTCTCATTGTCGAAGCCCTGTTTGCCATGGGGGGAAGACTTGCCGACGATCCTGCTCAAGGGCAGCAATGGCTTGCCTTGGCGACGAGTACGGACCCACCGTTTCATCCTTTCGGATTGTTACTGACATGAAGCAGAACATGCTGACTCTTTCATGGACGTACCGAGACTCAGCACCCTTCAGGCGTTGCTGCTCATTCTGAAAGCCAGGGAAGCAGCACCGAAGCGCGGCTACTATTACCGTTCGTGGATGACGATCGTGCAGTGCGTGCAAATGGGTAAGGATCTCGGCCTGGACGAGCATTATTCGGACCACCAGCTTGGACGGCCGTGTGGTTCTTCTCCAACAGAATGCCAGATGAAGAGTAGGATTTGGCAGGCAATTTTTGTCTGCGAAACCATGATTGGATCACCTCAAGGTCGGTGTTCTTGGTCCTTTTTATACCGGGCGAGTTACTGATTATCGTAGGACGAACCGATCTTGCTGTCGAGCTAGACTCCATCGACTTCAGTGTTCCGCGTCCCATCCCGGGCGGCGACGATTCCGAGTACCACATCACCCGTAACTTTACCTACTTTGCACGAGTCGTTCGCAATGTCAGCCGCATGAACACTGCTTACGGCCATCTAAAGAAGAAGAAGACGAAGGACTGGGGCGTTGATCCCGAGTTTGTGCAGCTCAACCCGGCCCTAAACGCTTGGTTGAACGACCTCCCCGCAGATCTATCGGTTACCTTTCCTCCGGACGGTTCGCCGCCGTGGCTTTCGTCGCCATATATCGGGAACATGCACTCCTACTACTACCTGACCTTGATTCTGCTTCATCGACCTCAGCTCAACTTTCTCGACCCTAACGGACAGGATGGTCAATGGAAGCAGCATATGATGATCTGCTACTCGGCGGCCAAGGCACTCTGTCGGCTGCAGGAGGCGGTTCTGAACTCCTTTGGCCTCCCCGGCCTGCAATGCATGCTTCGCGGGTTCAGTTTCACCGTTTACTGCGGACTGTGCTGCATTGTTCTGCATTTGGTGAGACTCCCTCCTGCGCTTCTCTATCAACCATTGTTTTAACGCGGTGGTGTTTCAGGTAGCTGTTGTTTCGCCAGATCCCGATCTGAACACCGACGCTCGCGAATTTTTCACACGGCACATGCGAGTCCTTGAGAGGGTCATGACGGCTTGGCCAATGGCGGATCTTCAGAAGCAAGTGGACGCAGTACGCGAAGCGTTTTCTGCTGATACCAGAAAGCCTTTTGTACTCAAGCCAAGTTTCCCTTACGGCAGCCCTCAGTCGTCCAACCATTCCAGTCCTCCTCGGGGTTACAGGCCTGGTATGGGTCGCACCACGTCTTTGGGTCAACAGCTGGACACTCAGAACCTTCAGCATTCTCAAGTCAGTTATACCAGCCACCCCATTACACCTCCTATTTCTGCCGGGCCTATGGATACCAAGGGTGACTCGCCTGCTATACAGTCGCTCGTCATGATGGCCAACCAAGGTTCCCAAGCGCCGGGGTTGCAGCAATCGATGTCGCTTTCAGATGCGCCGGCCTGGAATCCTGCACGTATTTTTGAGTAAGTTTGCTGTACCCCATTGTGGCGAGATAGTCCTCTTACAGAATCTTCAAGGCAATGGAACACGTCTTTCGGTACGCCTCAGGTCCAACCACAGCCTTCGACGCTCCCTCCCCAGTCCAGTTCGCTTAGTGTTTCTCCATCTTCAGGTGCACCCGAAGCTCCATCTCTTCAAGACATTCAGGCTGTCAATGCCACTCTGCCAGTGGTCTCTCAACAAATGGCGCAGCAGTATTCAGCAGCGCCAGTGCAGACATTTGTCTCGCCAGCCATGTGGCAAGAGTCCGTAGCTAGTGTCTACGAAGGCGGTCTGAAGCGGGCCTGGGACTACGATGGCAGTGGTCCTATGATGAAGCGGCGATGAGCAGCTGATGAAAATTGATATTTCCAAAGTTATCTAACCTCGTCAACAAACATCGAATATCCTTTGCCACAACTTTGGTACAACAGGGTTGTCCTGCAATCGACACGGCACGGGTTTACGACATCGCAGAGCATCTCTGCCACAAAATAAGCGGCAAATCGATTCATACGTACATATCTTGGATTTTCGGTTCTCACGGTCCTTGGCCTCATACACGGTTTATTCTCGCGACGAATACATGTACACGATTACGATGAAAATGAGGGGAAGGGAAACACGGTTGAAGATCCATGCTGGGCACCGGCGTCACTCATGCCATTCAGAAGCATGGCCCCAACCGACAACGGGGACATCAAAGAGGCGTTTGTGGTTTTTTTTAACTTTATTTTGGACGGTTCGAGGATGGAAAAGAACAGACGAGGCGGGTGTCCTGTTCCTGTACTCAGGACTGTATTACTATATTTGGCATGTTTTCTTTTGATTGAACTGACAGCGCGGCGCAGCCTGTCTAGCTGGGCGACGGACAGCACGCATCTCGGCACTGAAACGAGCCTTATTTGCTTACTGTTCACCCATGGAAACCCCAAAGTACATGTAAGAGAGAAGAAAGAGCGAGAGACAAAAGTTGTGTTCCTAGGACTGGACCAGTCAGTACGGTCATTATACCACATTTGCGGGCATCTCAGCATTTCACATCATGACACAACGCCGTGACTATCCTCTGGCCAAGAAAAGAGGGAATCTATCGAGCTGGCAATAGCTGGTGTATCCCGGCTTGGCAGGGAAGAGGTGTGTCAAGGAACCCCCAGAAGCGGTCGCAAAGTCAAGCCAGCCACCAGGGTGATTGGCCGCTGTGGCTAATGTTGGGCATGCCCCGGCTTCGTTTAACCGCACTTTCGAGCTGAAGGAACTCTATACATGCAGATGGTCTCAACTTGAATGCGGACTAGCCATCTGTCCCGCATGGGGGGTCACGATGGGGCTTACTTTCATTTTAGGCAACGTTGAGGGGAACGAGCTTACCAATGGGGGGTAGTTACTCCTTGAAAAATAAAAACAAATGGCCATCTGCTGCCACTGACTCTTCCAAATATATATACTTGGCGGTTGGGATCCCTGACCTGTCAACAGCCCGCGCCGAGAGACGCCGTGGGGGATTCGGCGATGCAACAGATGTGGCGCGGAACGCCGGGACCGGATGTCGGATGCTTCAAGCGGGAGCTGTGAAATTGGTGGGTGGGTAGCCTCACACTTGGATTGGAAGAAAAAAAGGGCGGTGGATATGTGGGATCGATCGGATTGGGAACCGTTGGGGGTTGGACCTAAGAATGCAACAGGTGTGCTGGAGCCGAAGCTTCTATTATGGCTTGCTGCTGACGCCTACCTGTTTCGATGCCGTTGTGGTTTGCCGACGTTTTGAGTGTCCCCGGGGGTGGGGGGGAGGGGAGAAGATTTACGTGCCACAGCCCTGCATCCGCAAAGGCCTACTTTTTCGGCTGAAGGACAGGTCGAGAACAGTCGTTGTTCAATGGATCAGAGGGGCCGGACCGGGTACCTAGTTTAGTCGGATCGGCGTTACGCGATGGTAGGCAGGCGTAAAGCGTAGTAACATGGGCATCTCTGTCTCATGTTTCGGGGCCGGGGCTAGATAGATAAGGTACCTGGGCAGCCAGCCTTAGGGAGCTTTGTTGGAGATGTTGGAGATGCACGTTGGACAACAACGTCCCCTTTCGAGAAAAGAGGGGGGAGGGGGAGGGGGGTGTGAATGTTGACGTCTCCTCCCTTTTCGTCAGCTCAGCAGTCAAGTGCCAGCAATGGTGAGATCCCGGCGTCTCTACTATGCAAGGTTTGAGATGGCACGTTTTTTTCGGTGTTGCTGCAATGCCATGCCGGGTTCCCCTAACGCGTTTCCGACAATGGGAATTAGCGCGGCATGCAGGTAAGGCAGGATGAAGAAGGGGTAGGTAGGTACGATGAACAGGGGGGAAGGGGGAGGGTGAGGGGGTGGGAAAAGGCGGTATTCTTGGACGCGGCAGGCAGGTGCTACCCCCAAGTGCCTCACTCTTTTTTCTTATCCTCCTTTCCCTGTGCCACATCCTAAGGCCGACGACAGTCCCGGATCCGGTCTCTTTTCATCCCAATTATTCTTCCCCCCCCACCGTTCTTCTGATGAAACAACGGCCACCCCTGCCCCTCGTCCTGTGTACCTATTTCTTTTTGGGACATCGGCGTGGCCGAGAATTTGTCGTATGCGTTGTGTGCGCTTGTATCCGTACACGTAGAATCGATCTGTCTTGGGACTCGACACCCACGCCTGCGAAACATGACACAGCCTTCTTCCTGTGTCGCCCCTCTGCTCGGGCTTGGTGGTGTCTGTCTGTGGCCTTTGTCCTTTGCCGCAGCGTCACAATTTTAATCGGTCATTAACCTTACGCAGGGCAGGTGTCGTTCGTTTCCCTTTCGCCCTTCAATATTTTCCCGTCACAGATTAAAAAGCCTGGAAGAAGGTTACAAAAGATAGGCCTCTATTGTATGAGAGGGCTAACACATGAAGATGGGGAACCCCAGTGAGCTCAGACGGTTCGTTCGGCGCCTGCGCAAATCGAGGGCCATGTAATACAGTGCCGTTGCGGCGGTGGCGGCAGCGATGGCGACGGCGACGGCGTCCCGGAGGTGGGGGTGGGCGACCGAGAGGTTGTCGGAGGGGACGTCATTGCCAGCGATGAGTGATGTGGCGGACGCAGGCATGCGGCGCACAGGGGTTTTCCAGGGAAGGGGCCGGTTTGTGAAAAGAAATACATATCAGGTAAGGCTTGTGTCAGCGACCGAGCGGCATACCTACAATTTTGCGTACCTACGTAGTAGGCAACAGCACATCGATGGCGGCGGCAACCCGACAACATGATTCAGGCTGATCGTCGCCTCTCGGCTCCACTGCATTCCTATAATGGGCAAGCTGATATACAATGATACACTAGGTTACTATTTTTTAATTCGGCAAATGCAAAGTAAATTACCTGTACAATGACTAGTGCACTCGAATGTCTCTTTGGAAGGAGGGGCCGGGTCTCTGAAAATATACAGGGAGCTGTCGTCTTCACGTCCTTCTCTTCTCTCTGGGCCGGACACCATAGGCAAGCCAAATACACCCAATATACACAAATCCTACAATTCACCCCATTTCTATATGAATCATACACAATGCCGCTCGGACAGGGCATCCCGGCGGGGTCTCGGGTCAGGACAACTTACTTGCGCTTACCCAGCGACTCACGGACAATGGTCCAGACCCAGCCATCCTTGACGCCGTAGGTAGCGCCCTTGCCGCCGCTCTTAGCGCCACCACCAGAGGCGACATCCTCGCGGATGCCGAACCGGCTCACCGGGCGGTAGTGGTGCCACTTGCGCTTCGCCATGAGAGCCGAGACATCGCGGACGTGCGTGACGAGGCCGAGGCGCGTCGCAAGGCCCCCGCCAGCCGCCTGCGGCGAGACGGGGCGGAGGTTGGCGGCGGAGACGAGGGTCGTCCTGGGCCGGGTGGCGAGGCCCATGGTGCCGAGCTCAAGCTGGGCCGTCGGCGGGAGGGTGCGGACGTAACGCTCGAGTAGGGCGCGCGACTGCCGCGCGTACGGGGGCAGGCGGAGGTAAATATAGGTTACGAAGGGAGCCGAGGTGTAGGCAACGAAGAGGAGAGGGATGATGCCGCAGGCGGCCACTAGGTGGTTGTTAGCGATGTCGGAGGAACATCTTGATTGATGGGCCTTGGCGTTCAGGCGGTAGAAACAGACGACGGTGTTTTGGGTGTGGGTTGTGACAGACAAGAAAGAAAGAAAAAGGGGGCTGTGAGGAAGAATAGGTAAGGCAGGGGCTGAGAAGGTGAGTGAAATGAGCACGAGGAGCACACTTACGCCCTGCGGCTTCGATGAGCGTCTTGTCATCAGTGCGGATGTAGTTAGGCGCGGCGACGAGGCAAAAAAAGGCACACGAGAAGACGCTCGTGATCTTCCAGAAGGCCAGGAATGCTGTCCGGCCGGTGCCGGCGTGGTAGATGAGGAGTCTCTCGGGCAGCTCTGTCAATGCGTAGGTAAGTATACAATCAGCGTCTGTAACGGCAAGATGCGGAACTCCACCCTCGGCTTCGCTTCGGAGGGAGGGGTCGCTCGAATGAACGGTAGAAATCATGGGATGATACACATACCGTCACTTCCGGGCCGGGCAGAGCCTCCGGCGCCGGCGGGTTTTGACACGGTCCGAGGTCCGGGGCTCGGGGCGGCAGAGGCGAAGGGCCGTCTCGGACTACATTGCTGTCGGGACTGAAAAGATTTTTGAAGGAAAACGCGGGGCGTGCATGACCTTAGGGAAGGCAGGGATTGTGCTCTCGACGGAGAGACACGTGTAAGGAGCAGCCGGAGGAGGGGCATTGTGATGGATGCCCATGGGGACGAGGGTGAGAGTGAGAGTGAAGAGTGAGTGGTTGTGGACGGGTTGGGTAGGTAGGTGGAGAGGGAGAGTTTGATGAGATAAAATGCCGTGGTGGGTGAGGTCACTGCGCTGCCGGGCCCTGCCCAACTTTTTCCCCCCTCTACGCGACGCGGCATGTCTAAATTACCTGCTTAGCTGCCATCCCCTCGCCGAAACATTTTTCGATAAACTGTTTCAACCGTCTTTCATCCCTGAACTAACACTTCGTGATGGGTCTACTGATATCGAACGAGAAGTTGTCGCCATGAAGCACTCGAAACGACTTGTTTGAGCTTCTTGAATTACGGACTGGTCGGGGTGCAATGTTAACTCAAGGCCACTTACATCATAGTCGGCCGTTCCACACACAGGGTTGAGCGCTCCAACTAACCGGCCGCGCATCTCTTTTAGACCCGATGCCCCTGACCTGCGGCTCGCCGAGCATCTCCTCCAAGTCAAACAATGTTCTTCTGCAGCCATTCCTTCAACTGGTCCAGCGTCCACCCGGAGCTGATCTCGTTGCTCGGGTATCCGTCCAACAGCACCGTCGGGCTGACGTGCACGCCCGTCAACCGCGCGAGCTTGATGAGCACCTTGAAGTCGGTTGTCACGCCGTTGCCGGCGTTCAGTGCGCCGTCGCCGTGAGGCTTATCCGACATGAGGAGCAGCTGCAGCACCTTGTCTCCGTCAATGCCCACAGAGGCCGCGAGCTTGGCCAGCCTGCGGTAGGTGTCGTTGCGCGGCTCGTTGACGACGTTTTCGTCGAAGTAGTCCTTCTGCGCTTTGAAGAGCGCGTCGCTGTACTCCCAGAACTTTTGCGGCGCGACCTTGATGACAGCGACGGCCGACTCATGGACGAGTGTGCTCGAGGGGTGCCACGGCTGGACTTGCTGGCGGAAGATGATCTCAACGTTGGACGCCCAGGCCTGGTTCGCGCGGATGGCGGGGATGACCTCGTGGTAGAAGGTCTTGAACAGCTTCGCCGAGAAGGGGCAGACGTAGTCGAGGTAGAGCTCGATGGTGTGGCGTTGCGAGGGGACGCCATCTGCGAGGGGCTTGGGGGAGCCGAAGGTCAGCTTGTGGGCTGCAAACTTGGGCGGCACGGCCATTGTGGGTGGTGAGGAGTGGAATTGGGATGGGCGGGTGGTGCTAAGTCGGCGGTGTGTTGTGGAAGTGGTGGCTCTGTCGGTGAGTATTGGCTTGATGGAGGATGAGGGTGTGACGATGGCTGGGCGTCGACCCAGGTTTAGTACGATGGGCCAAGGGAGCTTCATCTACCTTCTATTGCTGTCGATACAGAGATGGTGCTACGCTACGTGCAGCAGCCCTGGGTGATGACGAAAAGGCTCCCTCCTCTCCCATTGGAGCATGCAGGGGCGGGGTAGCTCAAACTAACAACAGAGTTGTCCCTCGCAATATCAACTGATGGTAAGGTTTTGCGAGATAATGATGCAAGCGGTCACGAAAATTTGCTGACTGGGCACATGGAGAAGGCCTCTAACATCACGCAATTCTACCAATCTCATGCGCTATCTCTTAGTGAACTGTGTATCCCGTTGGACTAGCATAACAACATGGTATGCATACGGCTTCCAGTTTCGACTTGGCGCAGTTGTCAACAAACCAAACCATGCAGCATGCTCCGGGCCTGTCGGGGCCCTTGGTGGCTCCATGTTCGCGGGCCCACCAAGTGGCCCTGATACTTGACAAGTCCATACCGCGAGTCGGCTTCACCCGATTCTGGACCCTCCTTATGGCGGAACAACTCAAGAGCCGACCCCTCGTCTTTCTTTGCTGTATCCGTAATGTCCGCTGGTCTCATTCAACCTCTCGCATCGAACCCCACCGCCCCTCTTAAGAAACGGTGTTTTTGGCCACGATGCCCCGCGCAAATTCGCCGAACGTTATGTGTTGCTCAATGTCGACCTCCTCGCCGAGGTTCGGCTGAGTGAAAACTGCTAACGTGTTGCGCGCAACTCGGCCGTCGCTCACTGACGCTCTGACGCCCCTCACGAAATGCGGAACCGCCTTGAACCTGCCGCCCGTGATGCGCTCGAGAGCCTCCCCCGTCTGGAATGCAATGCAGTCCCGCGGGATCTTGACTTGAACTGTCTCTCCCGTTCTCGAGTGGATGTATAGCCCAGCAGCCGGGTCGGGTGACGTTGCTAGCTCGGCAAGCGGTGGCAGGCTTGCAGACTTGTCGTTTGTGATTTCTGGTACCGCAGCTGGCGTCTCGTTCTCGTCGATGAACATGGCCGACGTCAAACCAGTGAGACATCCGTGATCGACATGAACGCTGCACCTTCCCCCCCGCGCGCGTTAGCTGGATTTCCAGGAGGCCGCTTGGAGAGATTATGTTACCAGTCATCGTCGGCGGCACCGATTTTAGAGAGCGCTTCTTGGGTCTGCGGATAATAGTGTAACAAGCGCGCCTTCGTCGTGTTGGACGTGCTGACAACGTGCTCCAAGTAACCCTTGGTATATGCCTGTATCTCGGATTCTGCGTATCTGTCGCATGCCCGGGCAACGAGGACCGCGGTGTCGATGATGACGCGGCACAGGCTCTCGAGGCTAGGCTTAAACCCCGGAAGTACGTCCTGCGCCGGCCATACGTTAGGCGACAGGTACTCGGGGAAGTTATCCGTGTTGAATTCGGTGGTTGGCTTGGCACAGTCAAGTGTGGCATCGACGTAGAACGCACAGTTGGCATAGTATGACCCCTTGAACGTGTCAACTTGTCCGTTCTTGAGTGTCTCTTTCCCTAAAGACCAGCCTGTTAGGTATTTGGCCTTTTCATTCTCTAGCTTTTCTGATCATATGTCAGTAAGAGATCCTGCAGCAGGGTGGAATTTCATCTCTATACTAAGTTCATGTTCGGGCAGATTGCCCAGGTAAGAAGCATATGACAGTGTCTGGTGTCTCAAGTGACTGAACTCGGGAGGTGTATCTTTAACTACCAGGATACCTAAAGATTCCGGCCCAAAAGCTTCCTCAAGCGTCTCAAAGGGAATGTTGCCTGCAATATGGTTGTCACATGTAAGTTATTGCTCCGATTCATGGAGCCATGGGACTCACTTACCCTGCTTGAGGTCGCCCAGTGACACAACGACTGGGTGCGCGATCTGAACCATCATGGCTGTCCTAGTGCAAGTCCGTATTGTTGGGAAACAACGAAACGAGAGAATAAACGATCAAACCGTGGGCGCATCGACAAGATGTCCGAATACCAATACCACCTGCCAGACACGGTCCTCGAGGTGGGGGAGGGGCACTGTCCAATACTTACGTAATCACACCATCAGGCATTCTTTGCCCTAGCACGGAGTACTGGAGCTTCCCATCGCTAGTTCACCTCTCGAAGCTGCCAGACTCAGCACCGGAGCCGCCGAAAATCGCACAATATCAACAACCTACCTTCCTCATCGATACCCAATTATTAAACGAGACGCAACACACAAGAGAAACCCAAGTATGGTCAAACCCCTATCGTTCAAGGGCGACAAGAAGCCCAAGAAGAGAAAGCGCACGGAGGCTGAGGCCCAGGAGCGCGATGTACATAGCGGCGAGGTTATCCGTACGAACAGTGCCGTAGGCACGGAAGAGAATGCGGACGATGACGATAGCTGGGTGGCTGCCGATGCTGTGCCGGATGTCGTTGGGCCCATTATGTTCGTGCTGCCGACGGACCCCCCTACCGCACTGGCATGCGACGCCGTCGGCAAGGTGTTTACGCTGGGGATCGAGAATATCGTCGACGCGAACCCGGCGACGGCGGAGCCGCACGACGTGCGACAAGTGTGGGTTGCGAACAGGATAACAGGGACGGAACAATTCAGGTTCAAGGGCCATCACGGGCAGTAAGTGTGAAGAAGTGGCCGGTCCCCAATGAGGCCTGGGTTCTAACGTACAGCAGGTATCTGGGATGCGACAAGAACGGCGTCTTGTCCGCGACATCGGCCGCCGTGTCGCCCCTCGAATCGTTCAACATCATCGCGACAGCAGACACCCCTGGCACCTTCCAGATCCAGACGCTGCGCGACACCTTCCTCACCGTCAAGCCGCCGAAGTCTAACGTTACGACGTTTGACGTCCGCGGCGATGAGGAGTCCATCACATTCAACACCACGTGGCGTATCAGAATGCAGGCAAGGTTCAAGCCACGGCTTAAAGCAAGCAAGGAGGAGAAGGCAAAGGAGAAGATCAGTCGTAAGGAACTAGAAGAGGCTGTGGGCCGTAGGCTCGAGGATGATGAAGTGAGAAAACTGAAGAGAGCGAGGAGGGAGGGCGACTATCACGAACAGTTGCTTATGCTGAAAGTAAAGGGGAAACACGACAAGTACGGCTAAAAGTGTCGCGCGGCTCCGTTAGTTTGGTTAGGGGCAAGAAGGCAAATGATACCCAGGCGAAAAGAACCACAGATTTCAAGAGAAAAAAAATGCATCATTCGCTCAACTCCTCTTTTTTTTTTTTTTTTTTCTGGGGGTTTTTTTTCTTCTTCTTCTTCTTCTGTTTCATGCTTAATTGGGTCTCCACGCTTTGATGTTGCCGTCTTCTCCAGCAGTAAAGACGACCTGCTCGTCGTCGTAGAAGCAAAACGACCGGACAATCTCTTCGCCGTGGCCGCCAGGCAGTCCAACACTGTTCGCCCTGTCGAAATCCCAACCGCCCTCTGTTGTACGCGACAAGTGCACCAACTCAAAGATTTGGCGGCTGAATGACAAGATTAGATAGAAGTCGAAAGTGAAGTAGCAAAATCTAGCAGGGAGCAACTTACTCTTGCGAGCCAGCACCAACAATGGCGCCACTACCGTCAACCTTAGTCGTCACGTTGGCGATGTACTGGCAACCGAGGGTCTTCCTCGCGTCGCCAAAGTCGACGACTGCAGCGCCTGAACCGTGGTCTTCGGCGACGCTGTAGACGGCGAGCTTCTCGTCGTGGGTCAGCACGTAGACCTCGGTGTTACCAAGGAACGAGGAGTGATGGACGGATCCCTGGTTTAGTGTCTGGATGACAACCTCATCCTCGTCGGAGATGCGCGTGTCGTAAACGTTGACGAGGCCGTCGGTTGAGCCTGAGAGGAGAATGTGCGGCTCTGAGGGGTGGAAGCGGAGCTCAGTCACATCGTCACTGTGAACTTCGTCGTATTGGAGCCTCTGCGTCGGACCGGCTCTGATATCCCTGCGGTTGCGTCAGGGACTCTTGCGTCTCTAAGTAGGGAGTCAGGTATGAGGCGATAACGACGTACCAGAGTAGCACCGACGCCATGTGGTTCTGGAACTCTGTGCCAATCGCTATTGTGTTTGTTCTCGAATCACAATCAAGAGAAAGAATGGGCGATTGACTGGCTGTATGTCGTGTTAGTGGTGTTCGGTTTACAACTCACTTAAGTCTGATGCAAAGTACCTACCTGCAAAGTGGGCGACCTGAGGCTTCGATGACTCCCTCATATCCCATACCGAGACCTCTCCATTCTCACCTGCGGTGCACACAATCGAATTCTGCCAGTCAAACGTCTTCAGACATGTCAGGTTACCATGACTGGTAGGATACGACTTGATGGGGCCTTGGCACAGCCTCGCAGGGTTGAAAAGGCCTAATTTTTGATCCGAGGAGATGGCAGCTAGGCCAGCATTGAGCCGTTGGACGTCAAGAACATAGACATCCTGCTGGCTTGAAAAATGATGGCCATCTACACAAGAGAGGTTGTACATCTTAACAGCGGGGGATCTATGTCTGTTTGTGAGCATGGGCTCGGGGGGGAATCATCAGTGCTTTCAACTCACAAGACGAGGCTCGCGCACAATTAGCTAGATACAAAATGAGCTCTGACCAATTCGTTAGGTTGTGAATACCAGAAGACAATGAGTTTATCAGATCCAGTCCAAAAAAATAATAATTTAAAATTCAGAAAGAGGCAGAACGCAGACAAGCACAGGGTATATTCCAGAGTCAGAATCAAGAGCCCAGTGAAGGAAAGGACGACGGGAGCCCTTTAGTACAAAGCCTCATATTATGCAACTATACAGTATGGTACTCTGATAGACGCTATAGTGCGATATCGGCTACTTCCCAAGTCAATACCCAATCATGTCTCAGAGAGTGGACTACCCTGTCCATTCGGAGCTCAATTACCACCTACGTGGACCCTCGAGCCAGGACAGCTGTTCTGAAAGCATCGAGCAGCGCAACTGTTGCAACCACCAACCGTCGTTCGCTCACTCAAGCGTGTCTTTGTAAAATAACATGTCGCAGACCTTGGCGGTAGACTTTGGTACATAATATCTGTCCAACATGAGGCGTTCTTTTCTCTGGCTCGTCCGTAAGTTTCATGAACTTTATCCGGCATTTCTACACAGCTGGAAAGCTGACATATCCACAAGTGCTGTTGCAGGCGGCCGTTGTCTTCTGTTCCGATGAGCAGAAGATCTTGCATGACCACGAAAAGACTGATGGAGAGAGCAAAGAAGGACACGCGAAGATACAAACAGATGTTCTCCCTGAACACCACAAACCCCCTCCGAGGCAGCCTGGTATGTACGATTTCCAAATGGTCGGGCGAGGGCGAGTAGGATCGCAAGGACTGACATCAAGAAGGAGCAGAACTGGTTGACCTCGCCTTCGAAAAGCTGGCCAAGCTTCCACCCCGAACCTACCCGAGACGTGAACGTCGTTACACCCTCGTCTGGACTGTTCTCAGATATGCTCTCAAGTTTGTACCTAGTCTAAAGGCTGCTCCAGTCCCCGGCAGCAACCTAGTACAGGATACCAAGGTCACCGGGCCACTGTTGGAAGCCGTGAAGCTTCTGGAACAATCCGCGCTGCAAAACAACACTGATGCGCTCTACCTCTTGGCCGACATGAACTTCTACGGCAACTACACCTACCCGAGAGACCTCAAGGTCGCCTTCGACCACTACCAAACCCTTGCGACGCTCCATGGCAACCGCACGGCGCAGTACATGATAGGCATTTACTATGCGACTGGGATCGGGCATGTCGTTGCACCCGACCAGGCGAAGGCACTGCTTTACTACTCGTTCGCTGCGATACAGGGCGACACCCGTGCCGAGATGGCCGTTGCTTACCGACACCACAGCGGCATTGCGACACCGAAGAATTGTGAGGTGGCAACCAAGTACTACAAGAGGGTGGCAGACAAGGCATTTGAATGGTATCGATCGGGCCCCCCTGGTGGCATGGCATGGGTGGTGGAGTCGTACCGTATTGCTGATGAGCTTGGCGGAGTCTACGGCGAGGGTGCGAGTGCCTCAAGTGCAGGTATGAACGCCATCAAAGCTAGCCCCAACTCAGACGCCAATGCCGCCATCGACGACGTTATCGAGTATCTCGACCTCATGTCGCAAAAGGGCGATGCAAAAGCTTCCTACAATTTAGGACGTATCTATTATGAGGGGCAGAGAGGACTGGACCGGGATTTGGATCTTGCTCGCAAGTACTTCTTCACTGTGGCCAAGAGATACTGGAAAAAAGATGGCCGCATCATGGAAAACCACAAGCAGGGCATTGAGAAGACGGCGAGCAAAGCCGCCGGCTTCATCGGCCGCATGTACCTCAGGGGCGATGGTGTCGACCAGAGCTTCGACCAAGCCAAGAGATGGTTTGAGCGAGGTATCTCGCATGGAGACGCCCAGTCCCAGCACGGTCTTGGTCTTATGATGCTTCATGGGTACGGAATGCCCAAGAACATAGCTATGGCCACCGACCTCTTCAAGACAGCGGCGGAACAGGACTATGCGCCGTCCCAAATTGAGTTGGGCGTTCTCTACTTGGACCAAGGTGGGCCGGAAGATGTTCGAATTGCCAACAACTATTTCGAGCTCGCTGCCCGGTACGGTCAAATCGAGGCACACTACTACCTTGCTGAGATGGTTTACAACGGCGTAGGCCGCGACAAGACGTGTTCCATGGCACTAGGGTACTACAAGAACGTCGCTGAGAAGGCCGAGCCCCTCGTCTCTTCGTGGGCCGAAGCAAACCAGGCCTATTACTACGGCGACGAGGAACTGGCATTTCTGGAGTACGTCATGGCGGCTGAACAGGGCTACGAGCGCGCGCAGAACAACGTCGCGTTCATTCTTGACCCCGTTCAGTCGAGACTTCCGTTGCCGGACTGGCTACCCATCCCCGAATGGCTCGGTCTCCGACGCACGCGTTCAAACCTACTGGATAACCAGAGACTTGCTCTAACGTACTGGACTAGGTCATCCAGACAGTCGAATGTAGATTCCCAGGTCAAGATGGGTGACTACTACTTTTACGGCATCGGATCCGAGCCGGATGTGAACAAGGCCGTGCAATGCTACACTGGCGCTTCGGACTATTCGCAGAGCGCCCAGGCTCTCTGGAACCTGGGTTGGATGCACGAGAACGGCATCGGTCTAACCCAAGATTTCCATCTCGCCAAGAGATATTACGATCAAGCCCTTGAGGTCAACGAGGAGGCCTACCTCCCCGTCACCCTCAGTCTTTTGAAGCTACGTCTCAGAAGCGCCTGGAACACCTTTACCCACGGCCCAATTCATTCCATCCAGGACGACCCCAGTAAGTACTACTGCGTAAGTGCTATGATATTTGCGCCTGATACTAATGTTTAATTCAGAGCCCAAGAAGGACTGGTCCCTTGGCGAGTGGATCGCCAATTTTCTACAGGACGATCAGTTGTACTACGATGACGCGTACTATGAGGACATATTTGATGACACCATTGGCGGCACCGGTCCTGACGGCAACCCGCTCGAGGATGACGGCATCGTCGAGAGCCTTATTATAGTCTTCATCGCCCTGTCGCTCGTGCTTCTGCTTTACTATCGCCAGCAGAGACAACAACAGCACAGGCGGGAGGAAGAGGAGCGGCGCCGTCGCGAGGGCCAGCCCGCCGTCCCCGTGTTGCAGGGGCAGCAGCAAGACCGGGGTCTATTTCCGCAGCCCGGTAACCCGGAGTGGAACAACTGGGTCGCTGGTGGTATCGGACATTGAAAATGTGATTCCTGGATGTACGATTGCACGGATAAAGCGGAAGATTTAGAATCTACATGGCTTGACGCGGGAGAGGACGATAAAGCATAATGAGCGCTGGCGTTTGGGAACCGTCCTGAGACTAGGACATGTATTTCTTGTGTGCTCGTTACAACTCGACAGGTTTCTTGATTGCCTTTGTGGAATGCGTGACAGTGACAACCGTTTACACTGCGACCGGTACGCGCTTGACAGTTCTTTCCCTGCATAGTTCCTAGATTTGATGGATTCCAACATCATCAAGACAACTGAGTTACGCTTAGCCTGAACGAGGTCTGGGGGTCGTTTGCCTGGTGTCGTAGAAATGCCCATCAGTCGGATTTGGGCCGAACAAACAACAGCTCTCATCAAACGGCGGCGCATCAATTAGTTTCAAATATCGTACAGCGTCATGTGAAGGATAAAAATAAACTGTTGACATTGTGCATAATTGGCTTGCTATTCTAGTGGTATCATCTTCTGTGTAACCCGCAAAGAAAGAACAGCAAGAAAGGTATTAGCGACTATCTTAAAATAGCCCAGATGCGATGAAAAATTCGGCCACTGGGTATGTCCTTAGTATTTCGAAAGTATTAGGAACCGAAAAAGAGGTGGCGCTGTTTCCTTTTCGTACTAGTGATGCTCGCCACTACCATCATTCAGGAGAACACGGAAAACTGGAAATAAGAATGCGTGGCTTGGGCGTGGGCTGCCAATCTAGCGGCGAACGGGAGGAGTTCGGGCACCCGTTAAAGGAGGGCCTTGGGAGTTCTCCATATTACCCGTCAACTCGGCGACGCGAGCCTTGATGCGGGCTACGCGAGATTCGATCGCTGCACGGCTTGTCAGACTCGTTTAATATTTGCCCAGAAGTTCGTTGGTACTTACTCTCCTCTCCACTCGTGTCGTCATCACCATCGGTGGTCTTGCTGTATCCGCCACGGCTCTGCTCCTCGCTCTGGCGCTGCGCCGCACGCTCCGCAGCATTCTTGCGGATCTGCGCCCATCGGTCTATCGCGGGCGGGACTCGAGGACCGTTGTCTGGTGAGGTCGGCGAGGCCTCCACGGTAGGTTGGGGGGACTTTGCCCGTCTCGCAATGGGGGGTGGAATGGCATCCTCGGACTCGTCATCAGGGACAAAGGCTGGCTGTTCTTGCAAAGGGCCCTGGTCGAAGCGTGAGAATTCGTGATGAGCCTCGTTGGCATCCTCGGTATCGACGCGGGATATCGATTCATCAACGGACGGCTCGTACTGCGGCTCGTGAGCTTGGGTTTCAACAGGAGCTGGCTGAGGAGTTTCCATTGGCGTGGTGTAAGCCTCAGCAGGTGTTGGTGTGGGGAGGTTGGACTCAGAAGCAATGGACTGGGGGACGGGAGAAGGAGCAGGCTTTGGCGGCTCGGGGGTTGCTGTCTCGCGCTGGAGCATACCGTTCACATCCGCGGCGGCGTTCTCAGGCAATTTCGAGCTTCGGTTTTTGTTGCGGCCAAAGAGCTTACGAAGGCCACCTCCGCCGGTCTTCTCTTTATGAAGCTTCTTTGATTTTTTGTCCTTGGTGCTGGTGTCCGGTTCTGGCGTAAACATGTTCTCCCGACCATAGTCGTGCGAGTCCTTGGGCGGAGGCAGTGGGGAACTGCGACCGTCTTCGAAACGGTTGGCCGGATGCAACCCATTCGGGGCTTCCATTTCCTTCTCCGAGGGTCCTCGAGGGTCGTCGTCCTGTTGGCTGGGCGGCAGCGGAGATGGTGAGCGGAATACCGCCGAAGAGTTCATCGCCAATGGGGACGTCAACGGGGACTGCGATTGCAAAGAAGGAGACTTCTCCGGTACTTCGGGACGTAATTCGGCCTCGTTGGTGTGGCCGTTCGAGTCTTCGTTGTAGCCATTGCTCCCGTTCCTTTGCATGGTTGAGACGCCAAGGCCACGACCAGTAGCATTGTTTGCCAAGTAAGCCTCCCGAATGGCATCCTTGTCATACTTGTTTGCCCATTTCATCGCCGGTGATGCCTGGCGCATAATATCGGGCTGAAGAGTCAAGACACTTGTCGTCTTCTCTCTTGCCGACTCATCATTTCTGCCTCGGCGTGCTTGGAGCATCTGTTGCTGCTGCTCCTGCTGTTGACGCGCCTGTAACTGGGCGGCAGCGGCCTGGATTCGGGCTTGCTGATCGGGACCAATGCTTGACTTGCTGAGGTTGGAATCGGCGTTGGTGCTGCCCTTCTCAAGAGCAGGCTTGCCCGTTGACTTGCGACGGTTCACGCCCTTGTTGCGTCTGGTCCAGCTGAAGAAACCCTTCTTCTCAGCAATATATGCGCCTTCCTGGGGTTCAGGGGCTGCTCCAGCCACCATCTCCTCCATGACCAACCATCGACCACGCTTGATAGAGGTTTCGACAACGGCACATCGGCCGAAAGCTGACTTTCTTTCCGGAGTCTCTTCCGGGGCAAGACTGCTCATCCAAACCCACCAAAAGCTCTCATCCAGATCGAATCGAGCAATGCTCGCCAATTCTCCGGGCTCCAGACGCTCCGATTCCAGTCTCGGGTTGTGGGACTGGGAGCTTCGTTGGCGCGCAGTCGTCTCGATAGGTGGGAGTACCTGGTCGGGGGGTAACAGCATATTAGGGGTGTTAGGGTTGTCGTCCACGAACCCAGACGAGAGGAAGTCGGCCCAAGATGGCGTAGTCGGCCTACCCAGTCCCATGTTTCCGGACGCAGGTGTAGTTCTAAGGCCGTGGGGCCTGCGCGCAGCGGCTGCCGCTTCATCGTCATCGTCGTCGTCTTCGAGCGCACTGGTGAACCCAATGTCTTCAAATCGTGACCATGATGCGTCCCGCAAGCTTGTGGAGTGCTTTGCGCTGGACACTTGAGATTGGTTGGCCGACGAAATCGCTTTCAGCACTCGGCGACATTCCTCGGTCAGAGCCTTCACAGGGTCCTCGTACTCGGAAAATTCGCGCAAGGCTCGATCCTCCTCGCGATACTGGAAGTGATTTGCTCGGCGCAGGAGTGCAAAGGGTGTCGGCGAGACAGTGTCGACGATCATGACTACTCTGTAGGTAGAAGATTGCATCAAAGACGGTTTCTGAGGCGGATACTCTGTTTCCTGCAGCAACTTCTGGAGAGACATCGGAAGCATGGAGATTGCGCCCTGAGTCTGCTTGTGAGGAGCTAACGATCGAAGGTATGCAAAGAAAAGATGGCTCGTGGCGTCGGCAGCACTGCGATAGGTTAGTGATGCCAGGTTGCATGTTCAATGCCACTCACGTTGCCCAAGCTTTGTATCCGCCTTCAAAGCCGCTGCCGGTGTCCTTCTGCTCGAACGCCCACCATGCAGCCATCCGAGAGATTTTGCGCCCGCCCAGACCGTTCATCTTCCCATGGGCGGCAATTGCAGATATCAGGTCAAAAAAATCGAAAATGATACTCGACCGGGCGCCGTTATCAACGCTGAGAGGAATGAAAGTCTTGAAGGAGTCTCTCGCCATATTCGAATCTGGACTGGGTGTAAGTCATGACGGCAAGTTGAATGTGATAGTCAGCTCGCTCGTGCAACATACCTTGCTCGCCAACCTTGAAGAGTTCGTACGCATCCCAGCCTACGACACCACCTGAAAGTCGACTCCAGCACCATTTGACCACACCGGCGATTACCTGAGAATTGTGTGTTAGCATGCGCAAGCAGAATTGTCTTCGAGGAGATCACACCATTGGCGCTGTCATGCGCAGCTCCTGCGACAACGACTCGCCACGAAGAGGTTGGCCGCCATCGAAGAAGTGTCGGATGAAGGTCCGGACAGCACTAGGGTCCGAGGTAGGCCGGAATGGCAACAGAAGAAAAGGGTGGTCAAGTGCTGCATGGAAGCAGGATGTCAGTCGCAATGAGGATGATAGGTCGCATTGAGAGGTGTAGCGTTAGGAACCGCTGGTTATTATGCAGAACATACCTCTTGCCTTCAACTCTTCGGTACAACGTCTGATCAAGTCCTGTATCTCTTCGGGTTCAACCGTCTGCCTCGTGTAAGCGTCGTCCCATTTTGGCTTCGTAGAGAGCTGATCGGAAGCATCGAAGTTGGACCCCTTCTTGGACTTTTTGTGCGACCCGTCCTTGCTCTTCAGGCGAGAGAAGAGGCTAGGCATGATGCTGGTGGAGAATCGCCGTTATCGAGGCGATCGATGGTCGGGGCGGGGAAAGGCGCGAGGTATTCGAGGAGCCCAGGAGGATAAATGGGCAGCAGCAGTCGTGACTAACTACCTTGACAAGCGAAGGGCAGGTCACAGTAGTATAATGGATCTGAGACAAGGAGAGCCCAACGTTCGCAGTCGGTTTGGAATTTGCGGGGGGTCGCGAAGAGGGACGCGATGGGCGAAGTGTGGTAGAACGAGAGGCTGCGCGTTTGCCGAGCCCAGTGTCAAGAATATGTGGTTGGAGCGGCCCACCTCGCGAGGAATTTCAGTAGGAAATTGCGGTAGCGGGAAATCAGTAGCTGAGGGTATCGGAAAACAAAGACTAGGGGGCTAACGAAACGAGGGAAAGTCTCCAGCAAGGGAAAGAATATGAAGAGAGTCGGAGAGGGAGAAGAATGGAGAAAGGTGGTGATGGTTCTGCTTGTGCTTTGGGCATAACTTCGGGCTTGGGCAAGAACCGGAAAGAGAGGCTGCGTCCAGTCCGGAGGTGCTCCTTCTCTTTGCTTTCAGGGGCGAATGAACGACAGGTGGCTATTAATTGGAGAAGGAGGAAATGGTATTATTTGGAGGGGTCCCCTGGAGTGCTTGTCTATGGGGGGGTTCCATCTTCCTTCTCCCCTGCTTTCTTTTTTTTCTTTTCTTCTTCCTCTGCCTCTAAAATGTATCCCCCACCCCCTGCTGGTCTTTTGGAGGTTGGCACAGGTACCTTTTGTGTGACCATCACCGCGGCCGGGTACCTGAGGACAATAGTGATGTGACAGACAGCCTGATGGGGAATAGCGGCAATGCAACGCGTTAGGGGCTGGCTCTTGCTCTTCTCCTCGGTCTGTGAGACGGTGTGGAAGCTCGTGAGTTGGTCGGAGGCTTTTGGCGGCGTCTGATGGGCCGTAAACTCGCTGGCCCGTTGTTTGAGTCTGGACTTATCAGCCATGGATGGGATTACGGGTGATGCTAGTGGCGTGGCACTCAAGCAACAGGCAATCGGCACCATAGCTAGGATCCTGGGAGAGTAGAAGAGGCGGAGGGGCACGACAGGCCCTGAAATAAAATTAAATCGCTGGAACGAGCACCCTTGTCCAGTACTGCAGGCTACTCTCTTACTTGAGGGTCAACACTGACCAGTCTCGCTGGCTCGCGTTGGGCACAATGTGACGGAGGCCTGTCGATTATGTCGACTGAGTCCTGATTCAGAGTTTGGTGTTGTCCGTTGGTTGGCTGAGAACCTATTAAGGGGCGGGTACGCCGCGGTGGGTGTCAATTCGCAGTTTACTCACTAGTGACTGTGATCTCAGGCAAGGATGCTAATATTATCGATTTGGGGGAACGACGGGAGCGATGCGGCGCCCGGGCGACTCACAATTTCATGTTCTAATAAAGGCGCTGGTAATGAAGAAAGGAGGAAGGCACCAACACGGAATAGGGAGACTAGACGATAACGCACAGCTCCTCGGACTACCTGGACGTTGACGTATTCGCAATGCCTGCTACTGCGAGTGAGGAAACATCAGACGAAGAAGACGGTGCCGTCGTTCTATCTTCGGTGTCGGCTTCGTCAAAGGGTTCAAAACATCAGACGGGACAGCTTGGTGCTCCCCTGGGCGTGGCGCACATACAGTACCTATGTGGTCATAGATTGCCCACCCAATCACTCTCTTGAGTTGTTGATCTCATATCAATGCCCGTCGAGAAATCTCGGCCTTTATTGCTCAGGCACATCCCACCCGGCCAAGTACACTATACCTAGCCGATCATGCCTTGTCCAGCCCATGAATTACTCGAGACATGATGTCTCTGCTGTGGCCAGGCGTGGAAGGGTTGCCCCATTTGTCGACCGTATCTTAATTGAGACCCGTTTGTCGTGCGTTACCCTCCCGTCCAAGTATTTACCTCTGATGGGGCGGCTGATACCAAGGTAGATACGTAGGTCCGTAGGGGCGTTGCTGCGATCTCGAGTGATGACCGGAGCCTATATATAATAGCAGTAGTATTTAACAGTACAGGGAAGAAGGCGTGATACACCTTGTTGGCCCGCTTCCCCCGTGTATTGTGTGCTTCGCTTCCCCGTAAGGCACTAAAGCCCCTTCCTGAGCAAAGAGGAATGAAGAGAGAGGACTACTACTACTAAACCAAAACCAAAACCCACCCCAGCATTGGTTTTGTGACATCGCTCCTCCCCCCCGTGCGTCGCTAGGTACCTACCTGGCGCTCCAATATGGTGGGGTGAACCCTGCTACCGTCTCGTTTCGGACCTTCTTCGACCTTGCCTGCCTGCCCGTCTCGCCTACCTCCAGAGAGAGAAAGAGAAAGAGAAAGAAGAGAACATCCCGTTTGCTCTCAGCTGTCCAGCCACTAATTACGTGCATGCGCCACGCAAATGAACACACAAAAATTACCACCCTTGTTTGGGAGTCCGAGAAATGTCGCCGTGAATCGTGCCACTCGGCACTTCTTCACCACAAATAGAGACACCCATACGTATATTGAGCAGCACTGGCGCCTTGCTTTCGGGGGCCATCGGTCGAGACCCAGATATACCCATCGTTCGCCAATCGAAAACCCATTGGCTAGCTCGATCTTGCCGTCATTGGGCTGAATCCGAGTCATATATTTCCAATTCCCATCGCTCCCCTGTCACGACTCACCTCTCCATCGTTATTTTGTCACTGTAACCGAGCGCATGTGTCTCGCGCCATCCCTCGACTGAGGATCGACAAGGCATGACTACGAACACACGTATCCGGCAAGAGGCGTCTCGAACCTGTTGCTCGCTTGGCGACCTCTCCCTCCCGGCGCCCGTCCGCCCGCCCCACCTCAGTCCCAGCGGTCAGTAGGACAGCACGGAACCACTCACTCTGCATCGGTTCGATTGAACTCCAACCGACAAGGGACACAACAAGAGATTGGGATGAAGAAGAAACTCAAGAACAGAGCGCCGTCGGGAGTACTCGGGAGTCCCACGTCGGCCACTTATAATTCTGCACCGGATTGGGACGCCAAAAGGAACGTCGGCCGTCGAGGAAAGCCCATCGATCACAGCCATCTACGTGCTTCATGGCCACCCGATCTGCGCCTCTCGAGACTCCCGGCACCTTAGGTACTCGCCGGCAATACTAATAATAGGTTGAGGATCAACCTGTGTGAAGTCGGATTTGTTGCGCATGAGTTGGTGATACCTAATAGCACATACTATGTATTCCTCGTCGTAACCCCGCCGAGCCGAGGACCCTGTTCGGACAAGTCATTGGCTGTGACCCGTGCGCTTGATCGACGTGTGCTGGCATCCAGCTATTCGTAGGGATGGTGCTGTCAAAGCCTAGTGACGGGCAGCATCCTAATCACTTACATTGGGCATATCGTGCACGTCACTCCCCCCCCCCCCCCCCCCCCCCTTTATTTTCTTCTTCCAGGATTCGGCAGTCATTTCAACGATGGGCCTCTCCGCGCGGCCAAATGTTTGCTTACTTGCTTGGCGTTTACTATCGACGGAGCTGGCAAGGCCATTTTACGGTATATCGGGCTGATGGTAACACTGCTCCCTCGATCCAATCATCGGCGGGGCGCTGCAACGCTCGAGCCTCCAGCTGCTACGTGGGTATCTATCCTGGCACGTACGCATGAATTCACCTTGGAATAGCCCAAGGACCTTGCTTGCCTGTTTGGCTTTGCCCAGCGGGCTCCGAGTGGTTGGAACTAGATGCGAAACTCTCCTCTCGGCCTTCTTTAGGAGGAGATTAGTTACACTACTAATCAATCAACGTCAGAAACGTCCGCTCAGACTCCAACCAGCAGTCAGCCCAATCATCGGACGATATCTCAGCGCCCCGGCACTAAAGGGAATGAGGGTGCCGACTGTTGTCAGTTGTGTAGCATCCGCTCAAACGAAATGTGTCAGTTGCCAAAATGAACGATTTCGCACCTCCGATG
Organism: Colletotrichum graminicola M1.001; assembly: GCF_000149035.1. NCBI lineage: Eukaryota > Fungi > Ascomycota > Sordariomycetes > Glomerellales > Glomerellaceae > Colletotrichum > Colletotrichum graminicola. The sequence continues at coordinate 697,084 of NW_007361006.1, forward strand.
ACACCAGCAGCACTCACCAAAAGCCATGGCAGCCGCTGGCAACGTACTATCTGCAGATGAGATTGTCCAATGCCGCTGCATACCTCCTCTTTCTTCTACCAACATCAAGCTCCGGGCATGGCGCTGCGCTCAGCCCAGCCTTGCTCGGATCTGCCAAGACCCTTGTATTCCAACAGATGGCATGAGCTGTGGCACTAGATGGGACACCACGGTCCTTGTATAGCACCATGCGGCACAGTTCGAACGGCAGCAGAGCTACCTCTGATTATATTATAGCGCATTGTACCGAACAGTCTTGCTATGCCTAAGCCGGCTAAGGTTATGGAAGCCTTACCGTCACTTTGCTACCGTAATCCTGGAGCGCTGGGTTACGGCTTACTCGGCCGTCATGATCCGTATCGGCGCTGCAGCCGGAGTCGGAAAACATAAGAAGTGGGTCTGCACGGGGCTCGAACTATTGAAGTAATACATGGACAGCCTGAGTTCAGTATGGTAGATGGACGCACATTACCTCTCATCATGGTTTGTTGACTCGATTCGGCATGGCGCAGGACAAATCTGTACAACTTAGCCGTGTAACACCACGTCCAACTAGTTATGCCGGCCAGGTTCGTTGATTTCCTGCGTTCAGCGGCGATGCTGACGGCCGCAGCCACCTACAGCTTAGATACTGCGGCTCTCTTTACGACATGGCGGAGTTGACTTGTTGACGAATATATGAGAGGTTTACTAAGACGAGATCTACCCGCATAAGGGAATTGTGGAAAAAGCAACGAGCGGCGGTGGGACTTTGAAAGTTGTCGAAGCGTGACGAACGATCTCACTCAGCATCAGAGTACTGGGACGTCCTGACAGGCGGTGTACCCGAACGAAGGAACGTGGAGAGCGACGTGGCGAAGGATGCGTATGCGTCCTTTCATTCAGTAACACCCGTGTGACGTGTTCGAGGGCTGTTTGAAACCAAGCCGACGAGTTCAAAATGAGAGCGCCGATGATGGTGCATGTCGCGACAGTGTTTACCGTCGCTTCGTTGTCACGTTGGTAAGGTCGTCCACGACATATGTGGTACGTTGTGCTCGGGATTCCGCTTCTCCTCATCATTAGAGGTTCAGCGTGACCGAATACAGTCTCTGAACGAAAGATAGCATGGTCAGAGAAATACACTGAAGGCCCGAAATACATAGTATCTGCTCGCAGAAAGTGTACCCTTGCTTCGGACTACAGTAGCCGAGAATCGCATCTGGAATCGCCGTTCAAGGAACAGCATCCTACCCCTGGGTTCAACCTGACCTTTGAACGCCCTCTTCTGCAGCGTAATGTAGAAGAGGGGCTGCTAGGTTAAGCGTATCGCTGTCACCTCTGTGCACTCGGGTAGGTAGAAACTGATACCGGAATAATGCGGTTTGCCGTAGTGTTCAGAAGCACCCAAGGTATTACGCCCGCCGATTATCATGCACTACGTCTGGCAGTCAACTGTTGCATGAACTACCGACCCATAGGCATCACTACTACTTCTGGGGCTGCGAGAGCAGAATGAGGCCGGAGCGAGACGGAAATTGGCCAAGAGCCGTGGCTGGAGAGCGGGAACGTGACAGACGCCGGTCGCTGGGGACGTAAGCTTCGATGATGTTCCCCAAGGGACTTTGTACGACTGAGAGCGATGATGGCAAGTATGTGAAGAGAGCAGGAAGGCCGACAAGAGGGGAAATGACAGGGGAAGCAGAGAAGATGACTCCAGACGGAGAGAGAGAGAGAGAGAGAGAGACGGAGCAGTGATTTCTCCCGACTGACATACGAATGATCACAATATGACCTGTCTGGATGCGGTTGGTTGCCTTTCAATGGCTCCCATCGGTGGACATCAGTCTAGCCGGTTGAAGATAAATGGTCTTGTTACGTATCATTTATTAACATGCGAGATCAACCAAGATAGTCAATTGCATGGTCGACCCAGCATGCGTACATGCATGTTCTCCCATATACCAGCATCAGGCTGCATCATCTAGTGTTTACAAGTCATCACGTCATCCAAGCCATTCCTAGCAGATGATCGGAATCAAGTGGCGGTCTTCCCATGTCATTCCAAGCATATATACCAGACCAAACTCCGGGCCGGTTTCCTTCCCTCTCATGTAGTCATTAAGCCTTGTCGTCTTTGGGCGAATCTCCTTCGGCAGGGCCCTTGGGCGAGGTCTTGGGCTCCTTCTCCTCCGTCTCAACCTTTTCGACCTCGCCGTCCTTGTCAATCTCGACCTTCTTGGCCGCGCTCAGGTCCCAGTCGATCTCAGCGCCAGCGCCATACCGGGTTACCAACCACTCGTTAGCCTTCTTAAAGTGGCCGCAGTCGAAGAAGCCCCTGGATGCGCTGAGCGGGCTGGGGTGCACACTCTTGAGGACCAGGTGCTTCTTGGTGTCCACCTTGACTACGCGCTTGCCGGCGGGGGTGCCCCAGGCCATGAAGACAACGCCGCGGGTTCTTTTAGAGGCGACGAGGTCGATGACCTTTTGGGTAAAGCGTTCCCAGCCGCGGTTCGCATGCGAGTTGGCCTCGTGGGCACGCACCGTCAGGCACGTGTTGAGGAGGAGGACGCCGCGGTCTGCCCAGGGGGTCAGGAGGCCGCCCTTGTTGGGAGGCGGGGAGAAGGTTGGGTAGTCTTTCTTGAGGGCGATGTACATGTTCTTAAGCGAGGGCGGTGCCGGAGTCGGGGGACGGACGGAGAAGGCGAGGCCGTGGGCCTGGTTGTGGTTGTGGTAGGGGTCTTGGCCAAGGATAACGACCTTGACGGTGTTGAACGGGCAATGGCGGGACCTGCGCTCTTGATTAGGGCTGGTTGTGCCAAAGCCATGGGCCGCTGAAGGATCAGAAACATACCAAGAGTACACGTCCTCCTTTGGAGGAAACCATTTCTTTCCAGCATCTGATTCCCGGTTCAGGAAGCGCTTGAGATCAAGAAACTCCTTGCTGGTGACCTCGTCCTTGAGCAGTGCCAGCCAGCTCTCGTGCAGCGTGTCGATCTCGAGCTGTAGCAACTCCTTCTGCTCGGCCGTTAAGCCGGCAATCCATTTGGCCTTGTCAAACTTGTCGGCGGGCGACGCCTCCGGAGCGCCCGCACCACTCGCCTTGGCCACCGGCTTCGGGGCCCCGAAAAATGACATGATACTGCCATCTTGCTTGGGCTTCTTGTTGTCCGTGGCAGACAGCGTACCGGCCTTGCGTTTGAGCGTCGACATTTTTACGCGTGTAGAGGAGTAGGGGCACGAGGTCTGCCCGGAGAGAGATCAGAGGGAGGTGATGACGTAGAACAACAGCCTCTAGCCGAAGGCGGATGGAGTGGGCTGCGAGACTGGCGAGGCGTAAACGTAAAGGCTCGATTATAATGGATTTGGAGAAGAATCGGTACAATAGGTCATCAATGGAAACTATCAGTCTAGTTCAATGAGAAGCAAAACAGAACAAAAGTGAAGAGGAGAGAGGGAGAGATGTGATGTGGATGTGGGTGTGGATGTGGGGGAAGGGAGGTTGGATTCCTCGAAGCATGTACGGATATGTAATCGAGATTTCTCAGCCTTGGTTTAAAGGGTGAAATGCCGGCTTGCGGACCGTCGCGTGTTGACGCGCCATCGGCGAGAGAAAAAAAGTAATTAACGCGTCCAGAGGGTTTAAGTGGTTGGTAGCCTGTAGGGACGGAAAGCGGTCTAGGAGCTGCAGCCCTGCACCGGCCCCGGCGACTTGGTGCGAGAGAGGTGGATTGCCCCTTGAGATTCTGCCATTTGTCTCCTACTGCTGTTAGGACGAAACGAGATGGTGACTTCATACCCTCTAATTCTATGCTTCCTCGTTCATACATAATTGGTCACTGCGTCTTGTCAGCGCATATCTTGCGGGTTGTCTTGAATCTTGGTTCGTCTCCAGAGTCCATAAATCGAAATGTCAAGGAAGCCACTATGTGGGGGGTGGGGGGTTGGTATCATTACACTTCAACTACATAGATATACACTTTTTGGTTCTGCCATGTCTAACCCAAACCACCACGGTGTGCCTTTTGACGTGCTAACTCCAGGCCCCGGGTCTCTTCCCACTCGTCAATAACAGCCCGCTCAACGCCCGGTAATGCTTGGAATAAAAAAAAATAGTCGCGATGCTTCGGCATTAGTCTCTGTCTCTTCTGGACTTCTCGTTCACGCTCCTGAACGTCCGCTTCCCAACCTCGTAGCTGCTGATCATAATGGCGCAAGCTGGAGCAACTTTCAGAGTCCGGGGGATCCATCCTTTCCACAGGCCCCCGATTCCTTCGGTCGTAAATATGTGCCAAAGCAAGCGCACCATAGAGCCTTGCTCAGCTGCAGCCGCCTTGGTGGCATTGGCTCCGGCCGCCTGACGCGGTGAGTCACGGTAGACCTGCGTCCTGGTCTTGCCTACGTCGAACGGCATCGTCACTATCGACGCGAAACCGCCGGATACAGCACCAGCAATGAAGCTGTCCGTCAATGTTTCCGTGTGATTCTCCCGACTCTGAGACCGGCGCCGCACCTGTTGCCGCGAGCCTCCAGTTTCTAGAGTCCGACCGCGGCGGGTCTCTCGCATATCTGTCAGCTTGCCGCGGATCGTTTCGTATCCCCACCAGTACAGGCCCGAGAAGGGCACATCCCTCCACAAAGTCAAGGTCAGCCCCCTCCACAGCGAAGTGTAGCCACTGCTGTTGACCATCTCCTTGATGCCTCGGAATGTGTTCGCAAGATGGCCGGTTGTTGAATTGCCAGTCGATGCTTGCATCCTCGTGCGGAACAGTTCGATCGGACTAACGGCGGCTGCGGCCAGGACCCGAGCTCCGGCGCCAGCAACAAGTGGGGCGGTATCTTCGTTGAGCTTCTGGGCGATGGGACTCTTGTCATTGTATCGCAACCAGTCGTAGCCAGTGAAGTAGATGATGTTTCCAGGGATTGTCATCAGCAAAGTCGGGGAAAGACCCCTCCATAAGCTAGTGAACCCCTCATTCCGCGCAATCTTCCTCAGCCCGTCCATGGTCGAGCTGATTGTCTTGCGTTCAACCTCTGCGACGGCGCAATCGGTGGCCGCGCCGGTCGCGACGCCCTCTGCAGCTCTCGGCATTGCGAGGCATAGTTCAGAGCTATTGTTCATGAAGAACACTTCGCGACAGCACGCGGTAACTCCGAGGTTCGGTGTGTTGAAAGTTTTCAAGTTGTTGGTCGTCATAGCAAGTCGCGAGAAATCTACCGTCGGCGGCGTGACGTTCTGGGATTGCCATCGGATTCGGACAACATCGAGCGGTGTCACTGGGCAAGCGTGTTAGCAATGGCAGACGGGCCGAGGCGCAGAAGACAGTCTCACCTAGAAGCGACGTCAAAAGACTGCCCGACATGGCCGAGATCATTTTCTGCGACGCCGTAATATCATCGTCGCTTCCTCCGCCGCCATCGTTCCGGGGCGGGGCTATGTGCGCCATCGGAAAAGAGTCATCGGGATCGAATATGTCGTGATCCTGGCCTACGGTGGCCTGGTGAATTGTGGTCATTGCGGACAAGCTTGCATGGTCGGAGAGGTCGGAGCTAGGAAAAGGTGTTGCAGTCATCTGCTGTTTAGTGCAACAAGCGAAGTTGCGGATGACGGTCGGTAGGTGAGGGGAAAAGCAAGCTTTCACAAGATTTTATGGGAGAGAGATGAGAGAGAGAGAGAGAGAGAGAGAGTGTGTGTGTGTGTGTGTGCGTGTGTGAAGTTGACCTTACCCAGTTCGCCAAAGTCGGCTCGTCATGACTGCGAAATCGGGTGCGCGCTCCGACATCTGGTCCTCCCCAAAAAATTTGCCGGAGATAATGAAATGAATGGGTGGCGCGCGCCAGGGCGCCTTGCTGGCCGAGCCGAGCTCACAACCGTTTGGGTGATGTCACGGACCGAGCGCCCGTGCCAATTGGTTGGCCCTGGTGTGGCCCCCCAAATGTCACCGATAAGAACCACATCGGTGGGGACCTTGCCGAGTGACTACACCTCGGCGTGCTCTGCTTACAACACAAGGTCGATGATGAGTGGTCGGCTTTGACTACATATCATCTCGGCAGATTCACTTTTACAAGCGAGTATCAAGAACTCCGAAATCGCCACTCGAAACTAGCACTCTGGTAAATCTCGACGTTCTCTCTCGCCCATGTCGCTCTCACAGGATTGACGGCCCTCTACAGCTCAGTATCCCTGAGCATCGTGTCCGTCTCGCAATTATGGCAGACCAGCCGCCGCCGCTCGATTCCGAGCTGGAGTCGTTTCGGCAACAATGGCGCTCGGAACTCAAGACGAAGAAGACAGTCCTAGAACCCCAGTCTTCACAAACCAATAAGAAGGCCCCGTCATTCTCCAACCCATCCGTCCTGGTGGAGAGCTCAAGGGCCGTAGTGCCCAAGAGACACCAAGTAGAAGAAGATGAGGAATATGCCCGCTCCCTGGTATTTGATGAGCCGGTACCTTCACATTCACCTTCCGCGTCTGCTGTGGAGGAACACGCGCCCAGTCAGGTTGAGGAGCCAGTATCGGCCTTGGATCATTTTGAGGCAGCCGTGGAGAAGGAGGCGATCGGAAGCTTGGGCGATAGTCTGAAGCTGTACCGCAAAGCTTTCAGGGTCAGTATTCCACTTTTCCATCGTCGATGGGACAAGAAGCTAACCCTGGGTTGAAGATGGACAGCCGGGTGGACTTGGCATATAGAAAGAAGCACTTTCCTCCAGCCGCCACAAAACCGGCTCAACCGTCGGCGTCAAACGCGCCAACAGTAGCGGGGAAGCCGCCAGAGACGCAGCAACAGACCATGAGCGAGCTTATCGCCAGCTTCTCCGGGCTTTCCGTGGCCGCAGCGCCTCCGCCAGTGGAGGGAGATCCGGCGCCTCCCTGCCCCATCGCAGAAATGCCCCAAGAGATTCTGGTCCACATCTTCAAAAGCGTGGCTGTCCTCGACGTCGGGGACTTTGTGCGCCTTGCTTTGGTATGCAAGCGGTTTGCTTACATTGTCGCCACCGAACAGCAGATCTGGCGGCGCATCTGTCTGGGCCCGGAGTTTGGTTTCGCTGGAATGCATTACCACTGGCAAAGGGGCGTCTTCTGGGAGCCTCTGGAGCAAGAGGAAGACACGGGAGACCTGGAGTACGTCAGCATGGAGGAGCTCGCGCAGCGCCGTAGGGAAGAGAGTGAGGCCACGACGTTGGCGCTGCTGCCGGAGATCTATTCGTCTTCATGGCAGAGGATGTTCAGGCACCGGCCGAGGATCCGGTTCAACGGCTGCTACATAAGCACCGTCAACTACATCCGCCCCGGTCAGGCAGACGCCAACCAGATCACCTGGAACACCCCTGTGCACATCGTCACGTACTACCGGTACCTGCGCTTCTTCCGCGACGGCACCGTCATCAGCCTTCTCACCACCGACGAGCCCGCCAGCGTCGTGCACTACATGACCCGCGATCTGCTCAAGCAGCACCGCGGCGGCGGCGCGGCCCACCTGCCGTCGCTTGTTATGCAGTACGGCCTCCGCGGGCGGTGGCGGATGTCCTCTGTGCTGGACCACCCGGATGTGCCCCTTGGTGAGACCGAGAACGATCTATTCATCGAGACGGAGGGGGTCGGGGCAAAGTACACGTATAGGATGCATTTAGAGGTGCGGAGCGCTGGGAGCAAGGGCGCGCGGAACACCAAACTCATGTGGAAGGGTTTCTATAGCTACAACAAGGTGACGGACGACCTGGGCGAGTTCGGGCTGAAGAACAGCAAGTCCTTCTTTTTCAGCAGAGTCAAGAGTTACGGCATTGGGGAGTGAGTCCTCGCTCGCGCAGTAGACGAATGAAGCTCGAAGTTAAAGCTGGGCTGCTCATTTTCCGCAACTTTTGGAAATACCAACCTACTACGACGTATATCCGCAGCATCTTACAAATTATACTCATCGCAACACCTTACCACCTTCACGGCCGTCTCGCACTGTGTTCCGGATCTTGGCCCACCCATCGCTCCCCAGCGCCACCCACAACGGCACCTTTAGCTCGGTCGTAATCCCGCTCCCATCGCCTGACGAGCTCTAGCCTTCGCCGCGGCGTGGCCCCGTACACCCGGACACGCGAGGCCGGATCGACGCCATCTTGTGGAACGCCTGGGTGCGGAACTAGCCCGGCTTCGCGATAAGAACCTTGAGACCGGGGGCGAGGGTTTCGACGTGCCTCGACGGGTCTTGACGGCGTTCTTGGGGTTGCTTATTCGAGCGAGTCTCTGCTTCGCCGGGAATTGGCGAGGGGGCTCTGGGGCCCGGGAGGCTCGCCTTCCAGCGCGAACTTGCTCATGTAGGACGCACCTCTCCCTGAACAGATCCTACGCGTTGTTGATCTCGACTCGGACCTTGGTCTCGAGCGCCGCGACGTCGAGCTCCATGATACAAGCCCCGGTGTCCCGCAAGCGCGCCATTCTTACGTCAGCACGCCCGGTTCGTGATGGCGATGGCGTTGTCGTCCTTGACTGTCAGCTTCCTCGTCAGCCCTTTAAGGATCTTGATCCTACCGTATGTCACCCACATGAGCCAGTCAGAATCTACAAATTCATCGATCGAGCTTCTTCGTTGGGGAGATGAACGGGACGGCACAGAGCGGACGAAGTAGCTGGTCCTCCATGTAAACCCGGCTAGACGGTTTTTTTTTTTTTTTTTGCTGTTGCCTTTGATTCTTATTGATCATAGATTACGGCCCATGCGCGGACCTGGAAAGTAACTGTGACTTGTAAAATGTATCAGACAGAATGCTAAATCGCTACATTGATGGCAAAACGCCCCGACACCTCGCAGAATGCTGGTGTTTTTTGATGTTGTTGTTCCCTTGCTTTCCCGCTTTGCGGGCCCCTTATCCCAAGTGATGTGAATAGATAGATATAAAAAAGTGCACTATGTGTTTACGATGTCTTGACAAGGCAAGAATATATCATCGTAAGCAAATAGCGATGATGGATGCGCCTAAATGCTGTGATGAAGGCCCGGGGCATCAATGCTAGGCCTCTCTGTAGAACAGTGCTGTGAAGATCACAACATGGCGAATTCGAGAGAGTTGGACTACTGGCGTGGCGCTCACAGATTGGTGTGGCGTCGTGAAACGGTTCAGATGTGACAGTAGGAATATGGCTAATAGGGCGGTTAAGATCAGACCTGGCCGTCTCACCGTGGCGTCACCCTCTTTCCGTCCAGGAACTTGGGGCTTCTGCTGTCGTAGTAGATATTGGGGACCTCCTGCTGTCGTCGCGCCTCATATACCTGACGCTCTTCTTCGTCGAGAGAGAAGGCTTTCTTCAACCAGCCAAAGGCGCTGCGCTTCTTTTTGAGTCGTTTCTCTCCGCTAGCCATCATTTTCGAGTCGTATGTCATTGTGGTGACTGTGCTCAGCATACTTGCGCCCCCAAGACGAGACGGCACATTTCTCTGGTGTGCGGAATGGTACCCAGGGTGACTTTCGTATAGCGACCTAGGCTGCGCACCCGCGGTGAGTGGCCTCTGTTGTAGCGGAGAGTGAGGACTTGCTTGTACAGGGCGGTAAAATTGATGCTCGGACCGCGGAGAAGGTAGCACAGGTGGCAAAACCGGGGGAGAAAGCTCATTGGCCGTGGGATAACGCGGCCGTTGTTCAACATCTGATCCATAAGCCGAATCCGGGGCCTGGTATTCTTGAGGCGATTCTTGCCTAGTATGGGGAAGATCTCTCGCTGGCGGCGGAATCAGGATTGACTCGGGTGGAGTCGTCTTCAACGAGACACGTTGCCGAAGCGAGGTCCTCTTTGACAGCATGGGCGCTTCTGGCTGGGGCTGGTTTCTGGCTGGTTCTGCCGTGACAGGTGACGGGATAGGCTCCGGTGGTTGCGGGGTATACGTTCGTGGTTGGAGAATGTAAAGCGAGGCATCATCCAGGGTCACCTCCACCTCTACATCACTCACAGGCTCCGACACAGGTCCATCGGGGGCCTCCAAGGTCAACATTGGTGTGGTTGGGTGTGCACTCCCGCTGGCGCTGCGCATAGTGTTGCTTGTGTGTGTGCTACCATATGAGTGCGTGGTTCCGTGGGAATTCGATGACTTCTGTGAGTTTGAAGTGCTCTGGGAGCGTGTGGTATGAAATGAGTGCGTCGTGCTGTTCGAGTATGATGTTTGATGTGATTCAAATGACTGCTGGCTTGGAGAAGCGGCCGGTGATGGTCTCTGCAGCGGCATATCAAAGTCAAAAGACGTGGCGCATGAGCTGACGCTGTACGCGCGTAGGGTTGACCGCCTTATAGCCCTGGAGGATGGGGGTGAAGACGGCGGAGAGTTGAGCGTGGCTTCTTCGGTTCGAGCGCCTTGTAAAGGTAAGGTGAAGGGAGGAATACTGGCCTATAATCTTGTCAGCATCGCGCAAGCGATAACACGCGAGGCTTTGACTCACCCAGGTCCTCCGACTTACTTCGCCGGCCTTCTTACTCATTTCTGCCACCATTATCCCAAGCTTGGTGACCAGAGAGTTCAGCTCCTTGCCACGAGCCTGCAACTCCACGAACGCATTGTACCAGCCCTCGGTGTTGCCCTTCATGGCAGTGTAAATGCCAACGAGGTCTGAGCGATCTTGACGCCAAGTGCCCGCATTTTGCTGACCCAGGTAAATGGCAAACTCCTTGGTTGCGGCCAAGCCCTGCTGCACATCGTTGTCGTACTGTTGGAGCTGGACGTTGGTGCGGGCCACGATGTGCTCAATCTTTTCGTTTCCTTGAACGATCTCGAGCCGAAATTTACGACCTTCCAGCATCTTTTCAAAGGCATCTGTGTTCTCCATGGGCAGACGGAGATAGTCGATCCTCTCCTTAATATCCTTGGTCGCCTGATCGAAGTCTTCCATGACCACTTCAAGAAACTCATCCACCTCGTCGATATGTCCCTGCAGGATGCTGACAACCTGAGCCGCGCTATTGGCCATGCCATGCAGCAGCAAGTACACACCGAAGGATATCTGAGCCATAAGCTTTTGTAGCTCATGCTCCCGCTGGCCAGGCCGATATCGCCAAAGCATATCGGGCAGATCGTCATCGCGCTCCTGGCTGATGAGCTCCTCGCGACGACCCTTTGCGTCGGCAAATCTGAGCTTTGGCTTGTCGGATGGGTTACCATCAGCGACCTCGAGAAACGATTCGGCAAAGGCTGCTTGCATTGACGGAATGGGATGGTAAGGGACTTTGGGACCGGCCAGTGCTGGGGATCCGGGGCTGGTTCGGCATATGCTGCGTTCTGGGATCCGGGGTCCGGTTGCCGTAGTGGGCGTCCGCTGAGCATCCTCATCGCTCTCATAGATGGGCGAAGGATGGCCGTCCGACGGAGGCAAGAGAACAACGGGGATACCCAGACTCAAGTCGAGGCTATTGCTGGCCCCGAAGGACATGCGCGGAAAGCCGGTCGATGTAGCCATGGCGTACAGGAGCTGCGTCGCGGGAGCTATCGACGAGCGGCAGAAAGCATTGGTGTGCGACGACTGTCACAGCCGCTCGACGAAGCGGGCGTATCGGAGGATAATCGGTATCGTAGGATGTGGCAGGGCGAGGAGCCAAGCTGGTGGCGCGCAATGTAGGACGCCGTGCGACGCGGGCGCTTAGGGAGAACAGGTTGTCGGTCGGAGGCGAGGAATAAAGGTCGAGGTTGGGCAAAGAGGCAGCCGCGCGAGAGTTGGGTAGAAAACAAGGCTGGTGTTCAGCAGTCGCACATAGACATGACAGGCAGGATATCCCCTGGTTGGTGAGGGGGCTGAGAAGGAGAGGGGCGAGTAAGAATAGATCCGGGGTCGGGTCGTCGTAGTGGTAGAAGAAGGGTGGTGGGCGAGAGCGAGCAAGGAGGTAAGGCCAGAGCAGGTAAGGTATAGAATATAGTGCGAGGTGGGATGTATTAGTATTACGGCCTAGGTTGGTTGAGACTAGGAAGCGAAAAGATGAAGAATTGCAAGGGCCAAGCGATGGACGAGGGGGGGGGGGGGACGCGGAGGGTTAGTCTTGGGCGACACTGGCGGAAGAGAGCATTCCAGACGAGGCTCGACCGGCCCCAACGGCAAAGACGCGTCGACGACAGCAATGAGTGAGGGCAAGGTGAGCGAGAGAGGTGTATAGTGAGGTCGGAGTTCTTGGGACGTTGGAAAACGAAAAGGGCTTCCGGTTTGAGAAAAAGCGCAAAGGAAATAATAGAGCAAAGAGGCTGCTCTCTGGCTGGAAGATGGATGGAGAGGATGGATGCCCTGGACAGCAACGCCAAACCCTGGGATGAGAGACAGAGTGGATGAATGGCTCGAATGCTGGGGAGTAAGGTACACGAAGGCAAGACCGACCAGGGCAGGTAGTGGTGGTAGTGGTGGTGGTGGTGGGAAAGGAAAAAGGAAAAGAGCAATGTATCTTTCGACGCTACCCACTGTACGGATACCGAGGAGTGTAATGGTGGGACTACCTAAAGTGGTAGTGCAAGGTACGGAGCGAGGTCAGTTCAGGTACGGATACATGAGCTCAGGTATCCCTACCCGAGATGGACACGATCTCAGGAGGGCAGATCAGATACCGCATACCCAAGTCACCACTAATAGGTACTTATGTATGGATACTAGCTAAGTATATAGTAGGTGCATTCTAAGCCCGTGAGACAAGGCACCGTAGTTACCACAATTCCTAGGACCTGTCTGTAAGGTTATCTATCCATCTAGAGCCCTCCATTCTGGCTTGACGCCAACCTGTCGTTCATGGCCATCACCAGGGCTTCGACATGCGACTAGTGTAGAGAGAAAGGGAAAGAGAAAGAGGACATCAAGTGCTACTGTGTACGAATATCGACCTAGTGCTGTTGGTTGGCACTGGGTCTGACAGTGACATTGGTGGACATTTTCGGTGGTGCACACATGTACATTTCCTAGTGTTTGTGCGCGGGAGAAACCTGCCTACCTCGGGTAGGTAAGATACTTGCTGTCGTATGTATCTATACTTGACTGTTTCGACCACCGCCGGGACAGCGGGGGGGAGACGAACGCTTCGCTGAGCTCCCTTTCCCCTCCTCCCAGGAACACGTCCTTGCGTGTCCCATCCGCGCGCGGCCTTTGTTGGTTGTCTTTGTCACATTGCTTCTCCCATTATCCGTACTGGGGCCTTTTTCTTACTTTCCCTTGGGTTTATTTTCCTTCCTTTCGCTTCTCCTCCGGTCGCCCATAGCTATAGCTCGCTCATCTGGACACCCAGCCTAGCGCACACGGGATTCGTCATCTTAGGTAGCAATTCCAACCAGCTAATCCCCTTGTCCTGGCAATCGCATCACTCATCTACCTACACAACCTCCTTCTAAGGCAGTCGTGTACTAGTAGGCGCCTTCATGTACCCCCCCCGGCGAGCCGAGGAGGGTGGAACCTAGCAACGCCCGCCCACCGCCTCCTTAGAGAGACTAGAGACTTCAACATGCACCACCACCATCAAGTATTTCCCTTCACCCCATGTCGCCAGTCCCCTTTTCGCACTTAGTCTTCTCTTGGTTGCAACCCAGACCCCTGAAGAAAACGGGGGAAAGACATGGCAGGACAGAGTCCCATACCACCACTTGGCCGCAGGGGCCCTCGGCCCAGAACCCCAGACCAACTTTGATGAGTCTCACCTCGCTCATTCTCAGTTGCCCATGCAGTCGCTTTGGACTTTAGCATCCATGACAGACGGTGGCAGGACATCCTGAACCTGGAACTACTACTATGTACATGTCACGTCGCGGCAGCGTTGCGTGCTGCACTCTGACGGGCTTTAGTTCGCCCCTTGCTCAGGCGCAGACTCAGGTTCAGGGATCGCGGATGCTGTCACGATGCGCGCAGCGCAACCAAGCACGCCGGAAACCACCAACTTCGGTGGCCTGATGGCCATATTGTTGCCGACCTCTCCCGGCCCCGTTCATCGTCTGCCCCCCCATCCCGGATATTGGGCTGCCAAGCTTACAATGATAAGGATAAGGCGATGGTACTCCGTATAGACAGAGTAAAATGCAACGACATGCTTCCGGCTCTACTAGTGACTGACTCCTGTCACCAAATACTGAACACTATACGGCGATGTCTGCAGATGCTGTGGCTGCCACTCTCCCGTTCAACGAAGGTAATAGAAAGAGGAAAAAGGAAAGAGCGGAGAGGGAAAGTAAACCAAATGAATGCTCGCCCGCTTCTTGTTCCATCCCTTGCCTTACATCTGCTGCCGGTCTAGGCACTGGCATGTCTGGAACACCATCGCCGCGGTGCTGCCATTGTTGCCGCCTGCGCCGATGAGATAGATACCTGTGGAAGGCATGTCTTGCTTTCTACAGACGTGGAGGGAAAGGTATCTATATGTACTAAAGTAGGCAGGCATTGCACTGACACACATGTATACTTGTATACACACACACACACACACACACACACACACACACGTATATACACACGTATATACACATACCGTACTCCGTACGCTAGCACAGTTTACCTATGTACGCACATTCTATTCGGCAGGTCGGCAACCAGCGCAAACAACCCGTAATGCGTAGCCATCGAGTTGCGATTCATGCGTGCCATGTTCACTGTGAGAAACAGACCTGCCGCCATTGACCCAGTAAACGCGCGCTGCAGTTCGTCAGCCACCAAGCACGGCGACTTTTGCACCTGGAGATGCAGCCCACAGCACCCGTAAAAAAAGAAAAAGAAAAAAGACTATTTGCTTGGTGCAGGGACGAGGCTCGATTGGGATTGAACCCCTGCGGATGGCAGCCAGTCTGGGACTTGGTCTCATTACGCCCCCTCCTCATCATGCATCCTTTTGTCACCCGCTCTCTACCCTCTACCCCATTCCAGTAGGCATCATCCGGCCAATTGATAATTCGACCCCATATGACGGGATCAAAAGGGCAACATGGGGCACTTGATCGGGCCTTAACGTGCGGGAGCCCCTCTCTCCCTGTCTCTTGATCTACCTACTGAATATTTGGGTGTCACACATGGTACCTAGGTACTCTGTACGGAGTACGGATACGCAAATCGACTTTACCGTCGTCGTGCTCCGTTCGACCTGCCATTGGGTGTCCATGTGGAATGGCATGTGACTTCTCTCTGCAACCTTGCTCCTGAAGAGGCGCCTTTTCTTTTTTTTTTTTTCTTTTTTTCCTTTTGTGACTGTCGGAAATGAAATAAAGTAAAATAAAATAGGGATGATCATTGGTACAACCAAGAAAGCGTTGTAATCGGCTCTGCTTGTTATCGCCAGATTGCTCCTCCGAATCGCCGCCCTACATCATCCGCCCGGGACTGCACTGCACGCGTCGCCGAGCGGCAACTGCATTGGCAATCCCTCGACCACTACGGTACACTATCCAATGTGCATCTTTTTACAATGGTATTTACACTACCACATAGACTCTGTATATATGTATGCCCCGCCAGTGAGAGTGGCAGCTGCCGACGTGCCTAGTCTCCAGCCTCACGGCCTTTGGTGAAGCGGCGAGGCTACGCCTCCTGACTCTCAAACCGCCGACCAGTTCGCTTCACGACGCTCACCGTCTCTTTGTCGCTGCTTGACACGAGACACAGGCTCACTGTCCCGATCGATCGGTCTCATCTCCCGTCCAGAGCCCGCTTACTCCCTTTGGCCGGCCCCCTCTAGGGGGGGAGAACGTTATGTATTGATGAAATAGCACATTTGGCGTCCACACCGACCAGCTTGGGCTCATGGCCCCGCCCCCCCAAGGCTTCATTGGCCGCCGTTCAGGATTGGTCACGACATCCCTGACGTGTGGCTCTACCGAAAAAAAGATGAGAAGAGACGAGGAACCGGAGACAGAGACGAGATGAACGGACGAGCCCCGTTGAGTTCGTTCGAAAACCCCTAGCGCTAAGCATAAACCTCGTCCGTGCGGACAGCCGTTCCAACCATGGAAGCTGAAATTTTTTACCTAGGTAGCGCTCCAGAACTCCATCCAACAAACAGAAGCTTCGCTCCCCGAGGGGTTGGAGCCGTCGATCTCAGCCCGGATAAGTTGTTCTCTTCTCCCCGTCCAGGTCTAGTGTACCACACGCGAAGAGCGGTGGCTGCTGTGCGGCCCATTGTGGCTCGTAGAAACCAATAAATGGCCCAAACCGAGTCAGGCCAAGGCTTCTTCTCAATTGATGACTGATGCTGCCTGCTTCTGGCAATAGCCAATATTGGGTCGACGGAATATTGGTCCTTTCGATGATTGCCAGTCCACATCTTAAGAGACGAGTACTACATATAGACTACCTACTCCGTAGTTGAATACGACATAGGAAGATGGGTGATGGGGGCCCTTTTCAGGATGACGGGCATGACGACGCGACATGGACCACATTCTACAGGGCCTGGGTGGGACTCGCGCGATGCTGCTTCCGTGTTGCCGTGGTCAAGGGGCTACTCACTTGTCAACAATATGGCTACACTGTGGCTCCTGTGGGACTACTACTATGTAAGGCGTTGGTCTCCTTTCGGCCCCTCGCGCTATACGCGGATACAGGTACCCGTCTCCATCCAGGATTGATTGCTTCTTTGCTGGTTCCCCCACCAAGGGTCGGAGAGTGGTGACCACATTGGCGTCGCAAGCGCGGAAATGACGGGCACCCACGATTGAGCCGTTTTTACACAACAAGCGCGGGCTGCAAGGCAATCGAGTTCCCTTATGGCAGGCACTCTTGGTTGGCCCTGGACAAGTTCTTGATCGACGGCCGGCTCGTCTGGTGGATCGGTCTACAATCTGCTAACATCCAGTTGCGAAGAAACCCTCTCTGCCTTGCCTGCTCCTGCATGAATGAGCCTCACCCCGCAACACGCGCGTCTCTAGGTACCGAGGGAATGGCAAAGGCGTGACGAGTTGCATGAGAGGGCAGAAGGATGGTAAGCCATTTCAAGCCACAATGGCTTGCATATGTCTCAGCCTTGGTATCTCACACTTCTTCTCAGCGTAGGTAGCTAGCTGCATACATACTCCCCCTCCTTAACCAAGTCAGCGTTGGCTGTTGGTACTGGATAAGAGACGCAACTAATCCTTCAAGCCAAAATTAGTCACACCTGCCGTTCATCACGGCTCATCCTCCATCCCACAAGCGCCAGCCATGCAGCGCGGTACCGCAGTCAAGAGCCCATGTATATCTGTCTGTACACATCTAGAATGACGAGTAGACGCGATCCTGTAAAGAGGAGGAGTAAGTAGTACCTGTAGACAAGTTCATGAACCTCGGCGTCCCTCACCTTGCCCCCCCTCCCCTTTTCTTCTTCTGCTTTTTCTTCTTCTGTTGTTCTTTTCATTCATTTTTATTTTTTAGGCCGTATCGCCCTACCCCATACGTCCACCCGCCCCGCATCATCTCCGGCCAACTGCAGCAACGGTCAAGACCCTCTTCAAGGACCGCGCCCCTGGACCCAGAAAATCAAGAGGCCACTTCGCTTTCTCCAGAGGCCGCTGAATCCCTCGTCGTGTCGTCGCAATCCGCGCCCACTCAACCATCTTACGCATCGAGCATCACAACGTTTACCGTCGACTCCAGCTCCGTCTCTGCCGGACCCCCCGTCCGGTGTGCAGCTTCAAGGCCATATATGCATTAACAAGCCACATTCGGCAGGTGGTTACACATACTACGTATAGCAGCGACCACAGGAGATAACACGGACTCGGCTGTACACTGCCGGACGCGACATCAAACCCATCACCATCATTTTCAGGATCGGGACCAGGCCACCCCAGCAGCGACGTGATTGCGCTTCTCGGGCCAGCCGCGCTCACCCCTGCAACCCAACGACCCATACCGAGGGCCAAGCCACCTCCCCTTTCAAATCCCTCCCTCTCCGGTTCGTTGTTCGTTCTGGAAATTAATTACCCGCCGTTCTGGCTCTCAACTCCAAAACTTCATCATCACAAAGAACCAGAACAACCAAGGCACCAAAGGCCCTTTTGTCGCAAGACTCCACGAGGCAGACCACGATGCTCGCTGCCTTCCGCCTCGGGACGGGCCTGTGGGATCCGTCTCACCGGTTCGAAACCTCCTGGCTCTTGTCTCCTTACCAGCTGGGTGCTTGTCGCGCGCTCATTGTAAGTCTTGGCTCCCCCCCCCCCCCCCCCCCCCCGCGCATCTCGGCGAATCATAAACTAACAATACCGCCTACAACAGAGTCTCTACACCTTTACCGTCCGCTTCTTCGTCATCGGTTGGACGTGTTCTCGCCCCGAGTATGGCGGGTGCAAGGCCGTCGGCCAGAGCTTCTCCTACTTCACCGTCCTGACCTACTGGGGTCTGAGTTTCTACTTCCTCATCTCGGCTATCCACACTCTCACCTACGCCCGCACCGGCAGCCCGCTGCTCGAACGCTTCCCGCGCCCTCTGCAGGCACTGCACGCCTTCTACTATACCACTGTCACCACCTACCCGTTCATCGTTACCATCGTGTACTGGACCATCATCTACAAGGCGCCGTGGTACCCCGACGAGTTCAGCGCCTGGAGCAACATCTCCCAGCACGGCCTCAACTCGGCCTTCGCCCTCTTCGAGATCGTGATCCCACGCACCGCCCCCACCCAGCTTGAGTGGCCGCACCTGCTCTGGCTCGTCATTGTCCTGGCGCTCTACCTCGCCCTCGCCTACGTGACCTACTACACCCAGGGCTTCTACACGTACAGCTTTCTCGACATCCGGGCAAATGGCAGCGGCACTGTGGCCGCCTACATCGTGGGCATCGCCGTCGCTGGTATCGTCTTCTTCCTCGTCGTCAAAGGCCTTATCTGGCTGAGGATGTGGGTGACGGAGAAGAAGCTGGGCATGGATGGTAATTTTGCCAAGCAGCACTTTCTCAGCCACGATACCGAGCTGGGTACCGTCAACTCCAAGAACTGAGGTGAATGGGACGTCAAGGTGCTTTTTGAACAAGGAGAATCTAAACCACCAACCTACACGATATATTTATGCATTGTGAATGCGTCCGACGATTGCTACGGAGGGGGTTGGCGCATGGTGAAGGACTAGGAGCGGGCACCGCGCTCTTAATTATACCCCCAGGGATTTGTTGTGTCCCATGTCATGATCCTATCACGACTTAAAATGCGGCCCAGAGGAGATATGTATATCTAGTAGTGCCAACACGGTACATCACACCTGTCTAAGACGGTAGCAGAAGTAGTGCATATATGTATATATATATATATGTGTGTGTATATTCAAACAAACGATTCGCTTTAATGCTCCCTTTTGGACCGCCACGTCGAGAAAGTCTAACACTTCAACGAGATGCCTCTTCGCATCTCGGACTCTCTGATCTCGAACATGATCTGCACGCCCATGTACAGTGACGCACAGGCAATCATGAAGAACGTTATGCCTGGATACCGGGTTAGGTCAGGTACGTACCTACGCGCAAAGCTTGCTGAGGGAGGGAGGGGGGCAACACTTACCTGACCAGTCATGCAAGATGCCGTAGAGGATGCTTTGCAAGCCGTCCAGCCCCACGGCGAACCCGACGAGGTTGGCAATCATCATCATGAGCACGTTAGCGACGGCTCCAAGGCCGCAGAGCCGGCGGTATGTGTCTGGCCGGCCCTCCCACTTCCTCGCCGGAAACAGGAGCTGCGCAAGGACCTCGGGAAGGAGGAAGAGGACGATGAGCCAGCCCCAGATGAGCAGGCGCAGGCGGATATCGTGCCAGAGGGCGACAAAAGTGAAGACGAGCAGGTACGTGGCGATGGAACGGGCGGTGGTGGCCCAGGAGCGGAAATTGGCGCCGCCAAGAGGGATGTAGATGTAGCGGATGAGCCAGCGGTTGTAGGAGCGGTGCCAGGCCTTCCAGAAGGACTTTGGGGACCAGTTGTTGGAGACGCAGCGAAGCATGTTCTCAGGGGGGTCGACGCCGTCGAGGAGGGCCCAGAGGCGGAAGAGGCGCCAAGGAAGGAGGAGCTTGAGCCAGATGATGTGGAGGTTGAAGTAGGAGAGGAGGGAGAGCTGGGCGGGCGTATAGGTGGACCAATTCGGGCCCGCGTGGGAGATGGCGCAGACATATTCATAGTGGAGGATGGCCTCCATGGCGAAGAGAACGATGAGGAAGCGGACGGCGTAGCGGATCGTACGACGGGTCTCAATGGTGGCGGGCGGATAGCGGAGTTGTGAGATGAAGTCGTTGTAGGTCATGATGGGCCCGACGAGGTAGAGAGGCGCGTAGATTGCGTAGGCAAGGTAGTTGCGAAAGGAGTAGTCCTGGGGCGCGGCCGAGGTGGCAAGGCGGTCGCGCTCGGAGAGATTGGCGGGGTCGAGTTGCTTCTTCTTGGGGACGTCAGCGCTGGCGCAGAGGGGTAAACAAGTGAGGGTTGATATGTCGGCCTCACCTCTAGATGACTCTCGCTCCGCTGGTCGAGACTGAAGTAATAGTCTAGGTTGAAGCTGATGAGCCGTAGGACGGTGATGTTGAAGAGGATCTCCCAGCGGCCCATCAGCCCGCCGTGGTGGTCCATCCAGCTTCCCCAGCGCACGAGGAACGGGTCCTCGTCGAGGAGGCTCTTCCCCAAAGGCGGCGGGGTGATGTGCCGCGCAATTGCGGCGAACTTGTACCCCTGGCACAGCTCATTGGCAAAGAGCATGCAGATGTTAAAGATCCATGTCGCGGCAGGGATATGGCGGCGCGGTAGCCTTTTGGCGATCTGGTAGTTGATGTTCAGGATGGCGAGGACCTTGAGGGCGGAGAAGCCGTGCAGGGCAACGAGGAAGACCAGGGCGAAACGATAGTCGAAGGAGGCGCGCTGCTCAAGGCGGGCAGCGCCCTGTTCGGCGACGGACTTCTTGTGCAGGTCGGCGGGGACAGGGAAGACTGCGTTCCAGAGCTTGCGCAGGAGAGGGTGGAAGGTCAAGAGGATGGCCATGAATGGAAGGTTCTTACGGAAGGTGTGGTATTGTGAGTCGGATATATCCTAGAAGATCCCACGTGTGAGTTCGGGTATGGCATCGTTGGGGGTGCGGGAGGGGGTTGCCGTCACGAGGTGCGGCTTACGATCTTGCGACCCGGGATCCAACCTTCGGAGAGGAAGCGCTCGTACTTGTGATAGCGGGGGTCAGAGGCTGTAGAAGAGCAATTGGGCGTCAGCAAAGACTCCTCGGGACTTCATCTGAAAAGGAGGTGTCAACGCACGTCTTGAGACCTCGTAGGCAATCCAGAACATGTACGGCACGATGCCACCGATGAATATCACGTAGAACCAGTACTCAGGGGTGTTCCATTTTGACGGCTGCGCGTGGACCCGGACCTTGGCCGGCGACTCCTTGCTCAGCGCGGGGTCGGCGCGAGCCTCGACGACGGTCTTGTAGGGAACGGAGGAGGCGTTGGTGAAGCGCGTGTCGAGGTTGTCGAGGTCGTAGACGCTCCTCAGAAACCTGAGGAGGGCGGCCATAGCTGCGGCGCGAGCTCTTCGGAGGGAGGGGAGGGAGCTGCTGGTGCGCACGGAAAAGGGGGGCTGTAAGGAGGAAAGAAGCTAACGAGTGGGTGCTCTTAGATCATTGTCGACGAAGTGGTTGGAAATAAAGAAGCCCAAATAGAGCTAGTCGTGGGGAACGCAGTCGTTGGATAGATGGATGGGAAAAGGGGACCGCCGTTGTGGGAGATTGGAAGAGGATGCAGTGTGGTCTTATGTTCCCCCAGATGGACTGTTGCATTTCTGTCCCCAAGTGTCCCATCCCGACGGGGGGTGTTATTTTTGTAGCGCAAAACTGCCTGCTAAGCCTAAGCTTTGGGCAAGGGTCGGCAGGACCCACATTGTTAACAACTCAACTGCTAGCTTAGCTGGTTTAGCTGCACTGGCCGCAAACCCGGGGCATTCTTTTCTCCTTTGGCCAACGGAGGAGTCGGGCAGCACCCAGTTGGCGGGGAGGATCGACGGAACCCCCCCCCCCCTTTTTTTTTTGCCCTGGGCTTCGACGGAGGAGGGTCAGGGGTCGTGTCATGCCTCGGTACCAACTGCTACAGAAGTGTTCTGGCCTATTGCAGACAACAAAAGCGCGTTTAGCGAATGCAAGGTACCGTTGCTCTGTTCAACCCACACAAGGTCTTTTTTGGTGTTTTTTTTTTCTTCCTATTTGAAGTAGGTACAAATTGAACATCTTGAGAGGTAAAGCACCTACCTAGTATGCATGTCTTCTCAACATTAGTAGAATAGATGTTCCCTATACGGGTACTCCGTGCTCCTATCTATTTACATTTCGGGTTCGGCTCCGATGTGGGGCTGATAGATGCCACCACCAACGTCAAACAGAGAGACATTGGCTACCTACCTATATACTTGGATGTTTCCCGCCAAAATAGCACGAGACTTTCCCTTCGATGTTACTTGCTGTCCTTTCAATATCTTGCTTGTGGCGTCTAACCACAATTCCGGCACGCTCGTGTCTTTATGATGACGAAGACGGGCATCTCGCCCATATATATGAGATGCCTCGGCCCACGGCCAATCATCCAACGCGTAATCCGGCGACGAGGCTCATCAAGGCCACTTGGCAGCACGTGCGTTGTTTGTTCAGGGAAACCGGACGCCAACTTCATGGCAGGTGGAATTTCGGCTTCAGCCCAGATGATCCCAGCACGTATGCCTGTGGTCCTGCTTTCTTCGGTTTGGCGAGATTTATGTCGTTGGAGTGGCCTGTCGGCACGCGACGAAGGGATTTGAACGGTACCATCCACCTCTGCGTTCTCCGGCTCTCAAGATATAGCATTGCCAACGTCTGTATCGCGCAACACGTCGGTAATTGTCTTTACAGGCATTTCTAATCGATCGAATGGCGTCTCCAGGCTCAGTTTGATGGAGCAATGTTATACAGGCCTAGCACAGGTGTTCTCCTGGCTAAGAACCCTTACAAAGCACTGACGGTTGCCTACTATACGCTTGCTCGGGCCACCTCGATCCTTGATGGTATCTGAAGCTGCCATATCCTGCGTCTCGTAAATCAAATGGGAAAATATGGTGTTGGAACAACGAGCAGACCAGTTAAGATCTTACCTTATCCCCCTGTGTGGCTCAATGTTTTCGGCCCTATTGCTCATTCACTAGGGCACGGCACGATGGCAAGAGAGATGTAACTAAAGAGGAGCCAAGGAAAGGCACGCTGATGTCCATTCCAGACACTCGGGGGCTCGCCGATGCGAAGCAAGAAGGTTCCGATACTTATCATGAATTCGTGAAATTTGTACACGCCTACTACACAGAAGATACACCTCATTCATCTACCCGTCAATCGGACACCTATACTCCCTTGCGTGCGCCTCCACTCGGCTCTTTCCCTCAACGTCCGGTCGGGCCTGGTAGGCATCCAAACAGCTCTGATGATAAATATGTCTGCAAGCCAGCACGACTAAGGGTCCTAGCGGTTGCTCTGGCGGCTTCGTCTTCGCGTCATCCGCACCACTCGTGACTTTGTCCGTACCGTCTTCGGCTGGATGTTGCGATGTCACAGGTGCCGCTTTACCTTTGCCTTTTGAGTCCCCCGCGGTCTGGGACGTATCGCTCGAGCTTCCAGCCTTGCCCGTGTCCCCTGCGGTCATTTGCGATTTTCTCTCCGCCCTCAGCTCTTCATCCCGCGCTTGCTTCTCCTCCCAGGCCTCGAAAACATTGCCCGAAACACCCGGACCCCATATGCGGCGACTGCAAGCTTCGCATGTCGAGCCTCTAGGTCGCCAACCACGTTGTCGCAGTTCCACTGCCTGCTTGACGTTGACGAACAAACTTCGCTCAAGCAATCGGTTGGATAGCCGAAGTATTGATTCCTCATAGGCATATGCCGAAAAGATTGAAGCTAGGACAGAACGCAGGTCTGCTAAATTTGGCGAAGAGGCCGCGGCTCGGGTGAGGAAGGATCGTAGGATACGCAGAAAAGACAAATTGCTTCCGGCATTGGTAAGCAGTCGGCCGCTCGCCTGAGCTCCGGTAGGATTCGAGGTCGTTGTTAGAAGCGCAGTAAAAGTGTGCTGTACCAGAAACCGCAAAAGTGCCAAGAGCTTCTCCTTGTCCAGACCGCCCGGTGCGTCGTGGGTCTCGTCTGTCCCATTGCCGTTCTTGGTACTAGTCAAGGTCTCAATAGTCGCAGAAAGTTGTCGAGTAGTCTGCACGGCTGCATCGATCAGGCTGAGCCAGAGTTCTTCGTCTGGTGATAGCGTTTGCGTGGTGGACTTTGATTTTCTTTGAACGCCATTCACCTTCCTCGACGACTTGGTTTGGCCCTGGCAAAGCCAGATACCCACATGGACGTACTTTTGAAGTGCCCGTAGAGTCTCCTCCGCCCCTGACTGCATTCCAACGGTTTCTTCCTTTTGAGCGCCCGTCAGGATGCCTTGCAAGGCTGACTCAAGAGTACCAATGTGCTTCACAAGTCTTTCCATAGCATCCTTGACCTGGCCCTCGCGAGCCATCAATACAACTGCAGCATCGATGACACCAGTCTCTTCCATGGCCGGAAGCAGGACATCGAGTCTGAGATTGACAGACTGAACCAACCCGATGTAGTCGGAAACATGAGACGGATCGTATTTGCACATGAGCTGTACGTAGCGTTCGATGAGAACCCGATCTGGGTTCGTCGGAGACTCGCCGTCTTGCTTTTCGGGCTCGAGCAATGTTTTGAGGTAAAAGAACTGTATCCCCGGAGCGTCTTCGACAGAGTCGAGAACATGCTGATGAATGTCAACCGACTGAGCTGACAGAGCTTTCGCGGCTTGGAGAGGGTCCGTTTCGAGCAAGGCCCTGGCGTTGTTCTTGATTGCGTCTAGGACTTCTTGAACCTGGCGACGGTCCAGACCACTCTGTGGCCGTAGACAGTCCCCGATGCATTCAAAGACGGCGTCCCGGTCAGCGGGGTCTTCGAAATAAGTCTGGACAAGCTTGCCATACTGTTTGTCAACCTTGTATTGCCTCTTTAGAATCCGGTAGAACCCAGCCTTCTTGAACATGGGGATTAACGCGTTGACGTCGGGAGGCTGGTATATTGACAGGAGGTATTCGGCGCTGAGCTGTGCGTCTTCGGATAGATCTGCTCCAGGATAGTTGCACAGTCCCGTTAAGACCTTTGTAAGAATTGACCCGGGGAATAATAAGTATTGGGGAAACTTGGGAAGGTTGCGGGCGATGAACATATCGAGATAGATAATGTCCTCTGCGGCGAAGTCTGAGGGGTTCATGATCTCCAGGAGGATAGAGACTATATATTGGCGATCAACAGTGCGACCAAAGATTTGCTCTTCGGGCACATCGCCCCTGAAGCCGCCGTTAACTTGCTTCTCAGGCGAGTCGTTGAGGAATGAATCTTCAAAGGCCTCGTTGACGGCGCTCAAGAAGCTTGGGGCGTCGAACTTCAAAATCAGTCTCAGATACGGGAAGGACGGTTCGGTATGCTGGTCTGGTCGTGTAAGGAACCGCCGATCGCTGCCCTTTGGCCAGATGACGCTGTTTCCTGAAAACAGAAACCAGTATATCTCAGCTTTAGCTTTCGAGGCAATTGCATCATCCATAACTTCTCCAGTGGGGTATACTCTGCCAGTCAACGTGTAGGAGAGGTAAGGGAACATCTTCAAAGCGTTCACGCCATATATCTCGTCTTCCACATTCCCGGAAGACATGTAGTCACCATTGCCCATGATAGGTACCAGCAAGGTTAGCAGGTCGATCAGTGGCGTAATGTAGTCGTCCAGCGCTTGGTTCCAGACGTAAATCAGCGCATCGTAAAGGCCATGCTGCTTGCACAATAAGGTAATCTGGTCCAAGTCCAAAGTCATAGTGTCCATGTGAACAATCATCTCCTCAAGACGGCTCTCCCATCCCTTGGTGACATAATGTGTTACCGTGGCCTTGATAACGGCTGGGGGTACGACGGTGATTTGTTTCTCAAGGATATAAGGCTCCATGGTTTCGAAGAAGATGCCCTCCACGCCGGCGTCTTCATACCACTCGTACATCTCTTCAAAGAGGAAGTCGATATCGCCAACGCTATGAGAGGCAGTAAAGCAGGTCTCAGCCAGCTCCCGCAGATGACTGTCGTCAGCAGAAGTTCTGTCTTTCTGCCGCTGCGTGAAAGCGTACTTGAGGGATGCTCTCATGATCTCCATAAGCTTATCGCGCACCATCGAATGTCGCAAGCCGGTGTCTTCAGGCAAGCCAATGGTAAGCTTATCAGCATCACCCGTGTAGTAGGATGTGCCGAGCTGTATGGCTCCGATGTAATCACCATTCTCCATGAGAGCAATGATTCGATCGGCCCAATTTGACAATGACCCGATGGAGACATCGTTGAACCCAAGAAGGAAAATTTTGCCTTTGTAGGTCTTGAAGCTCATATTAAACGCATCAGCCACGACGCCATGCATGGATGTATCGTCCTCATCCAACTGCTCCACCAGACTATGCAGCTGTTTCGAGAAGAGATCGGCGTGGTAGATGAATTTGTTGATCAGATCGAAACTCTCGGTCATGCGCATGGTTCGATCCTCCAGCACAACCAAGCGCTGTGTGATGGTCAGCACAGCAAGGACCGAACGGCTGAGCCACTGGACCGCAACGATGGCCTCTTCGCACTTCCATCTACTCCGTGCCTTGAACTTCAGCGTCGGAGGTTTGTCCTTGTTCTCGGCCGGTATCTCGTCAACGTCGAGGACAGTCAAAACGTCCGACCAACAGTAAACCAGTTTGGCTTTGGAGATGTCGCTTCCTGTGGCTGAATCTGGGACCTTGAGCTTGACCGCGGGGAACCATGCTAAACAGCCGGTCATCGCGCCGTGGTGAGCAACGTCCTTCGGTCTGGCCGACTTGTGCTGGGTCTGGGCTATGGGTGTCGTAGATACGATGACCAAAAGGTAAGGGGTGAGCATCGCCGTAAGACCCATGGTGTCAGTTGCGCGTTCAGTGTTGCCCAGAGGCAAAGAGCCGAATGCCAGAACTGTACTGGGTTTGAGAGCCTTGCTTGTAGGAGGTGCAGCATTCGGATACCTTCCAAGGATCCTGGTTGTTTTCACGGTGCGGCCAAGGGATCCCGTTCCTCGCGTAGCCAGGTGTGAGAACGCCATACCGCGGTCGTCCGCCGACACGAGCGCCGTGTGTCTTGTCCCGAGAAATCCGAGATGAGTAACAGCAACGTTGGGAAGGTGGCCGTCCATGGTCCGATTCAGGACTTGCGCTTGATCCAGATGCGGTATGTGCAAGAACGGTCTTGATGCGCGGTTCGCCTCCCAGGTGAAGATGCTTCCGTTTGCATGGCCACCAGCGATCGTGGTGTGGTCTGCCGAAATCGCTATCGCCGTGATGGCGCCGCATTCAACTGCTTTGGTACCGGGCCCGATAATGGTTTTCAAAACCTGGCTGTAATCAAACATTAATATTATGCCCTTGCTAGTCCCAAGTACAATTGAAGCAGAGACAGCAATGCAGGTGGGTGTTCCAAAGTTGCGCTTGCCAGCCTCTGAGAAGGCCTGGCCATTGAGCTTTCTTAATCTCGTCCATCGTACGACTTCCCATGGCGGGGTGGGTGTATCAGTGTCATCACGGTCCAACAGACCCGAGCTGAGGGATGCAGAACGGCTGTGGCCGGTGAGGAAGGCGGGGGAAGAGGATCGTGGGCTGTGGATAAAGCCGGAGGAGATGCGAGACTGGAAGCGGCGGTCAAAGGGTCGGAATGAGGGGCTTGGGCTGCTGAGGCCTGGTCGAGAGGCCACGGATGGGAGGACACTGCTGCTCGGAGAAGAGATTACGGAGCCCTGGGTCCTAGGTCAGCTAATGTCTCTTTATCTGTTCAAGGCTTTACTTGCCTGGATAGACGGGGAATCATCAGGAATTGACATCAGGGAATCGATCGGGCTCCCCGCCCGCTTCGGGGCTGCATCTACCGAGCCCTCCTCAGAAACATCGTCAGCTTGTTCGCGCAAAATGTCGCGATATCGGTTGGGAACGGCGCCGTTCTCAATTGCTGGTGGCGTGCTGCTGGATATCTGGGTCTCGTCATCCAAGAGGCCGGCAATGCCGTCTTCCTCCTTCTCAGCCTTTACAGTCTCTTCGTCGCCGAAAGCTGGTTTCCCCACGGAGGGCCTGTCGTCTTGATCTGCCATGGCGTCTCCAGGTCCATCGTCTCTCTTTGTCGATGGTGGGGTCATCAATGGCGGTTCATAAGGCACATGGCTTGCGGTCGCAGTCGGGTTGGACGGAGAGTTCGGTTTGGGTTCGGAAGCTTTAATGGATGCTTTTGGTAGGGAGAGTGTATAGGAATGGACTTCTTTAGTAGGAAGCACAAGTTGGAAACGGGGAACTTTGTACGGATGCGAAGGTCTCTTGGTGATACGCGCTTCTAAAGCTCCTATCAGATGAATGTGAGCTGCAACATTAACAGGCATTCAGTTGCAGTCTGCAAGAGCGCACGCATTACGCAGCTTAACACACAGCCCACACCAACTGGGCGCACCTTGCAGTTCCAGGTTCCAGGTTCCAACAACCCAAAGCTCAGGCACGGACCGGTGTTTTTCCGAAGAGCCTGTCTGATTGTCCCAAGCACTAATTACTAGACCGGACCTCTAAAACTTACATCAGAGGCATACGCTCCAGTGTCTTGTATCCGCAGCTACACCCGACACGCATCCATGCGCATTGCGCCAACCCCAGGTCGTACAATAATAAATAACCCTTGTGATCCCTGATCAACGCACTCACTTTGACATTTCAAACCCGAAGCCTTCATTATGTCTTCAATTGGTCCTCAAATGCCACCGCATCTCGTAAAGAGAAAGCGCACCCCAGATGACGAAGGCGAAGACTCACCACCGACAAAACAATCGCGCAACACCGACGAGATTGACCTAGAAGATGACTCCGATGACGACAGCTTCGGTCCTAGTGCCCATGGAAGAGCAGCAGAAGCCACAGCAGCCTCGAAGCCCTCCCCGTCATTAAAACCTTCCATCGGCCCAAATCTCCCCCCCTCCAACCCAACAAATACCAGCGAAATTCCTCTCGACGACTCCGATTCTGAAGATGGTTGTGGCCCCTCTGCTCCCCGCGTTACATCAACAGCAGAAGCTCCGAAACGCAAGCCCGCAATAGGACCGACTCCACCGCCCAAACAAATGATAGGCCCAGCGATGCCACCACCTCCAGACCACCGTGGCGCCGATGAGAACGGTAACAGCTCCTCGGATTCCGATGACGATTATGGCCCTGCCCTCCCGTCTTCTACAACATCCGCCCAACGAGCCCAGGCTGCGGCGGCCGCAGCAGCGTCCCAAGCCTCTGCAAGTTCCGTGGCGCCTCAACGCGACGACTGGATGCTCGCACCC
Organism: Colletotrichum graminicola M1.001; assembly: GCF_000149035.1. NCBI lineage: Eukaryota > Fungi > Ascomycota > Sordariomycetes > Glomerellales > Glomerellaceae > Colletotrichum > Colletotrichum graminicola. The sequence continues at coordinate 726,422 of NW_007361006.1, forward strand.
CCCACGCAATCAGGCTACCACGAACGCGATCCGACAAAGCTCAAGAACCGCAAATTCGGAAGCGGCAAGTCTTCCGGCGCGGGCGGCATCAGCAGCATATGGACTGAGACGCCGGAGCAGAAACGCAAGCGTCTGGAGGATGCTGTGCTCGGCCGCGGAGATGCGACCGACGCGGCAGGCCCTCAGCAGCCGCGCCGTACAAAGGAAGAGGAGGAGCGTGACAGGCGCATCAGCGAGAACATCGCAACGGCACGTGGTCGCAGCATGTACGAAGAACATCAGCAAAGCAAGAAAGGAGGTGTGAAGCAGGGTAAGGACGAAGAGGAGGAAGACGACCCAAGCAAGAGAGCCTTCGATCGGGAGAAGGACATGTCCCTGGGAGGCAAAATTGGAACAGCACAGAGGAGGGAGCTGCTCAATCGAGCCAAAGACTTTGGTGGTCGTTTTCAGAAGGGGTCGTACCTTTGATACCCATTTACATGATGCCGGAAATTTATGTCTGCATTAGTATCCACCGCAGGCGTGGCCGATATCCTAGTATTCTCTCGTGGTAGGCCGGTGTTCGCCGTGAACACTATGGAAAGCACGTCATAGCCCTGAGATGCACCAGCGGTTTGTGTTTCTTGTCAATTGTCATTATTCCGTGACGAGTGATGCCTATATCGCCGCAACTCCGCCGCTCCCCTTGTAATTCGAGAGAAACCAAACCAAGCCACCACCTAGTGCAGTCACGCAAATCCTTCTCTGCCGTACCGCAACAGAATCTCCCACCGTCCTCTTTTATTGCATATGGCTTCATCCTCTCGACGGGTGTATGTATGTGTGGGTATGAGAAGTGGCATCGTGTAGCATATATAATGCAGCAAAAATCGCAGGCCTTTGCTAAGATCTGCATATCCGTCTTTGGGGTATGGATGATGTACACGGGCAACACAGCAGTAAAAAAGAAAATATAAGATCGAAATCACCTTTGCGGATGGTATTTATCAACGCGGTCACCGTGTCTCAGTAGTGGTGACAGCAGGTGCAGTTTGCGTACCGGCCTCAAGCTGAGATGGCGTGACATGAGCGCCAGTAGCTGTCGGGCTACCAGGCTGTTGGTTGTCACCACGTCGAAGGGGGTTGCGGAATGCAGGCAATCTGATGTTGGCTAGGAGCCCGCGAGACTCCTGATTCTCCGCAACAGGCGATGATGCCTGTTGGGCAGTCTGGGGAGAGGATGCAGGCGTATTCTGCTGACGGGCGCGATGGCGACGGTCGGAACGGCTGCTAGCTGTCCGATTGCCTCTGCGGCGTCCAAAAACAATGTTATTGCCGGTCAGGTTGTACCAGGCAGTTGGAGGGGCATTGGGCATGTTGGCGCGGGATGCTGAACGGCCCATCTCGCCAGTAGCGCTCGGGTCACCTTCGCCAGGGGTTGGGCGAGGCTTTGGGGTGTAGTAGTCCGCCTTGCAGAGAGGACAACAGGCTCTGCGGCTGGTAAGCCATGGATCGACGCAGACGGCATGGAAGGCGTGACCACAAGTTAGTCCGCGGATATCATCGTCATCCTCCAAGGTGTCAATGCAAATAGCGCAAGTATCGCCACTGGTTGCCATCAGTTCAGGGGGGACAGCGGCGTTGATGTGCTCATCGTCTTCCTCGTCATCATCGTCGCTATGGACACGCTGAAGATGAGTCGCAGAAGTAGGGGTGGTTTGCGGGGCGTCAGCATGGCCAGCTGTTGTTGAAGTATCGCCGTCTTTCTTTGTTGCATCTTCGGAAGTCTTTTCGGAGGCAGCGGGTTTGTTGCCGGTCCCAGTGGTAGGGCGATCATCTGTAGACTCGCGTTCTTTAGAAGGCAGCTCGGGAACGATACCGTCGGCAGATCGAACACTATTTGCACGGCTAGGCGGAGCGGACACGCCTCCGGCAGTAGGCAGGCCTTCTCTCGCACGTTCGCCAACCCATGTCTTGTACTTGGTCATGGGGAACTTGTCGTTGACCTCGTCCATTGTCATCAACTTCTTCTCACGGCGACGACGATGCGGGCGAGGCATATTTTCGAGGTTTATGGGCTCTCCATCTTCGTTGAGACGCATGGCACGATTGCGTGCATTGTAGCGGAAGCAGTATTTGACTCCAACGATGATCCTGATGCAGATGTTAGATGCTTGATAATACACAGGCAGGATTGGGCAAGTTGCTGACCATAGGTTGGTGAAGACAACTCCGAAACCTAGGGCAACGAAAAAGAGCAACGGGGAACTCGAGTTACCGCCGCCACCGCCTCCGCCTCCTCCGCCTCCATTCCCTCCTCCATTACCTGAGTTGCCGGTCGGGCTTGGGTTGTCGGTGACCGTCTCGGTGGAAGACGGGACTTCGCCGAGGGTCGATGTAGGTGCCGCAGTTTGTGGAAGGGATGAGGCTGACTCCGTGACTTGACGCACCACGAAGCGGGAAACCTCGACCAGAACCTGATCAATGACAGCCATTTTGACGGCAGGCTCGCGATGGTCCAAAATCAATACCGAGTCCGAGCGATCGGAGACAGGCAAGGGAGGGGAAAAGCCGAGCACCAACGGTGGGTGATGCCGAAGAATTGACTCACGGTCGGAAGAAAGTCGAGGTCATGGAGGAGCGAGTTGGGTGTCGTAGGGAAGGAAAGTCTGCCACGAGTTGAAACCAAGAAGCCGAAAACAGTGGTTCTGGACGGAAATGGTTGACCTGAACCCCCGGTCGCATGCGGTATGGAATGGAGACAGGGTCGCTAGTAAATGAAAGATCCCTCTCGGAGCGATTTTGGTTGGTACTGGATTTGTCGTGATCCCAGTTCTACTCTGAGCCTGAATGGCGTCGTCGGTAGAAGGGGTTGAAACAGGAAAGAAATCACGACACGATGTCGGATGGGGGTTGGTGGAAGGGTTGACAAAAGCAGGCAAGAGATTGCGGAGTGAGGGAAAGTGCAGGTGGAGTGGGATAAGTATGATGGATCAGGACGTGGAACTCTGACGGACAGCAACACAGCCCCAGTCAATAGAAAAGTGGGTACGCAAGACGGCGGGCGGGTAAGTGCGAAGGACACTGAGCAGGAAGAGCAAGAAGGACCTAGTCACCGACCCCAGCCCCCAGACACCCAAACCAGCAAAGTGCAGAATGGAAGGAGCAACCAGTAAGTAGAGAAGCAGAGCCAGCGACAGCAGGCGCAGCCACTAGGTGCGAAGTACTTTGCAGACCACCTCTACCCACTAAGACTAAGCACATCGGTAGGGAGACAGGTACCTAGTTACTGAGTAGTGTACGTATACACATACACTTTATGTGCAGCCACCAGACGCACCACATCGCAAGCTGGGAAAGAAAGACGGGGAAGGACGATGGAATGGAGCGACAGGCTGCAAGATGCAGTGGGATTGGACAGGGTCAACAAGTCAATGGATGCAAGGAGGTGGAGGGATGGAAGAGTGGGGAATTGTGCCCGGGGTGCGGGTGAAGATGAGGGTGGGTGAGGATGAAGATGAGGGTGGGTGAGGATGAGGGTGAGAGGGTATCAGAGGCGCTGGCTGAACTCACACTGTGCCACTGCGATGCCTCTGACAATTATTAACATTGATATCTCCTCTGCACAGATACGGGAGGGTAGGATAGTGTGCCGGTGCCGACGCCTCACTCAAGCCAAAAAGTACGCCTGAGAAAGGGGCAGGGTGGCAGGGTGACATGGAGACGCGACACAAATGCGTGTGCTCTCCCGCTTTCTTCCATCCGTGTGATGGGAAATGTGAGGCCAGACAGGCGCCTTGGAATTACCTAATTAGTACCTAGGTACTGTACCAACACACCTTCTGTTCCATACCAACTACAGTAGGTACAGTGCCTGGGCATCCGAGTGTCCAAGGCATCACACAGATATTGGAGCGTAGCATCTGTACGGATACAATGCCCATGTGTAGGTGACCGACAGGGACACCTCTTGGAGTCCGAGCGAGCAGTCAAGGGGCATGGACCCAAACCCTTTCTGTAACCTTACTTGGCTTGCCAGTCCCAGACTTGTCTTTTTTGAGCAAAATGGCAGCGCACTAGGGGCAATGTGAGTGGTGGGACTGAACACTCAGTCAAGTCACTGTCCTCCTTTGGGACTAGTGGCACATTTCGTTTTAAGTGTTCACAGTAGAGAGGTTGCTTGGTTGCTATCGCTGGGGGGGATGCGATGGTGGTACTACGAGATCTTAGTTTGGAAACCAAGAGGCAAAATAAATAAAGAAGGAAGACAGACAGGAGAAGAAAGAGCGAAGCGGGAAGGAATGGGACAGCCAGGATACAGGTAATGGGGAGACTTGGACTTTCATCAAAACATCGGTTTACACGTCCTGACGTTTTCGAGGTGCGAGGTGCGCAAACAAGAGGTACATGCAGTATAGTATGTATGTAGGTAGCAAGGATTGGGCGCACGTATATATCTGTACGGATACAGAGTACATATCTACAAGTATGTGTAGCACGATATACAGGTCAGTCCCAAGCGCTTGCTTGGCTGGGCCAGAGATTGACTGCAATGTGGTCTGTGGCCTCCCCACGGTGCGTTCCATCTCTACTTTCTCTCTATGTCATCCACACTCGGCAGTGTCTACAGTTTACATTTACGTGCCCCTTGCTAGACAACCTAGCTTTGTGGTATATCTCGGCCAGCATGTCTCTTCTTTGTCGTCGTCGTCATTTGCCGGGAGACGAATACACTGTATCATCAACCACAAACCCTATCCTGGTGAAAATCGTCTCAGGTCAAGGGGCACAACTGATGCCAATCTGATACCCACGCTACCTACAGAAGTATCACAGTATACTGCTACGATAACAAGCTGACAAGTGGCACCTAGAGAGGCGGTACGAATACCCGCGTAGCCTCCATCCAAGGCGGGTCGGCGCCCGCACAAACCGTGTCAGCAACATTGGGCCAATACTGGCCGGACTTGCCGCGTGCTTCACGGGGTCCTTCCCTTGCCGATATGGTGAATGGCTAAGGTATCAAAGCTTCCAGTTCCTTTACTTCCCCCCCTCGTCGTCGCTTGACTTCGTATCCCTGTTTCCACTCCCTCGGGCCAGAACTGAATTATCGACGGTATCTTACAGCATGGATGGCCCCTCATTCGCCCATCTACAACAGTATCTCAAAATCGAATCTTCTTTGTTTATCCTTTTGTCCTCCCCTTCCCGACCATCGGCCGCCACCGCCGCCGCCAGCCGTTAGCCATCCCCGGTACCACAATCCGATGCGTTGGTGAACACCCAAGGGAAGCATAAGAAGGGTAGGTTTGCGGTGCTAGGCGGAAGACGGCATGGCCGCGGCACCACGCACTTGCAGGAGTCCAGCAAAGGAAGAAGCAAGCACCGAGCGGCGGCCTGACACCTGAAGCAAGTCCGGCGTGGGTGGGGCAAACCGGCTTGGTTGTGTCGCGTTTCTCACCGACTGCTTGCCCGAGTTCAACTCCTCAATCAGTCTCGACCCTATACATTCTGAAAGCCATACGATAAGACGAGTTCGACTACCTTTGTGCGACCGACATTCTGTGCTTGGATAGCAACGGGCTCGGGGCCATGAACAACAGTGGTCGCTTGCTCAACACGCACTGCTTCCAGCAACCCGAATTGCCATGCATCCATGGCATTCTACAAGGGTTGTAAAACACAAAGCTGTCGAAAGACCCTTGCTTATTCCTGTGGTGACACAGCGGCATTTTGGTTTTACTCTTCAATCCTGGCCACCATGAGCAGACTTCCAATTTTGACTTTGAGGGTTTCCTTACTATACATCATACAGCAAGACATTAGCTTGACTTGATGGCACCAGTTCATCAGGAGCATATCGGACAAGCCTTGAGTTGTGGATCCTTGGGAGGCCCGAAGCACCGGATTGCGCCTAGCACGCTATCAACATCTTGCTTCTGTCATTAGTTGGCATGGCACTAACGAATTCACACTAGACTTTTCAGGCTCGGTAAATATGATGATAAAAATAAGGAAGAATAAGAAGAAGCCAAGAGCAACATGTTCGACGCGTTCTAAATCGCCATGCTCCTCACCCAACCCATCAGGAACTAAACGGCGGCTTGTCTTCCCGCTTTAACGAAACCGAAGCGGAGCATCCATGTATCCGCTCCATACGAAAGAAGGAATATGTTGCTTGGTCGACTTGAAGGGGATATCTCAGTTCATGTTACGCCTCATCTGGACATGTCTCAACGTCTCAGACATGGTCAATAATAGATCCAGCAACTGAGCAGTGTGCTGGACTTGGACGAGGCGGTCAGTCCGAAGTTGGAATCGCCACAAATCACACGTTTCTCGTGACGATGAACAGCGTGTAGACAACATTAGCTGCAGCCACTCAAAGTTGGGATGTGTCTCCGAAACGCCAGGGCCGATGAGTAGTTGATTTCACCTCATCTTTGTGATGTTTCAGCGTCACAGACAAAGACGACGCTTTTTTGCCACAGTGACTCACTCGATAGCGCTGATCCAAGCGTTTTCCAACACCAATCATCTTTGACTGCTCGAATTGACTCCTTGGCCAACGTTAGCGTTCTGCAAAAAGGGCGCCATCCGCGGCTCTCTTGGAACTGTCAGTGCCGTGCCATTCCACACAGCCCAAGCGCTGCCTCGCTGTCGGCGTGGCCCATCACCCCAGGTCCAGACTTCGGACACGAAAAGCGTAATGCCACTGCGTAAAGCGACATAACACGGCACATGCATGTCTCGAACGTCTGATCTGATGCCAGGCCACGATTACTTTGCAGCTCACTGGCGAGTAGCTGTTTCTCGTAGACACTCCGGTGTCGAGCCCTGTCTCAAAAAACCATCGAGCCCGCCCCTGGAAACGCTCAGACGTCCTCGCAAAGCTTAGCCTTCTCGGGCACCACGGTTGTGCCTGGGGTGCCCATCTACCGGTATCCACGTAACCATTTGGCAACCACCAGCGCGTGCACATATCACCGCGCGCATATTACTGCGCACATCGGCAACAGCGATGGGCTGGCTGACACGCCTCACATACTTGGTTCCCGACCAATGGAGGGAACATTGAAAATGCTTTAAATGTATGGGTGTTGTCGAAACGTATGAAGCCGGTGTCCTTTGTGACTCGTGGGGATGAGCCGCTTGATCCGGGGCTAGCAGAGCGACAGTGTGAGAGGATAGTCTTTTGACGGTGCGTACAGGGATTCCATAGCCGATGCCCAGGGATGCTGACGCTGACCTACCTGTACTAAGTAAGGACCACTTATCCCCACCGTTGATGACGGCGACAAGAACGACTTGGCACCCGTTTGCTTGGTCATCACGTTCCCCGATACATCTGAAGCATGGTCGACGATAACGGACTCTATCATACATATATGCCTCCATGAAAATTCTCTACCATGTCTTTATCGCTATCCGTCAACATTGTGACTATGCAAAACTGACGCGCCCTCACACATGTGTACGAATGCCCTCATCATCGTGAACCAGCCGGACGGAACGGCCCACTGAAGAAGAAAAAAATTCCGACATAGCAGTCAGTCTCTCTCAAGGGAAGATATCCCCCCCCCCCCCGGAGGCTGGGTAGGTAATTCAGAGGTTCCCTGGATACAACCAGGATCATACCATCATCATCTATACCGCGCCAAACGCTGTCAACCCGTAAACCCCGAAGCCTCTAGACGGACCATTTGATATCCCTCACCATTACTCAAACATTAGGTATGTTTGTTGAATAGATACAACTGGCAGTAATCATGCCACAACTATCCCTACGGAAGTCGCGGAAGCGGGCAACGACCGCGACTTCCCACAGCCCCACTGTTATGCTGTCAACCGCCTGACCAGTTCGCCATCCCGACCTCCCGGATGGCACGAGCTGTCTTGCAACCTCGGCATCGTGATGTCAGACCACGAGTCTTGCGGAGGCCAAATACTTATCTTTCTCACATCAGAATGGCGATGTCATCATGGGTTGTTTTGCTTGGTTTTGCCCGGGTTAAGAGTGGCGCCAGGCTGTGCAGACGCAGAGAAGACTGCCGATTCCAAATTCGCTAGTCCCACATCGTGCAGTACATCGTCAACCGCCAACCTTGGCTGCTAACCATTGCCGAACACCGGCATTCGGATGATCTGGGGTCGATTTGCCTCCTACCACTAGTGTGGAATCCTCCTTGACGCCGGGAAGATCAACCTGGATGGGGGCCAGTGTTCTGTCACCCGGTCATGTGTGGGCTGGGCCGGGCTGGGCGGGGGAACCAACCGCGTCCGAAACAAAACGCAGGCCCCAAAATGTCGTCCTTGGAACCCGTTTTGCGGATCGTGGTCCAAGACGATGTGGACGCGTTCCACCGAGCCAGTGCCCATCGGACTGCTAGCAAGAGTGGCTGAGCTCATTGTATGGAACCCGACATGGCTCTCCAAATTTGTCAACCTTGCCTTGCGCCGTCGATCTTTGACGCCGTGACATCCAGGGGACGTCCGACCTAGGCCTTATTTAGCTACACCTTATACTACTAAGTCAAACTGCCACGATAACGGCAGCGCGATGCAACGGCAGCAAGGTAACGAAAAACGCCAGCGAATGTCCGAGTGCTCCAACCCGGTCTTTCAGACGCTGCGTTCTGCGTCGCCCGTAGGGGCTATCGATGCTGTCATGAGGGTTCGGCTTTCTTTGGTTTTTTGTTCTCTTAGGAGGGAGTTATTCTGTTCTTACAATGGACACAAGAGCGGAGAGGGACGAAATAGTTCAACGAATCCGAATCAGAAGGCCCGCAAAACCCAATCCCCTAGCCTAGGGTTAAGAGAGGCTGGGCATGCGACAAGCGAGCAACCCCGACTGCCGTGACGCGGCCTCTGCATTCGGACCTTGGGCATCCCCTCACTTCGGCCCCAGGCCCGGCAGCTTGCAGCAGAACCCGCGGGGCTCTCTGCATCTTTTTCGTTCAAGAGAAATTGCACTCGCTAAAATGGCAGATCGGCAAGGGAAGAAAGCTACGCTATGCGTGGAGCTCGTATGTATTAGCGACGCGAGACCTTGTGCAGAGTATTGTTGGCCTCCCCTCCCCCTTCAACTGGCGGCCGAGAGCAGGAGGGGAAGGCACATGAACGACAGGTATTTGAAAAACTTCCACAAATACGGATACATGGGGGGGAGAACAAAAGGAGGGGGTCTCCCTGGGATTAAAGACGAACTCAACGCCGTTTTGGCTAACCTTTTCTTTCGCTCGCCGCCCGTGTCGCCAAAGGCTTACGCTAACGTGTATATGGCTGGTTTATCGTTTCAACCACGACGACCAAGCTTTTTCTGCAAAACTGGAGAAGCTTAACATGACATTTTCACCATCCGTCCCTATCTGCTCTTGGGCGCCCTTACTGCTGCAATGGCCTTACTCATGACATGCCCGAGCCGAGTGCCGTGCTTGGTCCGGGGTCAGGACGCCGAGTTTGTGTGGCCAGCACTCTATATTCGACGACCCCGGCCACGGCTCGGATAAACGGCGAACGGAAGACGGCCCTTCGGGAAATTATATCCGTTCCGAGGTTTGTTCATGGTGCCGCCAACCTGCCCGGCTATACATTTCGCAGCACGGGGGCATGGCAAATTTCGCGAAACCTACTGCCGAGAGAGCAAGCTTGCGGGGTTGCGCTGTGTGTGATCCTCAGCGAGGTGGTTGAGACTTGAGAGCGTCCTGTATTCCATGGTGGCTCACGTAAAGTTTGCGGATGACTCGGGGCAAGACATGGGCGCTGAGTGTTATGGGCCGGTGCGGGCTGTAGTGCGAAGACCCCGGAACATTGGGCGAGTATGGGTAGACCGTAGCCGTATGCTGGCGTTGGACCACGCCTGTCTGTCTCCTCTTGATATATCACGGAATCAGACACTTGAAGGCAACGGCAAGCTTGCTGTTTTTAGTGTCTGGTCCCCTGGTCTGATGTCTTGATCTCTATGGACTAATGCCGACATATGACGGCTACTAAAATACCAGACGAGAGCTCGTCCGGCTTCATTGTTCTTCCAGAGACGCTACTACCTGTTCGCTCCATTTCTTGGTGATGTGCCCGTGTGGGCTTCGGTAACTGCACCAGAACATTTATTTGCCTACATATGAGGACAGTCAAGATCCTGCCGAGTTCTAGCGTCGTTATCTGCCCGCCAGACGCAAACGTCTCTGGCAACCGACCATACCCTGGGTACGAAACTGGACAGCGACATGGCGGGGCTTGCTCCAACGACTCTCGGGGATTGCCGTTCCTCTACTTGTTTTGGTCAAAAAGTCGTCAAACGACTATAGCCATGAGGTTCGGATCGGGCTCTGTGGTTGACTCGACAGTATCTGAGCTACTGCCTCAAATCGATTGTCTGTCTTACACATGTAGTGGCAATAGCCGGGGCAACCTGCTGGGTACGACACGCGTGAATGCATGCCGACCAGGTCTGCAAGGCCCTGAGTTCAGGCTTGCAAAAGACAGCCGGAAGGGACAAATGAGCCCAAACAAGTACCTAGGGTCCTCCGCATGGCGGCTGCATCTCGCTGACGTTTCTGCTCACCCCCACCTCCGGACCAGCTGGAGAGGAGAATTAGGGAAGTGTTCAGAGTCTCCACACATTCTATACGTTCTGTCCCATTCCGACAATTCGGCTTAGGCCTCGACCGCTGAATTAATCCGCATCCATGTGCCTTTTTTTATTGTTCTTCTGCTTGCCCCCCCGCCTTCTTACAGCGAATCCCCAGCTTATTTTCAGTGTCTTCTCCAACCGCAACTTCCTAGCGTCCTGACCATTCGTTTCCCGAGAACAGCATAGCCCCCGGCGCCTACGGAAACAGACCACTTCCCCAATCCCGTTCACACGCGACCTATACGGAATACCACCGCACACGCAGGCATGCCTCCCACGAAGCTTCCAGAGTCGGGCAACCCGCTGTAAGTCTGACCACAGCCTCCTCCACTGTTCCGCTGGCCCGCGTGGCACGGAGTAGAGTTTCTGGACGTAGCCCTTGGTCTACATCGAGCTTCGCCCCCCCTCCCCCCCTTCGGGAGCGCCTCTCTCTGACCTCACCGAACCGTCCTGCCCTCTCATCGGCACCAAAGGGTATGGGTTTAACGGACCGCCGGCGGTGGCTGAGATCACGCGTTCACACCACCCTCCTGTCCACAAGCCGGTGGGGGTGGGATACGGCATCTCCATGATCCCAAGCTGTGACCTCCCCAACCCATGAACATATGAGCTTCCAGGGCTAACACAATCGTGTCAACAGGGTCTTTTTTGATATCACCCTTGGCGGTAAGTGCACACCTTTCCTTAACAGGGCACTGCCTCTATTCATCCACCTACTTTTCTCGGGTGCTGCGGCAGATGATCGAGAAGGGCGTCCCAGAAAGAGAGGGTCACTCGTCTCGTCTTCGGATGAGCCAAGAGAGAAATTCTTGGAACCTCTGAAGTCAGTGGCAGGTACTGCCCATGTGCGCACATGCTGAGAGCGCCCCTTTTCGTACCATGGTTCCAGCCGGCCGGCTCGTCACGGAGCACGCGAGCTGAGGCGATGGTCAAAGACGCTGTCCCATGGGCATCGTCTTCAATGGCGATGGGATTTTGTGGCTCTGCAATTCGATTTTGCGGCTCTAGTTCCTTCGGCTTCTGAGCTCGTCATTCAGCCCTCCGCCCTCCAGCTCTCAATCCTTCCGCTCGCCAAACATCCAGGCCCACCCGCGCCGCCCGGTTATAGTTTCTGACGCCTTACCGAAAACATAGGTGAGCCCCTGGGCCGCGTCACCTTCGAGCTCTTCAAGGATGTCGTGCCCAAGACGGCCGAGAACTTTCGCCAGTTCTGCACCGGCGAGTCCAAGGACGCCCGCGGCCGCCCGCAGGGCTACAAGGGCTCCAAGTTCCACCGTATTGTAAGTTCCGCTACCCGGCGCACATAGCCCCCCGTCCCATAGTTGCGCCGTCCATCGTGTGAAGGGCCGTGACGGGGAACAGAGGAGGGGCTTTGCAAGGCTGACCGCGACGCTCCGCAGATCCAAGGCTTCATGTGCCAGGGAGGCGACTTCCTCAACGGCGATGGCACCGGCTCCGTCTGCATCTACGGATCCTCCAAGTTCGAGGACGAGAACTTTAACTTGAAGCACGACCAGCCTGGCCTACTCTCCATGGCTGTACGTTCACCCCTTTAGTCCACCTCCTTTCTACCAGGCGTGTCACCGGTTTGGTAACGATGCTTTACTGACAAGACCCTCTATTTGCGCTTGTAGAACGCCGGTCCGAACACCAACGGCTCGCAGTTCTTCATCACCACCGTCCCGACGCCCTTTCTGGACAACAAGCACGTCGTCTTTGGCAAGGTCGTCGACGGCATGGATATCGTCAAGATGATGGAGTCCACCAAGACGGGGTACCGCGGCAAGGACCAGCCGAACCAGGACGTTGTCATCGCGCAGTGCGGCGAGATGTAAGGGGGCAGCCCGTCTGCTTGCCTGTGGGTGGTCGGTGTGTGAGGGACCGGTGACATCGAGCCGAGGCCGGGAGATGGCAGGCACAACAATGCGCGCGGCTCCCCCGGACGTCTCTTCGGGGTCTTGCACCACGGAAGAGGGGTTGAGTTCACGCTGGACGACAAGAGATGAATCTTCGAGACGAAGGTGATACTGCCCGTCCCGTTGAGGATCTCGCGGCCACTCTATGGGCCTAGTCATGCCGAGTGTCGGAGTTAGTCTAGCTACATCAGAGACGGCGGACAATCAGGGGCGCGTCGTTCCTTGAGCAGAATCGACGGGACTTTTTCGCGGTGAAATGTAAATTTATGATGGGTTTGCGCGCTGTCTCTACGTTTGCGAGTAACGAATTCTCAAGCTGCTATCTCATCGTCTTACCTGTTCATTTTGTTTTGTTTTTTTATATCTCCCTCCCGAATATTGAACCCCCTTACCCCCTCTTGCAATAGTGCGTCATTAAAGGAAATCCCCTCATGTTGCAGAAAAGCTTTGAGCCAAACCTGCAATCCCCTGGTCGACTGGACGGTCACCTACACGAACCGTTGATCTACTTGGCACGTCGGGATCAATCCGATCGGAGGTATTTCCAAAGAGCAATAGGGCCTTTCCTCTACCACAAGACAACGGTGTTTTAGGCCTGCTGTAGCCTCCGTCGGTAAAATGCTTCCAGTGGATGGCCTGCCCACGCGGTCAAAAAAAAAAGGAAATAGAAAAAACCAGCAACTCCTTTTCCAGGCATCGTGATGAACCTCAGGTATACCATTTCTTTGGGTGACTTCACACTGCCTGCCTAAATGATTTGTACATATCTGGGTGGTCACTTGCTTCCGGCAAAGTCAACCTGCCTTACGGCTAGTTCATAAAGCCTCGTAAGATATGCCTTTGTCGCAGTGATGTATGAACTCCGAGGTTCATATCTAGCATGGCCATCGGGATAACTGAGACATTCAAAGGACTCTTCATACGTAAACAGAACCAAAGCTGAGTGAGTCAATCAGGAAGCACACATATGAAAGAGCCACGCAAAAACGTCACACAAGGTTTCACACCAGGGCATGCTGGCTAGCCAAACATTTTATCACATGAATCACATGGATCACGACAAGATTGCAAAGTGAGTGAACTGGCTTCCATATCACTATCGACCTCTGAGTGATTGCTATAGCCTCAGAGTTCTATGACCATTTAACGCGTTGCCTCATCATCCTTTCTCTGCCTTTCCATCATTCATCTCATACCCCTTAAGTGCAGAGTCAATCTGCACAACCCGTAGGGAGACACAAGGCTGAATAGCTGAGATAAGTAGAGTGGTGTGAGGAACATGGGGGATATGCTTCCCGAACCATGTCGATGAAGGCATCTCCTGTACACATTCCAATGTGGGAGACCTGAAAACTCGATGATGAACCTGTCCGAAACCAAATGAAAAAGAAGAAAAATCCTCAAATGAGGCAATTTCAGAAGAAGAAAAAAGTTGGTATCATCCTTATCCTCCAACGCCGCCGGAAATGCCGTTCCGTTTATATGCCGAGTTGTCAAGAGAAGAAGGGGGAAACCTGCCCAGTGTCCACAAGGGCCAATGCTTGTAATCCCAAATCAAGCCGTAATACTCCTGTTCATGAACCATTGTCCAATTCCGTAGCTGTGAATGCCGGAAAGTTGAGGAGAACGTAATGCCTGTAACCGTGTGTACCAAGTGGTCGAAAGACCGAAAAAGCCCAAACTCCAAAAGAGTGGTAGAGAATGATGGGTATTGTTGAAGTGAAAGAAGGAAAATGTTTCGTGAATCATGCGAACAGTTGAGTGTTGAGTTGTTGAGGCAAGCTGCGTCCATGACAGTGCTTGCGTGATTCAACCCCCAAAAGCTTAGTCGCTCTGGCCAAACTTCCAAGAGTCTCTGTGACGAATGTGACGACCCTTAAGGAAAGGGGTGACATCAGCTTGAGCGGCACCCTCATTGCCAGCATGTTTCTTGGCAGGAGCGGGGGTTGACTGTGCATAAGCAGTGACAGTGACCATCGAGTAGAGAGTGACAGGCTGAGCGGTGACGGTAACAGTGACGACACGAACTTTGCTAGTGACACCGGTGGCTCCAGTTGGGGCAGCGGGAGCTGCAGTGGCAGTTGGAGCGCTGCTCTGAGTACCATTGCTAGGGTTCGAGCTGATCGGGGCACCCTGGCCGTCGACGCGGACCTGGAACTGGTTGGCCAGCTGGTCCTTGACTGCGTTGTTGTTGTAGTCAGGCTTCTGGAGGAGATTGAACCCAGCAAGTTTGCCGTTGGCCTTGCCGGACTTGGAAGTAGACTTGGAGGCTGACTTTACGCCACTGACTAGCTTCTCACCCTTGACCTTGATGGAGGAGCAGCTGGTGTAGAGCTCGGCGACGGTAACATCCTTGGAGGTGGCAGCGCGCTTATCCTTGGTGAAGCCGGCGGGAAAGTCGGCGAACTGGCCATTCTTGGAGGCAGCGTGGGCAGAAGGGGTGAGGGTAGGCCAAGACCAAACCCAGTAGAGGGTGTAGTCGGAGTTCTGGGCCAAGTCCTCTGGCAGCTGAACAGCCGACTGGCACCAGACATCGCGACCCATGGGCTGAGCGGCCTCGTGGGGGAACTTGCTTTGGCGCTCCTGTGAGATGGACTTGTCGTTGATTTGATAGCACTGACCGTCATCGAAGTTGCGAGTGGCCAAGAGGCGGCCACGGCCGTCGCCACCCTTGCCATCAGCGGTCCACTGGCGATGAACGTCGAAGAGAGTGTCATCAGCCTTGGGCTCAGTGGTGCCATAGATGAAGACAGTGCCACGGTTCAGGGGCTTGTTCTCTGGGGTGTTGGGGAGAGTGACGTGGCCGTTCTCCTGGTAGCGAAGGGAGACAAAGTCGCCAGGAGCAGCAGTGAGGGCGGGGAAGCCTTCAACCTGTTGGCCAACGGGCTGCTTGCACATGGCGAAGCCATCACCCGGGATACGGTTGGTAAACGTAGCGTCGTTGAAAGCAGAGCTCATGCGACCAGTCCATCCAGCCGAGAAGCCAGCAGGACCAACAAGGGTACCGTTAGCAGCAACTCGGTTGAGCTGCTCGACCCAGGTGTGAGACTCAGCAACGTGAGGAGCACCCAAGATGGTCGCGATGGCGACAGCCAAGAGGTTGCGGCGAACCATTGTGATTTTGGTGATGATGATGATTTTGGTGAAAGTTATGGGAAGAGTGTGGGAATTTTTGTGAAGGATGATACTTTTGAAAGTGATGATGTTGATACTCGCAGAGTAAAAGGATATGTAAAGAGCTTGATGGACTCGCGATTTGGTTTCAAAGGAAGCGTCGTGAGAGTGTGGTGGTGGGTATGGAGAGAAGAAAGAAAAGAGAGAATCTCAAAAGTGAGAAAGGGTTTTCTGCTAGATGAAAAAAAAGACGTTAGGGACTGGCGCTGGTAGACTAGAAGGGAAGGAAGGAAGGAAGGTAAACAAACCAGGTGGGCAGCTAGCTGCTGAGCAGGAAGGAACGAGTCGATTTCTTTTATTCAAGTCTTCCAGAAGAATCGAAGAGAGGCAATGACGTAGTTATTGAGGCTGGCTGAGAAAAGGTCGTCTGCCTTAAGTAGATGGGCTTTTGATGAGGCGGGCGAATATTTGTCGACTGGGCAGGTAGGTGTGTTGCAAAACCAACTTATTTGTTTGTACACACACGCACACACAGTAATTCAGGGTTTAAAAGGTGATTAATACGACCGGCGCAGTCAGATACCAGCTGAGTCAAGAATAAAAAGATAAGAGATGAGTGAGGCTTTGTGCTGCTACATAAGGCGGGCTGATCTTGTCCAGACAGTAACGTGATACCTAAGGGTGAGGGTAAGGTTGAAAGGCGAAAGAGGCAAGAGCGAGCGGTCGATGTCGTGCAGAAGAGGGGACAAGGAACAAATAAAGGAGGATGCCTGTCTGCCTCAATTGTCGCACAATGGAAGCCAGGAGACTAGGTAGGCGGTCGAGAGAATAGGCCTCTGAGGCAAAAGGGAAACAATGGAATTGTTTCTTCCTCTTGTCGAATTAGTGAGGCCGAAGAGAGAGGTGTTTGGTCGACGAGGGAAATGAGGTGAGTTCAGGAACACAAAACCTTTTTGGGAAGCGAGGCCGCGTTGGGTTTAATATCACGACTGTCTATCCAGGAAGCAGCAGGGCCGTATGGCTCGCATCTGCCGCCTTGCCCTGGATATCCCTACAGATCTAGACTCAAACCGTCTCTCCTTCTATTTGCTCACAGCCCAACCCGTTGACCAGCGTCGGGATCGACCGACGCGAATGGGCCCCCGGACTGACAAGTTAAGACCCATGCGGCACATCTTGGTGTTGCGATCCAAAACGACAGCGGTGGGAAGTGAGGTGCGCCCTCGGACAGGGGAATGCTGGGAAACTGGCCAAAGAGCATACAATACCGCCCGAGTGCCGGTGGGCCGGCCATGGGGTCGGACGGGGCATACTATGGGACGAAGAAGAGGGTACGTTTCTGATGGGAGGTCTCGGGCGCCAGTCAAGCACGAAGCACGAAAGGTCCCGCGGTTGATGTTTGACAAGGAACGGCCGCGGTTGAAGTGTACGTCTTGGCAAGGCCGAGGTGGTGGCGCCTTGAAGGTCGGGCAGACGTCGGGAGCACTGCACGGGAGATGGCCCAGGCTACGGGACATCGAATCGTCCTAACGTCGTATCCGGCGCGCAGGTGGGGTACGGATGGGGGCCAGATGTACCAATGGGTGCTGCTCTTCCGTTACAAGGTACCGACCCTCGTGGGGATTGCACCGATCTTGGTCCACTAGGTACCTACCTAGGTAAGAAGGCGCCACGGGCCCTGTGGTGCCTCTGCTCTACTCTACCCTGGCGCGTGTGGGCAACGAATGCCGAAACCCGTACAACCTCTGCAGGCTAAAACGGATGGGTGGGAGACTTTAGCCCCATGCTTCACAGCAAGATATCTAGAACAAGGGGGGGAGCCCACGCTCCTCTCCAAGAGTTAGGTACCTAGACAGGCCTCGATGCACCTCATCCAGTCAACCATGTCCATGCGGCCCCTGCTCGAAATACGCGACCTCCAGACGCAAGGGTCTTGCACCACTTTGACTGGCAACGAGCGCGCTCTGCACGTTGACGGCGCCTGCCAAAATTGGCACCTCTCACCCCATCCAAGACTGCCTGCCTTCCATTTCTGCTCGTTCCACCATCGACGCGCCAACGCCACTCCCTTCGACCACTTTTTTCACCTTTCTTCTTATACGTGCCTCGCCTCGTCTATTCGTACGAGGCGTGGCCGTCAGGCCGGCCCGGCCTCGTGTACTCACCGTTTTGCTTTGCCGCGCCGCCTGGAAACAAGGGTCTGCCGGTCTACTCGATTGGCCACCGTTGGCGCAGACAACCGCCTGGCGGGGCCTGCGTAATTGGACTGGACCAGGGATAATGATGCCGCCCGGGTGACTAATATGCTGACCAGTGTGCTCCATCGCAGACCTCTCTCATTCCAAATCGGAAACCCGAATGCTTCGCCGACGCACCTCCCTCAGCCAAGAACCCCCGTGTGTATTGCCGCGGACGGAGTCACGGATAGACTAGGTGTCAACTTACCTACCTACTTCGGAGCACCGACCTGCTTCAAATCCTGCACCAGAGATCTTCATGAGCTACAGTGACGACCACCGGCATGAAGATCTTGATCAACACCGGCGAACCCAAACGGACCACTATCTACTCCGATATGCAAGTCAAATGTCCGCAGACCACCAAGGGTATCCTCCTGCGTAAGGTAAAAGCTTGTCGTTGTGCGTCTGGACGGCGTCTAGAAGAGCGAAATGCAACCCAACGCGAAACACAGGCCCACGCCACCTACCATGAACCATGCATGTCACCTGCGCCTCTGAGCGCAATGCACTGGATATGTCAGTTATCAGGCAATATCCCAGCAAGCCTACAATGGAATTCTGCCCGCTGGTCAGAACACACAAATCGGATTTGTCTCATCGTCTGTGCACATCCTAGTTGTCCTCGCTTTTCTTTTCCCCTTCCCCTGCCCATATCAAATCACGGCTGAGGCTCAAGCCAGATGGCACTTGCTCTATCTGTACCGCCGCAAGAATTGCGGCATTCAATCGACCACTAGTGTAACTTCGACTCTGCGTTTGGCTGGGTCGTGTATCAAGCACGCGGCTGTTCGGTCCTTTCATCCATCTTTGCCACCACTCCCGCTATCACTTGTGTGTACGCACCTCCGCCAACGCTGTTCAGACATGCATCGTTTCATCCGCTGCTGCCATTCGCATTGTTCAGACCACCCTCGCAACCTTCGTCTGTTCTAACCTATGTAAACTAAGATAAGAGGAAACCCTGCGAACATCCTCCGCTTGCCCACTGATCGTCCTTGTCTGAGTACTCACATTGCATAGCAAAAAAGAAGAAGAAAAACCACCCACGTGCTCTCATGTGGTCTCTTTGCCTCATGCTGTCCCGCGTCTCATTATGTTGTTCCGAATGAAATATGCAACTGAATGTCCCAGTTGCCGGCAATATCAGCACCGTTATGTCCGGGCGCTACAGCCATGATGGAAGAGTCCACCACATTCGCCTCTATAGGCTGGGCAGCCGCCGCGATGCCCACAACAATGCGAAGCGAAGAAACACAAAACCACTCTTGTTGGCAATCGTGGTGGTGTGTATACAACGTATCATAAAACACTTGTCTTGGCACACAGGGGGTCATCTGATGTTTAAACTTCCATCACCTCAAACGCTGATGAAAAAGGGAAAAAAAAAGTGCTCTCACCCGGGGAACACCCGAGTGTGGGTACATGAAAAGGCATCCATCCATCCGCCTTCTGCCGCCTCTGTTCTGAGCGTTTCATCTCATCCCTCAACCAAGCCCTCTGGACCGTCCCAACCCATCCCGCAGCCCGCAAGCGCGGACGACGACGGGAGAAACATCCCGTCTTGTCGGACCAACGTAGCCGTGATGTGGAAACCGAAGCAAGATTTGTCTTCTGTTTTCATTAGCCTAAGCTCCACAAGCACACCCTATACTAACTCCACAAAACAAAATTATGGTATCAAAGGGTGTCGTTTCTTTCCAGTAGTATATCAAATCACGGGTTTCCCCCACTTCCTTACAATGTACCCCCTCCTTCCCCCCCCAACTCTTCTTATAGAGGGTTTTCTTTTTGTGTTTTTTCTTCTAAGCGTTTCACACATGAATCGGCCGTCAGTCATCCCACCCACCACCCACCTACACCTTACTCGCATGCCCGCCGCATACAAGTATCATACAAAGCTCTGGAATAGTAAGAGACTCGTTTCCAGAGGCAGGCTATACTGTCTTCCACCTTGTAGTCACTTTGTGAACGTTTCATTCCCAGCTTCGGTGTCCGTGACCGCTTTCATCCATCACAGCTGCTGGCGCTCGGTGATGCACCAGCTTCTGGATTGCTGTAGCGGGATAGTTCTCCCGGTTCTCCATGTCGAGACTGTTAGAGCGCGCCCTCTTCATCCCGGACATGGGCTTAAGCGGGGTGATTTGGTCCAACGAGGGCAGCCCGCGCTGCTGGTCAACTGGCGACCATCCGGACCTGCCGTCCGTGCCGGCAACGGCAGCAACTGCCGAGACGGCTTGGGCCCATGGCTGCTGATTCCACGTCTGATGATGATCCTTAGTTTCGGTCCAGAGGTTGGCGTTTGCTGCGGCGCTGCGCTGGTTCTCGTTCTGCCATTGGTGCGTTTTTGTGTCCGAGGTCTCGTTCCAGCCGTTCCAGTGATTGAGACTGTGGAAAGACGACGTCGCAGTGTCCCAATCGGAGATCCCTTCGACCTCACCTTCGTCGTACACACCGACGCCGACGCCGTTTGACACTTGAATGCCTCCCGTCGCCGACAGGAAAGGGTCAGCGGAAGCGGGACCCATATCGGTGACCAGAGTGCTCTGGCTATCCATGGAGCTGGTGCAGGCTGCGGCGAGGAAGTCAAGTTGATGATGATGGTGATGCGACCCGCTTGCCAGCTCATGGCTGCCGTCATAGCTGCTCGCATACGACGAGTGGATTGATGCCGTTGGGGGAGGCGTCGCCAGCCCGTGTGAGAAGTTGTCCATCAATCCAAGTGTCCCAGTGGATGCTAGGCTAGGCAGCTGACCAGACATGGAGACGGGGTCCCAGGCCGAGGTCAGGTTATCGTTCATGACGGCTGCGAGTTGATGAGAATAGGGAGGTGTTGGGGCCATAAGCATATCGCGGCCAGGGGCAGCCGCGGGGTTGATGCATACGTTCTGCTGATGGGCAGAAGAAACCGGATCCAGAGCCGTCAGGAACCGCCAGGTCGTGCCGGGCGGGTTGAAAACCCGCTTAGACCGACCACCGCGTCGGGACGAAGTGCCCTGCTCCTCGTCTTCCTCGTCAGCAGGCTTTCTGCCCTTTGGGGGCACCGGCTTTTCGAAGATGGGGTTCCACTTGTCGTCAAACGCGTGGATTGTGCGGAACTTCCATAGGATGATGCCACGGCGCGTCCACGCGCGGCGATCCGAGCTGTCAGGCGGAATAGACCACAGCTCCTGGAACATGCCGACCTGCTGGATCAACTCGGCGGTGGTTCTCTCGGCTTCGATCGCGGCGTCTTCGGCAGCCTTGGACCTATCCTCGTCGTCCTCGATCTTGGCCTTGTTCTCCGCGGGCTCAAGATAGCCTGCACATGTGCTGAGGATGCTGGCCCATTCGGCCGCAGGGAAAGGAACGCGGACGTCCTGCCTAGGACGGCTGCGGCAGTCACACTCAAACTTGTTCTCTTGGCATCCGGGTCGGTGGGTGTACTGAATTCCCACCTCGCTCGTCTGTTCGACGATCAGGCGGTCGGTTTCGGCACGGCGGAGCTCTTCTGGGCGTGCCAGCTTCGTGACGCACTTCCAGCGATGGTTCTGTAGCGCGGGCAAAGATATGCTTAGCTCGACGAAGCCGTTGAGCTCCGAACCGGCGGGAAAGTTGCTACGAGGATGGATTTCTAGTGTAACAGTCATCTCCAGGATGTCGAGCCATTTGTTATCGCGGATGGCGAACTCAAGCGACTCGTGTAGAGCCGGGAACTTGGTCTCCCATTCTTGTGCCAGCTCGGTGACGGCGGCGGATTCTTTCTGGGAGAGTTCCTTGTTATACTCATGCAAGAGGATGCTACCATTAAGGCCTCTGGAAGCTCCATCCTCCTTGTGCATGTTCTTCTCCAAGTGGGGATAGTAGCTCTTGTCGAGGGGTTTGCCGTGGTGGTCGTAAATCTCGCCGTCCTCGTCCATTCTCACGTTGTTGGAGGCAACAAAGATCCAGGCTGTCTTGGGTCTCATGACCACTAGGGAGTCCATGGCCAGGATCTGCGCAAAGTATTTATAATTGGGACGGACATCCGGAAGACGACCTTCAGCAAGGGCGATCAGAACTGGGTTGTCCTTGAACGAGGCAACCTCCATGTTATCCTTGAGACGGGCCTCGCTTTTGTCAGGGTCTTTCACAAAGAAGAAGTGGTCTGGGTAAATGTTAGATATCGATGTCTGTATATGATTCATGTCTGACTTACAGCACCGGTGCTTTTCAAACATTTTCTTGACGACTTGGATGTGACTTGATACCTGCTTCCTCTTCCGCTCCTCTGCTTTCTGTCCAGGTTGCAGGCTGTCGCAGTACGCGATCCAAAGATACTCGCTGATGAGCATGTTCCGTCCAAACTGCTTGCCCTGCATGCTGTACTTTTTCCTCCCCATGTGAGGGATAATAAGCAGGGCTAGGCATCGCATCAGCAAGGGTGGTACCGCGCTACTCAATGTGGGAAATCTTACAATCGAGGAAGGCATCTTCCAATACCCGAGGCCAGATCTGTTTCTCATTGGGGTCCTTCTGATCTTGCTTGTCACGGTAGGGTCGAAACTCGGGAGCATAGTAGATAGGGTTGATGTCAGGCCGTGCCCGTCTGGCCATTTGGAGGGCATCTGGCCTTCGAATGCTACCGCTGGTCCTGTAATCAACCCCGGCCTGAGACGGCACAATGGGTGGTGTAGGTATGCCAGTAAAGCTAGGAGAGAATAGGCCAAGGGGGCTATTGCGGCATGAAGATGCGAGGCTGCCCAGATGAGAGCCAGCCGGCTGGGCGTTGCCATTTGACTCCTTCAGGGGCTGTCTCCCCGTCGGCGTGCATCGTCTGCTGTCGTAGCTGTATACGGGCGAGGGAGAGTAGCGTTGGGACGGGAGCATTGGACGCGGGTGCTCCATTTGTGCGTTTCTTGGGTATATAGCGTTGATCTCGTGTTGCTGGGGATTCCTCCGAAGGGTGATGGATGGTATGGGGTTTGGTTGATGCGTAGAACTTATTCCGTTCCTGGTCTTCTTTCTTTTCCAACGGTAGACAGTTCGACTGGATTGTAAACGGATTCCTTGACAAGCACGGAAAGCTTGACTGAAAGAATGGAAGGAAAGTTGGGAGGCAAAAAGGATAAGTGAAAGGAATGACTGTTCAGGAATTCCGTGACGGGGCAGGCAAGGGTTTTGTTGCTAAGTGAGGCGACTGCAAATGCTTGATCTCCAGCGTGATATGCTCCGGGATTATGAATTCCTCGTGGCAAATTTCCTCTCGAGAAGGACTGGAATGGGGGGTAATGATGACAAAGTGAGCGTTGGGATGGTATTTTCTGATTAGGAAAAGGGCAAAGATGAAAGGAGCGTGTTTGATTTCCACAGCTCTGGGAACTGCTTTGAAAGTGCTTCTCTATTTTGATTTACTGGTGCTGCCGGGCAAAAGGATAGAAAGTAAAGATGGCGGAAGAGGAAGAGAAGAGCTTGGAGAGTCTGGAAGGAATGAGACTGGCATGGGGCGTACGTCAATATAAGTTCCTGAAGTCAGGTACACCCGCTTCAATGTCTGGTAGAGAGGAGGCGAGGGAACGAACGACATCACTGGGCAGGCTTATCCACAAAGTCCCTAGCTTTCCGAGCGAGAGGAAGAGAGCGATGGGGTGACCTGGCAGAGTGGGTGCATGGTGAGCTTTGGAAAGGCCATCCATTTGGTTCGGCACCCCGGGTTCCAGATGGACGGCAACACATACGCCCCCTTCCTAGCCGTCTGCTTTATCATCCGTCTCGTCCATTCCCCGGGTACGAATGTCAACATCTCCCAGCCCTGTCCTCCTTGGAACAGCTAGACACAGAGCATGTGCTTCCGTAGGGTTCCGTTCGAGGCTCCGGACTGTGAGACGCCTGCGAACTATACCCCTCTGAGCGGGGTGGATGGCAGATGTCACTTCGCGCCCAAGCTGTTGGAGTGGAAAATGGGGTCCTGAGTGAGCAAAGGGATGGCGGGGCCGATGGCAAGACACATTCAGAAAGAGGTAACTCTAGGAAGAGAAAGGCACGTAAAGAATTATAGACACAGAAAGCTCCGGCAAGCTAAGTCGGATGGGGATCCGAGAGTGGCTATCCAGGGTGCCAAGGGAAAGACCAGCAGGCAAGCAAGAGAGGGTAAAAAGTGGTGAGAAGCTCTGAAGTAAGGACGGTGCTGGGTGGGCGTGCTTCTGGGCCGTTAGGGAGGAGGGTCGTCGTAATGGCAGATCCAACGATGGTGCGAGGCTCAAATCTGACTGAAATGACTTGGCAGCTTAGAAGGAATGCACCCTCGAGGCAGGCGTTGGCCAATACCGAACGCCCAAGATGAGCTGGATGGGCTTTCCCCTTCGCCCTACAACTACTAAGTCGCCTAACTATACACGAACGTCTGTTAGTCTGACAAGGGACATCCCCACATGGCGAATATCGTTGGAACTATACAAGCTGGAGGGGTGAACGAATCGAGGGCGCCGAACATGCAAGGGGTTGGTCTAAGGAGCGTTTGCTGCCAATTCGGGTAAGCTGCGATTTCTTGGTTCAGCAAGTACCACCAAACCCACCACGCCTCATTCAGAAATGTCCAACTGCTATCATATCCACTGGGAGACAGACGAGGCTGGGAGGAGAATGACAATGGACAAGCTTCAACTGTTGATGGGGCTTTGAAGGTTTCTCAACACGGTGCTGGCTTAAGACCTATCTTCACCACAAATCTTCCAAGATGAAAAGTACTGAGCGGGGAAGAGAGAAGTAAGAGATGAAATCAGACACATAATAGAAGAAAGGGTATAGTGCACAAGGACGTTGGCATGCTGCCCAGATTAGAAAGAGACAGAGCACTGAGGAAGGAAATGTGTGCATTCCTGCTTTGCGGGTCAAGGAGGCGACGAGGGACATATACTTAGTTAGATAGAGTTCGTCCAGCTGGACCGGGCAGGCAGAAAGAGAAGGGCAGATGACAGGCAGAAGCTCCCCAGCCCCTATACCATCCCGCCTCTTCGCCCTCGGTTTCTACTATGACCCGTCCAATGGTGAAGCGCATATGATGCTAAATAGCACAGGCTGTAGTGAGCTGCACTCGCCCTCCGCAACCCCACCGACCGTTTAACACAAAAGCCTCCTGGCTTCCGTTCTCGCCGCCGCGGGTAATGTGTGCCACGGGGAAAAGGCGCCCTCAATAGCGGGTCGATTTATTTTTTAGACGAGGGGCGCTGGAAGGGGGGGATTGATCGGAAGGGTGACAAGGGGTGGACAGGGATCCGAATCGCGGGGCAAGGGATGAGCGAGACAGATTTACATACAGAATTACAGCTGGATGGATAGCCACTAGAGCCAGAAGCTAAAGAAAGTGACATCCTACAGAGGGCAAAGAGGAGAGTGAAAGGGGGAACAGGCAGGGCACATGCTTGTCGACTGGTATCAATATCATGTCACTTGCAGGAAATACTCAATGACGTGACGGTGGTGTAGTTGTCTGTAGGAAAGATCGGTACAGCACCCACAGTGTGATTCCAGAGACAGGTATTGGATTTGCTTCTATTTTCTCCTTTCGAGTTGTTGATGTTCCTCAACCCCTCCTATCACATATCCATTTCGTCGACGTTGTCGCCTCCGATATTGACCCTCTTCCTGTTCTGGCCCATGAGCTGCGAGATGGCGACCTTGTTGACTTGCCCACCGATCTTGCGCTGCATCTTGGCAATCTCCTCCTCCGCATCGACGGCCTCGGCTTCTGCGTAGTCGAGGACCAGCCTGCGGCCCAGCAAGTGGGTGTCTCGCAACGCGTTGAGCGCGTTTTCGGCCTCTCGGGGTGTGACAAACTCGGCAAAAGCAAAACCCCTTGTCGAATTGCCGAATTTCTTGGGCAGCCGCACCGCCCTGAGCTGGCCGTAAGTGCCGAAGAGGGTGCGGATGTCCTTCTTGGTTGCTTCGAAGGGCAAGTTTTTGATGACAATTTTCGTCCGTTGCCCAGCTGCCTTGCGGGCCTTGTCCTCCCGCCGGCGTTCCTCTGCAGCATCCTGGCCCTTGTGCGAACCCTTGACGGCAAGAGTATGGCCCTCGAGGACGAATCCATCCATAGTCTTGAGCGCCGCTTGTGCTTGCTCCTTGGTCTTGAAGATGACGAAGCCGAATCCCATACTCAGCACTTGTCCCGGCTTCTTGGGGTCCATCTTGGTCTTCACTCTCGCGGACACAAAGCCGTCCAATGGTTTGAACGTCTCTGCCAGCTTCTCCGTGGTTGTGGAGAAGTTGAGGTTCCTGACAAACAACGACGTAGTTTCAATGTCAGCCTCACCCTGCTCGTCCCGTCCCAAGAGTTCCGTAACACTGAGTTTCTGGACACCGGTGGGCCGATCCTCCTTGCCCTGCGTCATGTCTATTGAGGCGTCATTCTTGAAAAGGCCCTTGGGACCCTTCTCGAGAAACAGCACAGTGTCTTTGATGCGCCTGTATGCTAGCTTGGCGAACGCCGCCTTTGCATGCGCTGGCTGCGCAAACTCCACAATGGCAATGGTACCGCTAGGCGGCATCAACACCCTCAGGACGGTGCCGTGCTCCTCAAACATGGTTCTCAGCTCTTCCATGGTGGTTCCGAACGGGAAATTCTTGACCAGTATGGTTGTGTCGCCCCGCTTTTGCGACTTGAAGGCATCGAGATCTACACCGTTCGATACAAAGTATGCTTTAGTCTCCTGGATGATCGAC
The DNA here is from genome assembly GCF_000149035.1 of Colletotrichum graminicola M1.001. NCBI lineage: Eukaryota > Fungi > Ascomycota > Sordariomycetes > Glomerellales > Glomerellaceae > Colletotrichum > Colletotrichum graminicola. The sequence continues at coordinate 752,980 of NW_007361006.1, forward strand.
GTCTCGGCGATGGCCTGCTTAACACCGGCATCTGCCGACGTGGGATCCAAAAGCTCTGATTTGGACACACCCAGGCGACTTGCCACCGAGGCGTTGACTGCGTCCTGATTCATGTACAAAGAATTCCAGTTGAACGTGCTAGAGGCAGCCTGCGCCTTCTTGCGGATCAGGTTCTGCTTTTTCAAGGGCAACTTTGAGATTGCAAACTCGTCCAGCCCGGCATCACGCTTGCCCTCAGCAGGCAAGACGTGCAAAAGTCGCCCTTGGAAAGTCTGACCATCCGTTGACTGGAATGCGGCAACAGCTGACTCGCCACTCATGAACTGTACCATGGCAAAGCCCTTGCTTGCGCCTGCAGCAGTGACTGGTAAATGTACCTAACGGGATATTAGCAATCTGAGTCCAGTCGCTTGGTTCGGGTGTGCAGCTGAGAACGCAAATCATTTTTCAGAAAGTCGAAGCATCTACTAAAATACCGATCCAAGGTTCGCATCAACCATCATTTGATGTAAGCTGTCCCTATCTGGATTCATCACATGATTGAATGGCATTGAGTGGTACGGAACAGGATGAAAAGCTGCTTGCTTACCTCTTGAAGTTCTCCGTACTGTCCAAAGTGCGTCTGCAGGTCATCCTCGTTAGTACTAAAAGGCAGGTTCCGAACAAACAGTCTGGCGTTCCGCTTGATGGTGGCGAGGGTGTCGTTATCCTCGACCTTACTAGAAGGGGCCGGGGCATCCTCAGCAGCAGCCCCACTCTTGGCATCGCCGCTCGTGGGCAGCTCGGTAGCCTTTGCGGGCTGCTTTTGCTGTTCCGCGGGTGCACATCCGAGTGGCTCTCCCTCAGTTTGTTGGGCTGGAGGTTGGAGGACCTCGTCGTCATCCACTAGATCCAATAATCGGTTCGTCCTTGAACGGAGCCAATCATCGTCTGTCGTGACCACGTTGGTGGGAGGGACGGAAGCCTGTTCTTGAGGCGCGTCTTCCGCAGCCTCAGGAACAGGAGCAGCATCAGGCATCACCTCATCCTTCTCTGGCGTAGGCATCGAACGTTGCTCTCCCTTTGGCACCTCCCTCATCTGCCGTTTCTCAGGCCGAGAAGGGATAGCCTCATACTCATCGTCACTCTCGCCATCTTGGAGCAACTTCTTCTGCTCCTTGGCTGCGACAGGGTCCAAGACATCTGGCACATCATTTGCAGCGTTCTTACTAGGGCCCATGACTTGCAAGAATTCGCGTAGCTTGGGGTCAGACTCATCCAAATCCTCGCGTTTCCGCTTCTTCTTTACATCCTTGTCTTCGGCGCCGGGTGGCGTAAGGGCAGCCGAGTGTGACGGAGTGGCCAGAGGCACATGAATGGTGGCCCCTTTGGTGTGTTGGAGGACGGGATCTGCAATCTGGAAGAGGAGTATAAGCATATGGGGTTCAAGTTGTTTAAAAGAGTCTCAACATACCGGCCTAGCGAGTTCGACATTGATCCTCGACATGCGGATATAGGATTTGTTGAAGTACTTAACCGCCTTGGCAGCAACCTCTGGTGTCTTATATCCAACATAGCCAATTCTTCTCTGGGGGATGACCTTGACATCCGTAACCTCACGGCCTCCCGCTGAAAAGTGTTGCCGGAAGTCAGCCTCCGTGATCTTGGGCGGAAGCCCTCTCACAAAAATACGAGAGGTCTCCATTGCGGTAGTAGAGGCGGCAGTGGCAGCAGTCATTACGAAAGGGGGTATCTCTGAACAAAACACAAAAAAGGTTACAACAGTAAGAATGGAAGATTATGAGCTTGGGTGCTCGAAGTGGTTGTGGCGGCTATAAATGCATGGCCACAGTGTCTTGTGGAAGAGACAGAGAGGAGGGATGTTGAAAGATTTGTTGCCATTCAAGAAGGAAACTGCACTTTACCTCGAATTTTTTTTCTTCTTCTTCCTACTTCCGCCCCATCGTTATCGCTATCAGCATGTGACCAGCCCCGCCTTTCATGTCAACATTGTTTGTTAGCGTAGCATGCCACCTCGGAAGGAGCTATGGCCCGTGCGTTCTGGCAACCCAACTACGACTCAACTGGAATGGAACCTTTTCCTGTCGCGAGCACTTGTCAGGCTTTCTCAAAACACGCGAGACACACATCCCCAAGACCCTCGTCAAGTAAGCCGATTCTTTTGTTTAGAGCCTTCCAAGGTAAGTAAGCGCATTCTACTTCTGGCCCTCTTGAACTCAGCTGATCGGCTCATCTCTCCACATAAGTGAGTTTACCTTGGCGATCGAAGGCTTAGCAGCAGACGAGACGGAGGAAGAGGGGCTTGCCCGAGCCCTGCTGTACAAACGAAACTAACACCTGGACCGGTGCTGATACGATCGCGCAAACAGCAGGCATATCTGCAACATCACATATCATCGCAATGGCCGACGCAAAGAGCACCTCGCCTGCCCCCAGGGAGAAGTTGGAAGGTCTGTTGCGACAGCAGAGCAGTCTGCTATCCTGATATACAACAAGTGCTAACGCAATTGTGGATGTAGCCCAGGTCAAGAGCGCCGACATGGTGAGGATCGCCCATAACTGAGCGCCGTGACCCCCGGGTGCTGACCGACAGTCTTCAGACCGACGACATGCAGCAGGAGTCAATTGAAGTCGGTATGTAACGTCATCATTTGGGAAGCCCCTCCGCCAGATCCCGCCATATACTGACGACCCTTCTACAGCCCAGGAGGCCATGGCTAAGTTCAGCATCGAGAAGGTTCGCAATTTCGGCGTGCTCTGCGTCTATTGAGAACGTCTTATACTGACATTGGCTGTGACCAGGATATTGCCCAGCATATCAAGCGGACCGTTAGTCCAGCCTGCCCTTCTTCTCCTTTTCGATTGCGATCAGCTGCTGACTTATCGCGGACGTAGTTTGATGAACGTAAGGGTCCTACATGGCACTGCATTGTCGGTCGCAACTTTGGCAGCTTTGTAACCCATGGTATGTCTGTCGAGAGTTTACATTTTGGTCCACCTGGACGGGTACCCTTATCCTGAGTCGAAGCTATAAACTGACCTCGTCGACACAGAAACTAAGCACTTCATCTACTTCTATCTCGGTCACTGCGCGATCCTCCTCTTCAAGACCCAATAGGCAACAAATGCGCGAAGTGGCGATGAAAAGGCCAACAGAACAGCCTAACCGACGACAACTGTCTAACCACCTGCGACCCTTCTGCCCAAAACAAAATGTCACAAATATGGTATACAGAGCAGAAGCATATGGGGAGTTGGGGGAACCACCATCGACTGGCTTGGTATGGGATATTGGGGGATATGAACTTGTGCACAAAGGCGCGTGGGATTTCTTACCGTTGAGGGACGGAGAGGTGATGAAAATGCTGGCTGCAAAAGAGAGGTTGAAACGAACGCTTCGTTCAGTACTTAGACCTACTCTGCACTTTTGTTGGGCGGCGTTTTGGCCCTATTACTGATCAACTCGATCCAGTTCCTATTGCACAGTTTGGCTCCTGCTAGAAGAGTGTCTATGTTGCCCCTGGCCAGCCCTTTTCTCTACGGTCCACCGTCAAATCTAGCCAACTCCGAGCAGGAGAGCACGTATCGCAGTGGGAACATCAGAAGAGCAACATTTGCCTCGGAGGATCTCTGTCGATAATGCCGTACGCTGCGGCATACCAGATTGGCCCGTACTGGGAAAAGCTTTGCTTTTCATGGTACGGGTAGGTACGGTAGCTTCCTTAATGTGACTACGCCCAAGTCGAATCATCTGCCAAGGGCTTACAGAACGGTCTACAGAGAAGCCCAGCCATAAAGTCAGTATGTTTGGATGAACGGACAACAACTGCATGTCACTTTACACAAGCTCGACCACGAGAGGCATTCAGAGTCGGTGCATATCTCACCGTGTTCCTAACATCACATGCCAATCATGCCGAGAAACGACGTCCTCGATCACTCTCAGGTTCCGAAAAAAAGAAGAAGTTCGCACGCAGCTAGCATCCTGCCCATGGTGAGGGAACCGCAGTCCACATGCCGTTTCAGACGGGTTCCTCTAACGGCACTGGCCAAGCTCATACCCTCCATCTCTGATCAGCCGCCGGTCGCCCCCAGGACTGAAGGCCATGCTAGATAGGGACGGCGACGGCAAATAAGAAATTACGCCTCACAATTTTTTTGGTGCTTGTATTGCTATCTTCTTCGCATGTCTAGGCTCTGGGGTGTTTCGAACAGGTCGCATCAAGGAACGTCTGTCGGTCAGGACGAAGATAACTTGTTATTGCTGTTGCTATTGTCCGACCTCACTGTCCAGCGCAGGCGAAACGGGGCCCATGCCACTTGGTCTCAAGTTTTCTCGGACCCCTTGTTTATTAGCAGATATATGGATTGGCGGTCTCCATCTCACTTTAAGTGATCCAGCACGTTGGTTAATGGCAAAAGGGGATCCCCCTGTCCAACCGGCGGATAACTCATCTAGATACGGCGGCAGCGGTGGCAGCACAGCGGCAACAGCTCTCTCTTGAAGCACAGCGCAGCGCAGTAGAAGGAGGATCGACCGTTCCCGTGCCCACTCCCACTCCCATCCCCATCCGCTTGGTTTCAACCACAAACAGGTCTCTGGAGCAAACCCCAAGAGAAGGCGGCCCTGACATTCCCTAGAGGACGCCAACAGAATTTTGACAGCCGGTAAAGAAAAGAAAGGGGGGGGAAACCATCAAAAAAGCAGGGAGCTGATACATCCGGCAGCACCGGTCGTTGTGTTGCCTGGAAAGCCGAGCTGTCGGTCGTGCACGAGGTAGTGTCCTTCTAAACCACCTGCCGCATCTCCGTCTCGTTCCGCGATCTCCACATTGCCCGAATTGGGCAGTTTGGGGTAACACTGGAAGTGGCTTTGAAGGCTGCCAGGCACATACCTAGGTAGCATGATTGAGAAAGCAGCCCAGCCGTTCAGGTTCCTGTCAGGTACCTCCCTTGCCATCAGGGTACGTACCCAAGGATAAGCCCTTCCCCCTAGCGCCAGAAGCGGGCTGACGGTCCCGTGGGCGCGCGCGCGCGCGCGCGAGAGAGAGAGAGAGACCCAAAAAGGGCGAAGAGGAGGAGAGGGGAGGGAGGGGAGCCAGCTCAGCCCGCCCGCTCTGCTTGGCGGCCGATGGCTGGCTGCTCCCGGATCGACACGAGTGTGGGATGGGCAGCAGATGCAACGGGGGTCGTTGAAGGGCAGTGGAGAGCGGCGGTTATCGCCCTGAGGTGATCTGCGAGGATGAGTTGACGAGCTTGCTTCCCTCGCATGCGCGTCACGCATTTCAACCCATTCTTCTGTTGACCGTGTGCAGCTCGGTCCGGCGATGCAATGACGCCGAAAGGAACGCACGACTCAGCTCCTCCCACCCGGGAAAAGTTCCCGGCGGGAGATTCTAGCACGGAGGATGGGTTCCAGCACTCACCCCAAGCTAGACATATGGTTGGGGGGGAGACTCCTCTACGACCTGCCACAAGTTGCGTTTGACGGCTACACTATACCATTCCAAGACGCAATCCCATCACAAACCGTGGAGACTTGAGTGGGCAAAGATGATTTGAGGGCGGAGGTCATGGTGGATGCGGCTTGGTTTGGCCGTCGTCGTTGCTTCCCCTCTCCAGAAGCCTCAACGAACTTGAGCGTCTGTGGTAGTTTGGAATCGAGGTACATATACATCCATGCACGCACCAAGTATGACGGAGCATCGCTGCTGGAGGCGGGGTAAGCACAATGGTAGCGCCGGGGTTCCAACTCAATTCATCGACTCGGATGTTCTTGCTGCAGAGGAATTGAGCAGATTGATCCGGATCATACATCTATCTTTACGGCTGTTTTCGAACCACATGGTTGGCGGGAACGGAGCATCACCGACGCCAGCGGCCGGACACCATTCCAGGGTCCTGGTGTAGGGGATGGATGATCTGGACGATCAGGGCCCGGATTGAGTGTCAGGGCGGAGGGTTATGCTTATGAAAAGCTACAACTTGGATGAGCTCCCGTTCCCCTCCTGGATGACCTATGTTCCACCATGTACTTGCTCGGGCAGCGACATTGGAGGCTTCCTGTCTGTGAGTTAGGGGAGGGCGATTCCTCACATCTTCGACCCGGTTTGACTGCTTCGAAGCAGAAGCAGCCCGGTTCGTTCTACAAGTCGGCTTATCCGCTCATCTTTCCACGAAAGAGCCCGAGGCTGGCCGGGCTTGCCCGAACCCCCCCGGACCCCCCCGGTGTATCTGGACTACGGTAGTTTGAAGGTTCCTCTTATGCATTAGTCTCCCTCCCGGCCCGCACTCATCGGCATCGGTTCCTCGCTATGTATAGTCTCTCAATGTAGGCCTGCCCTCATCGGATGGCGTAACGTATTTGGCGAAAAAAGTGTCACGCAGATGTCTCACGATTCCTGGCTCTGGCTGGCTTGGTCCCAAACTATGTAGTCAAATAACCGAGTCGAGTTGATGCGAAGTATCCGATGGCCTAGAGCAGTGCCATCTTTCCCAGCCTGAGCCAAAATAAAAAAATAAAAAAATAAAGGTCCTGACTGTTCGTGTGTGGTGGTAGTCAGCACTTGGAGGCTGGGGTCATTTGAGGAGGTACTGGCAATGAGTTGAGGAATGAGGCACCTGCCTAGTGTATGCATCCCTCTCCCCCATTTCTACATAGTGCGTGGGCGGTACAATTATTCCACATGATGCACTCCCATTCCCACCAAGCGGATGGCAAAAGACAGGGACGCTACACAGGTAGGTGGAGCAAGTCGGATGTAAGCTGTAAGTACGGAGTACCATAGTACAAAAACCACCTACCCCAATATTTGCTTCGTAGCAATGTCTCTTACATCTCTTATTCAGCCACCCTGGAAGTTAACATAGGCGCCTCTGATATGTGTTGAAAGTGTGTACGTTTCTGTCAATCGCTTTCCGGGCCAATTTGGTTTCTTAGGAGTTTCTTAATGGCATCTATACGCGCTGCGATTGGGCGGTTTATGGGAGCTGGGGCGACCAAGATCGTGCAATCCGTGAAAGATATTGTACAGAATTGCCCTTTCCAGCCGTACACTAGCTTAAGTAGTGTCTGATCATCAGCTCGTCGCGAGGGGAACACATTGGCCTTCTGCAGGTCATGTCGAGATCATATTATGCGTCGTCGGACCAGGCTAATAGGCGCTTGCCCGAATTATTCTTGCGTTGCCGCTGGTAGCGGGTTTTTATTCTTGCTCAGCAAGGGGACCACGGGGTGGGCGAGGAAGTCGCCGAGGAGCCTGGCACTAGCTGGCGGGCTAGACGTGTTTCTGGTTTCCCATCTCAGGGTATGACTGGGCGGTCAAGTTGATTGTGTTCCCTACATTGAGGCTGGCAGCATCAACAGAGCGTTGGCGCCATATGAATGGAGATGTCTAGCAGAGTAAACACTCATGCGATAGGCGTTTGTCGAGATTTGAAACGGAGTATTAGTTATACTGCGTTCATGGAGGTTCCCTTTGGCAGCATCCTGATAATGCTTACTTAGGTAGGATACAAAATACAAAATAGACATGTCTTGTCCACTGTGGCCCTTGGAAGTATCACGTAGGCATTGTATATTGCAATGTGGGTGCCATGTTTGCCCTGGACGCTCGTCAAGCTTACCCGTTATTGTTGCTGGCGTGTGTAAAGGCCGTTCTTATCAAGGTTTGTTAGTGAGCCGGCGCAACACAGACGATCCATGTTTTCCAACATGGAGAAGACCATCGAAGGAGAGGCCAACCCAAAAGTCATGCCCCAAAGTCCGGCCGCGAAGTCAGGAACGAGGGGCTCAGTGATTGATTGGCTGACAGGGAAGCCAAAGGGGGGGGCGGGAACGCCGGGGCAGGCTGGTTGGTGCGATGGGCTTAGGTGAGACGCAAGGGATCGTCGATTTGTTCGTCGTTCTGTCTTGGACCTCCCAGTGCAGAAGACAGGCGAATGGCACTAACGCAGATTCCAGTTGAAGCCATGCCATGCGTACTGGCGATTGCCCAGAGCGCTGGGTACTTGCGGCTCGCAATACGGCGGATGACGGCATCAGAGTGGTTGGCATTGGTGTGTGCGAGAGCTGCCGAGTGCCTGTGTAAGTCGGGAGGTACATGGTTGATTACCTAGTGGTTGCCGAGGACTGTGCGCATAGGTAGGTTGCACGTAGGTAGGATTACTTTCAGTTTGTTGATGGCGCCAAGACACTGCGTGAGGTACCTGGCATGAAGTAAGTTACCGGTCAAGTGCCTACCCACCCGTCAAGTTCGTCACGCAAGAGCGTCGTGGCAAGTGCTCTGGCCTTGCGTTCTTCCTCTTGGACCAAAACCAGAAGAACTTTTCAGCGACCGGCCAAACGCTATGCAGGGTGACTGCTACACTGAGTGACTCAAGACCCTTCTCTGCCTTCTCCAGTGCAATAAACTTGCCCGTTCAATCAAGCAGCAGCAATTGGGAGCCTGTATCTCCCGCTTCCGCCTCATTGGTCTTGGCCGAGTCTAAATGGGATGTCCACTCTGTTGCCCCTTCTTCTCCTTCTTCAAGGTAGAGACAGGAGGGCAAGGTGGGGGCCAACTACCTTGTCGCCTATGTCGCTAGGGAAAACGGCAAAGAAAGAAAGAAAGAAAGGGCGTGTTTCAGGCAAGGTTGAGACATCAAGGTGCACCGACCAAGACGACGTGACGACCACAAAAGCACGGTTCTGTCTGGCAGGCAAGCAGGCAAGCAGCTGCCATCTGCCTTTTCTCCCAACTTCGACTGCGAACCAAATGGAAACTACAGCTAGCCTGCATGTATGCTACCTACCAACCTACCTGGGTAGGTAGGTAGGTGGATGACTAACCCGTGACCGAGTATGGGCTCGTTGTGACTAGTTGCAAATATCACGTTGCCTCAATTACGCCTTGCCTTGCACCGGAGCTGACAGCAAGCAACACGACCAATGACGGGAGACGGAGGGCGATCCCGGAAGTGACTGCACAACGATCAAGGTATTCGTCATCAAGTCAGTCCTGTGTGACGTTCGGCGGGCGGAGGGAGCTTGCGATACTCAACACTCCTGGCACTAGGTATGCCGTGTCAAACCCTCTAGAACGATGGATCAACAAGTCGGTATGGGCAAAACCAGCCGACCCATGAGTTCGAAGCATAATCCGTTATACCGCACCACCATCCATCCCACAACCATCAAAGTCTCTTTCTGGCTTCGGGGAACGCTATCACGGAGAGGGAATGGGCCCGAAAATGGACTCAATTTCCTGTCAACCCCCAAGTAAGAAATCGAGTGGATCACAGAGAGTCGGCAGCGTACGGTTTCTGTTGGCCAGTCATTTATTGCAAGGAGCTGTGTCACTGTGTGAAGCAACAGGGGGGGCGAACGACTCGCCATGGAAAACGTCAAGACGACTGCAGGCGGGTCGTTCTGCGGGTAGCCCAAGTATTTGAGTGACAGGGAGTGGTTCATGGCGGAGAGATTTCTAGGTTTTGGTATTGTTCGATCTCGGCGAGGGGTTGTCTGTGAGCGTTTAGCGTCGCCGTCGATTGGAGTGGTGCTTTCTTTTTCGTCATTCCGAGGAATCAGACCAGCTGCTCTCAAGACTTTGGAGGCGTCGTCGAGAAAAGAGCTGACTGGACCACGCGCTTGCCTGAGGACGAGCGTAGGCTTCCCTACCTCCATAGGTACATGGTAGTACGCAGATGCGCAGGGATGCTCGAGGTACAACAGCGTCAGGCGTCACGGCTGCTGTCCTCCAGGTACCCATTCCGGACTGGATGGTGTACACCTGCGAGTACCTGCCTAGGTAGGTGCGAAGTATCTACTCCGTACCTACTCGTAGGTGGGTACTTAGGTACCTCGGCTGAGCAGAGTACTGTACGGTACGTGCTGCTATCTTCGGGTTAGCCAGGTATCGGACATGTACCTCGGGCGCAGAATACAGCCTGTCCCGGACCTGAAGGGTACCCAGGCTATACGACAGTTTGAGGGTGGGTGCACTGAGCTTGTAGTGAGTGGCTGGTGCCCAACCTGCCGGGCCTCGACCGGAAGGCAAAAGTCGCCTGTTTTTGTGATTGACAATTGATTGCTGACCCGGTATCCGGGAAAGAATCTAACGTTGCCGCAGAGGAGGTGAGCAGGCATCATGCTGCCGCTTGGTGTCTTGCGAATGCTTTCCACGCCTGCCGAGAGAAGTCGAAACGAACAAAGGGGATCGACGAGTCAGGACGGGGAACCCAACCCAGACGTGGGTATTCGGGAGGCTTCTTTGCATCTTTCTTTGCTTCGCTGGCATTGCAAGGCGAGGCGGGCTGACGACTGTACCGCCGGTGGCTGCTGCTACACCATTCGTATTGGCGCCGGCTGACCTCACCTTGCCTGATGCTCCTTGGCTTTCCCTTTTGCGGCCAGAACGTGGCCAGTGACCGTAACAACGTTGACTGCGCAGCAACTGGTGCGTGCCTGATCAGGGAACCCTCCTAACATTCCAACACCGCCCACACCGTGCCCACGTTCGGCTGAACTGGCACACCAGCAATACATGTACGTACTGCAACTGTCGTGTCGCTGGTCGCCGCAGTCGTCGACATATGACTGGTTTCAATACGGCCCAGGAAAGGGAAGATGAAGTCTGGTGAATCAGACGGTTGGCCTGTTGCTGTGAGCTTCGAGTTGGCCCCGGCCAAGCCTCTTAGAAAAGCCGAAATGCAAGGTGTTGTGCCTATTGTCCATGTGCAGCCAGTGGTTGAGCATGTCGTCAAGGTCGCCTCGTCCTTCGAACGGAGTCACAGACGGGCGGATGGTGGTACCTGACCTTCTCATGCTGCAGCTGGTGCGGATCTCGTGTGGGTTCATGTGGAGACGGTCTCGCTTGTGCTGTCACTTGATTCACCGGCCAGGTGCACCAGCGTCGGCAGGTGAACGGGATGGGTTGCTTCCCGCCTCGGGGCGACGATTCCGTGTTTGTGGTACCGGTCACTGGCATAACTCGAATGATTTCCAAAGATGAGCGAGAGGCCTGTAGACGACACGTTTAATAGGCTGCGCCCCTGTTTCGCAGAGTCAGCTTGGCTGGCTGAAGGGAGGCTAGGAAAGAAGCAAAACGATCTGGCGTAAAGACGTTGGCGTCGAAAAAGAAATGAATCAAATCAAAATAAAAAAACCAGCAAAGAGAAAAGACGGCAAAGCCAAAGGTGGGTGCATGGGGGAAACACCCGAGGGTTGAAACGAGACAAACATGAAGCGAACGTTCCTGCCTTTCATTGTGGGTGTTGCAGCTCCGTCTGCCTGCCACCTACCTGCTAATCGCCAACCGCCATCCGTTCTGCAACAAAGATTGCTCTTGGAGCGCTCTTTACGGTCAGTCCAGCGGCGCCCAAGTGGACGGGTGACGATGTGCCGGGGGCGCGGGAGAATGGCACTTTTGGTTGCAGCCACGAGGTCATGTACCGCTGCAGTATCTTGGAGAGAGAAAGTGGGTCCGTCTGGGCTTGGGCATCGCCGAAATAATAGTGTACAAGCACGCCAACGGCAAGGTACCAGGACGAGACACAAACCCATCTCTCACCTGAGGATTGCGCTGCACGAAGTACTGTAGCACCGAAGTGGATCGGCTTCGTCCCTACGATTACAAGTGCGATGTTGCCAACCGAGGGAGGAATGCAGTCAACGGGCGGGTTGGATCAAGCATGTGCGCCATCCCAATTATCTCTGGCAATGGAGTGCCGAAATCCGTCGCATTCTTCCTCTAATCATGTATTGCACGCTCGCGGGTGCAAGCATATCCGTGTCCCAGCTAAACGGATTGAAATGCCTTGCAGACAGATGCAGCAGCGGAAGGGCCATGGTCGGACCGACGAGTGAAGGTAGTGAGCATGTAACCATGTTACTTACAGTTGAGACGGAGGCGAGGGCCACGTTCGGGTGGCAGATCCGCTAGATGCGGTCGACCTGGGACTAGCACTTACCTAGGCAGACTGGGTTGGACAACGCGGTTTTGTCCTTGAGAGTGCGCCCCCCTCCCCCATCCAGTTCCCATTAAGGTTCGCGGCCGTGTGTCAAGTTTGGACGGATAGCCCGTCAGTCAAACAATTTGAAGCATTGAAGCAGCTGGGCATTCTCTCCACCCCATGGTACCTAGACGGTGAGTGCAGAGTGCCTTACTATGTAGTAATTACTCGATGGGATTGTTGCCCCTTGCCCATCCAATAAGGGTGGACGATTGCATGATGTTTCTATCCCCACACGGTAGAAACATGAATCAAAGATGCTGATCCAGAAGGATATGGGCAGCTCATGGAAACGGCGAGACAAAGCCTAATAGAGTCCGAGGGTTTATCACATGCTGCCCGCTCCCGGTTCCCGTTAAGCGAGCAACCGGCCAGCAAGTGCGATTTGTCTCCCTCTTCTTTGGCGGTTTATCATGACAAAAAGAAAGCGATGAAGTCTCAGGAGACGAGTTACAAGGGGGTAAGGTGAGGATATTGCCCAACGAGTGGGAACGGGAACATTTGTGGGACTCAAGAAGGAGTACGGAGTATCCGTACGGAGTAAAGGATAACAAAAAAAAAGCAAATGCGAATACCACCTTCCCTTTCCCTGCTTGGAACGGCGAGGTATTGTATTGCGGTCACTTTGTTTTCGGCTGCGGTGCAGTCAAATCAGCATGTTCGTCTTACTAGTAGGTAGGTAGTGTATTTGCCGCTTGGGGCGTGTCTAACAGTTTCTTCTTCATTTATTACGCTTTCTTCATGGGCTTTTTGCTGTCAAGTGTCATGCTGCCAAGTGGACCTGCGCCGCGTGACTGGCAGACGAGGAACAGAGGGATACGGTGAAGGTTGACTGGATTATGGATTGATGCTATGGAACGAAGTGAGGGACCGGCGATTGCCTGTCATCGGATGCAATTCCGGCTTGCCCCCTCCCTCTCTCCCCCGGCCGAGTTGTTGTTACTGTCGTACCCTTTGCCAATGGCACGATAGCCATTCCCGTGGGTTGGTTCTGGCCCATTTATTGCCCACGCTATCGAGAACCCCGGGTGGTGCCTCTTTGGCGGTGTTGTGTTGTGTTGTCTCGCTGCCACCGTTCAATGTCTTTGCCCTTGTTCATGTGGCGCCGCGGCTGCGTACGGGGCTGGCTCTGGTCGATGCATTACAACAGCCCCTCTCGACTCAGCAGCCAGAAGAGCCCAGGAATATCTTGTCCAGTCAGCCAGTCCGTCGGTCCGTCCGTCTCACTCTCTGTCTCTGAGAGGGACGAGGGGGCCGGCCGGTTTTCCTCTCTGGGCTGGCCAGTGCTGAACGCGGTCGTTCCTCAAGCGGCACGCAGACAGAGGGAAGGCCAGAATCGAGGGTCTTTCTCTCCCTCAGTTGCTCTCCTTTCGACTCCCTTGGGACTTGGGGTCCCTCTGTTCTTCCTCTTGAGGCAGGCCGACTAGGACTAGGTGCTTTAGTTAGACGTTCCCTTCTCGTGGATACCGGCACCACACCGACCACCCCTGTCGTGCCCACCAGAAAGGTCAGAGGTATCAGAGGTACCAGCACGTCGACCAGCGTCCCCCGACGAATCCTCCGTCCCAGCCAGTAATGGCCGCCGGTTGCCCAAGAGATCGCACTCAGGGCGGGTCCCCTGCTTCCTCTTTTGCTCAGTCACTCAGTGTGCCTGCCCTCTCCCCTCCCTCATGGGTACTGGGAAACTCAGTTGATCAACTCAGCAAAGTAGGTACACGACATGTACCCGTTATTGGCCAGGCGTGGCACCCTGTCTCGCATGGGGGCTGGGTACACGGTCTATACCTACATCTCAGCGGGCCCTTGGCCACTGTTGCAAGAAATTCAGCGTGCTCCAGCAGTCTTTAAGGGGTCCTCCCAGCGGGCAACCAGCCAGCCCCACTACCCTCTCGAAGTATCCAGAAAGGTACCAGCACTAATTTGAGCTGGTGGGTGGTGCCCTGCTACGTCTGGAGGCGGCCCTGCTGCGGTCCAGCCTGCTCTGGGGGGGGGAGGGGCTCACTCACTCCCCAAGTCCTCTCTCGCTCGCTCTCTGCAAGTTCCACGGCCCACCCTCTTTTTGGCCGGGGACATGGGCTGACTGGCCGTGCTTCCATCTCCGCTACTCTTCCTCCTGTTCCTGTACTCGACTTCTTTTCCTCACCTTCACCTCCTCCTCACCCTCTCTGCCTCCAAGGCAACTTTCTCACTTGTCCTTGTTATCGTGGTGAACCTCTTACTTGGCACAACCCTTGGGACGAGAAGGAAGCAAAAAAAGGGGGAGCTCGCAACCTCAATCACACCGTCGCCCCCTCCCATTCACTGCCTGCGAGGCCGGAAAAAGCCCCCCCATTCGACTCGCCATTACAATGTGACGTCCTGCCTACCTGCGCCCCATAATCCGCCTACAAGAACAATACACGCAACTTGGAAGTCTCCAACAACTCAACTACCCAACCCGATAGCCTTTTCCTTCGTTTCTCGACTGTTCAATCCGACCTCATACTAGCTTCTGGTCTTCTTGCTACATCTTTCAAGCCGAGCTTGAGCATGCAAAGTGCGACCAGCCTCCGACACAGCCGATTCGCGTGATCCGAGAGGGAAAGAGAGATACACGATGCCTTCGCTCAAAGTTCCCGAAACCGGCCTCATTCTTGAGAGCTCGGCTGCCTCGGGCAATCCTGTACCGCCCCAGGCCTTTACCATCAATCTATCCGACCATGTCCTGGAGGACATGATCAGGTGTGTGCAAAGTGGCGAGGACCTCCAACTGTCCTTGGGGAGTAGCCCGGTAAGCAGTTCTCAGCACCTTCCCTGCCGACATTCCGAACCCCTTGATACAATCCCATTGTCTATCTTGAGGGGAAGAGCTGCACTCCCAAACAAAACCCGTCGACCGACGCGAGTCCTCTTTGTGCCAGCGTGCTAACTGTTTTGCCTTCCAAGACATTGCTCTACGGATCTAGCTCCCATATCCTTTCTCCGGTTTCCGAACCATACTCACACGACCTCTTCCTCACGAAACCTTTCGAGTCGACTAAACGAGCCACGCGATTACCACAAACCTCCTCATTATGGAAGAAGCTGCCCAGCTCCGAGGCCCCTAAGAAGGCCGAACAAGCCAAGGCAAAGGGCGCCCCTTCGACCTCGTCGTCTGGCATGGACTCAGATATAGAGAATCTGCAAAACTCCATCGCCGCGGCGACGGCGTCGAAGAAGCAGTACGTGGACGGTGACTGGGCAGAGCTAGTCATGGCACAACTAACAAGGGCAATAGGTCACGGGTCATGGACAGGTTACCGCCATCAAACAACAAGAAGGCCACAGGGAAGACGGCCAAGTCGTTGCTGTCGAGCATGGCGTCCTATGGCAACGGCGGCGGCAAGTCTTCTCCTTCGGGGTCTCCGGCTCTGGTAGCCGTCAGCTCACCATCGACAAACCCAGTCTTCTCGTCCTCGCAACAGGTTGTCGAGAAGTCCAAGGAGCAGAGGTCGATGATCGTCCACGAGCTGGCGGTACAGGACCGGCCATACGACTACCTAGAAGGCCTCTGGGAGGGTAAAGAGGAAGACTTCAAGCCCGCCCTGGAGAAGGTTGCCCAATTCGAGCCGGACACGCAAATGTGGGCGTTGAGAAAGCACTACTGGAGAGAGTTGGATGTGTGGAAGTACGACTATGATACCCAAGATACCCGGCAAAAGGCGATCGATAATGCGATCCGACAGTTTGACAAGATGCGGTTGGCAACTACGGAGCCCGACTGGCAGAAGCTCCTGCCGAGGGAAGAGCGAGGAAAGGGCAAGATCCTTAGCAAGTTGCAGGCGAACATTGCCAAGGCTTCTTCCGCGGCACCCCCACCCAAGATCAAGGTCAGCGACGCAACCAGCGACAACGGAGACGAAGACGTCCTCAAGATGAAGGGTGGCGAAACAATGTCACGGTCATCGTCGAATCCGCTACCAGCGAAACCGAAGAAGGCCGCTGACTCCCAGGTCAAGCGCCTCTTGTCGACGAACAAGAAAACTTCGACTCCCAGGGCCGCACCAATCAAAAGTAAAGAGAAGGCGCCTGCCCCGGGCAAGAACGGCCGTGTTCTCTCTGCAGAATTCGTCACCAATTCAGACTCGGACTCTGAGTCCTCGGAGGACAAGCCGATGGCAACTATCGTGGCCTCCAAGCCTAGACCAGCACCTGCCGCTGCACCTGCCCCCAAGAAGAAACCTGAGGCGCCTGCACCAAAGCCAAAGATCGCTGTGCCCAAGCCAAAAGCCAGAGCGGTGGAGAAGCCAGCGGACCGATCGGTTGAGAGATCGATCGAGCGGCCCAAGGAGAAATCACCTCAGCCTCCCCGGGAGGCTGTGAAGGCGATCAAGTCGCAGCCGCCTAAGCGACAGCGAGAAGACGAGGCAGACGACAGCAGCTCCAGCTCTGGCGTTCCCCTGGCCAAGCGAGCGAAGCCCAGGGCGCCGATCAAGGCACCCGTTAGCCTGAAGCAGCGCCCCGCAGATGCCTCGCATAACTCGTCCCGCAATTCATCTGGCGTCTCTTACAAGAGCAAAAACACTTCGCCAGCCAAGTCTTCGCCGTTGGCTTCGTCACCGCCAACGAACGCATCAGACCTGGACCACTCGGCGCCACCCAAGAAGCGCAAGTTGGTGGAATCTTCCGACTCCAACGAGAGCGCCCGGACCAAGCCAGTTCCCAAGCGTCAACGCGGACTCAGCCCTGAACTGGTCAGCAAAGCCGCGCGTTTCAAGGCGTTCTACCAAAAGTATGAGACTCTGCACTGGGAGATTGCCGACATGCGCGACCCGCCCCAGCAGAAGATGAACGACCTACTCGAGATGCGCGAGCGACTGAAGAGCATGAAGACAGAGATCTACAGGGAATGTCCACCTGCAATCGCGGTCGCTTAGAATGTGATCAAGGATGGACATCCCAGACTGCTCGATAAGGCCAATGGATCGGCGATCAAAACGGCTAAGGGCACGGCGAACAAAAAAAAAGATTTGACGATTTGAAAGGGGCGGTTTTCTTTCACAAGCGAATAATTATCGGGGACATCTCGCCGTAATCCTGGATAGGACGGCCGCACGAAAGCATCAGCAACAGCGAAATGATTTTCTCTCTTTGTTTATTTTCCTCATACTGGGATCGCATTTGCATCAACAGGGCTCGGATGGTCATCAGCGACCAGCATATAGGATTGCATGGACTCTGGGGAGGGAAGGACAGAGGGAACCACAACTGGAACACCGTGGATACGGGTCAGGATTTTGTTCCTCTGGATATCGTGTTTCCCTTGTTCCTTTCTTTTCTTTACCTCTTCAATTTTCTTGATACCAGGCAGTAGCCGAAGACAGACGCATGCAGAGAATGCAAATGAAAACCATATCAAAGACGACGAGCTGCTTTTAGGCCCCTGCCACGTTTTATGCAATGGCCGTCCTAGGCATTCTGCCGTAGGAGCAAGAAAGGCATCTTGTTCATGCAAAGTACTAACTTCATATCCCTCTTGATCCAGGTGTTGTATCTTGCAGATGAGAGTCCCTAGTTTGTTCCTTTGGAAACAAATAGAAAAAAGAAAGAGTAGAAGTCGACCGTGCGCCTCCTGAAACTCGTTGCATAGGTATTGCAGTCGTGCAGTCGGCTTGTTCAGGCTAGGTACATTGATTGTATGACATGGAGGGAGATGGAAGGGGGGGTGTTAAAGGCCATTCCGTAATTTCCCTCAGGTATCTTCCTCCTGTTTTGTTTACTTTTCAAGAAGGTGCCCACTCTGACGTCGCAGCGTTACCTTTTTACTCCAACCCATTCGCTGCTCCGCACGAGATTGGGGCTCAGATTGTCAACGCTCTTTGTTTTTGTTTTTCTGGAGCGGTTTCCACCAGAGCTAGGGGGGGGGAGCTGCGAGCTGTGTTGGTCAGCGCAGGATTGGCCAGTGACTGACCCCAGTCTTTTTTCCCCTCCATTGAGAGGGGGGGATGTACAATAAGCATCCAAACAACGATATAGACTTGGTGATCGGCTTCGGCTGCCCGATGTCTTTTGGAAAAAATAAAAATCATAAACTAGTTTACTGTTTGTAAGATTTTGACTCCGGAAGCACGCATGTAGTAGAAAGTATGCCAGCGTCGTGTTGAGGTTCGGGGAAGTGAGGTCTGTCCTCAAGGCCGCGTCGAGGCAGCCGCGATGAACGACATGGGTCTATTTCCCGTATTTTACCCCCTCGCGCAATCCGCCTGCCCGGTGAAAGCCATTGGTTAGGGACAACAGTGGAATGACGTTTTCGGGTAACCCGTCATGTAAGTTTGCATGTGGCGTGGATGGGCTGACGCGAGTTGCGAGTCTGCTTCCGCGTTTGCGCTGCCAGCCACAAACTTATCTCAAACTTTTGTCAAGCATCTCTCTGCTACCCGTCGCCGGAAGAGTGGGCAAGAAGTAACTCTAACCCCCCTAAAGTTTGCTGTTAAATGTCAAAGTACAAAGGTAACCCGATTGTTGTCATTTCCAGAAATATCATAAAACAAGCCCAAAATAGAAGGGCGCGAGAGGGGGAACCCTTCTTCCGCTCTCCCGCCTTCCCCCTGGGTTGGAAGCGACTAATGGGAACGGAGAGATGGGGAAGGAGGGGGGGCCAACGACGCCAAGACCCGCTCGGTTCCCGGCCCGCCACCGTTTATTAGCCTTTCCCGGGGGTCGGGTCGTCCTAGTGTGGAGGTGGTGGTGATGGTGGCGGCGGCCTCGGTATCGGTGGCCGGGGAGCTAGGCGGCATGCTACCTTGCACTGATCAGACCAACGCGGGTGGGATTCATTTGATTTTGAAAACGCAGTGTCAAAAGACAATCACTCAAATGGCCTCAATTCGACAACCAGCTGGCTTTGTGCGCCTAGGGAAACTGGGTCCCTTCTCGCCTTACTTTGCGGCGATGGCTATAGCAAGACTGAGAAAGTCGGCTTGAGCCGCAGAAGCTTGCATTGGTTTAGGAAGGCGGCATTCGGAGGATGCTTCCACATGCTCCGGCTTCGATCACGCAATGCCGGCTGCCGGTTCTCGGCCTCAAAAGATAACTAAGAGCGAGCAAGATGCGCAAATGTTTTCGGGGCGAAGGCATCTCTGTTTGTCTAATGATACACTGAAGAAAGCGGGTTTGTCTCCTTGATATCCCAACGGAAGCCGGATTCCGGCCTTCCTTGTTGGCAGCCTTCCCGGAAGGCAGGGAGGTGGTGACGGTCAGATCAGGGGAAACAAGGCAGTCTTCACTCAACAACACCAGAATGACCCGTTTATGCGTAGGCGCCGAGGCTGCAAATGGCATCCAAGTAAATACTTAGCGTCTCCCACTTGCACGGGATCCTCATCATCAACCACACTGGCGTAGGACACATTCGAGACAACGAGTGCGCATCGTCCTCATCCAAAAACAACGCTGTCAAGACCCGGGAAAGATGCCGTACTACGAATACGACCACACACACTACGACCGACAACCTCGACCCTACAACCCGCGGCTTTCGTCGCTTTCGCCTTACCGCATCGAGGATCTCTATGCGGCGTTACCCGGCGACATCGTTTGGTCCACCGCGTGCCCGCTTCGCACTGACCGCGACATCCCGCCATTCATGGACCCCGGTCCGAGCGACCGCGAAGTTCCGCCACTGGCAGAAAACCGCAAGCGTCGCGAGAAGAAGGGAGTCGGCCAGACACAGACCGAGAGGGGAGGCGGCGGTGACGGAAGCCGCGACGTGACCGACCGTGGCAAGCAGATCGACAAGACCCTTGCAATCACACGCCCGTCTCCTCTCAGTGCCAACCCTGAGGTTGCAATCCACCTTCGAGAGCGGCGACTCATCGAGGTCAGACTCTTGCTGAGCCAGCTCCATGCACAACTTGAGACGGCGTACAATGTCTACAAGACAATCGACGACAAATTCAGAACACAGTGCAACGCCGTCAAAAGCTTCGTCAGCGCAGACACGCTGGATAAGATTTGGAGTGACATGGTACAGTCGGGGATGAAGCAAGAGGAGGCACAGGCTGAGAGATCGGCCGACTTTGACTCAGTCATGGCACAGATTGGCCTCTGCTTGCGACATCTCCAATCAGCCGAGAAGGACAGGCTTCCCTCGGTCCATGGCCTTCACGAAAGGAACGCCATTATCGAGCGTCAATTCAAGAACATCACCAAGGCTGTCGAGGAAATTGTAGAGCTTGGTGGGAGAGCCCATATGGATCATCTGGCGTGTGGAGATTTGATCTGGCACTTGAACAGGGCCTGGACAGCGGCAAATCCCGAATCGGTGATGTGGAAAAGCCTTTTGGGCAAGCTGCCCGCAGCGGAGAAGACGTATGTTGCTCCCGATGACAACAGCAACTAGAAAATGCCACAGCGACCAGACAGAGCACAGTGGTCAACAGAGCCGTCGTACGGGGTCGTTAATATGGGGCAGTCGGCAATATGGTTGTGAGAGGACACGTCGGCAGTGCACTGGATACGCTGATGACCAACGACGCGGGAATGGTGTTGTTGCAGGCGAAGCACCGGGTGAAACGGCAGTCTAATAAAAGGTATTGTAATTATTCGTTAGTAGTATCCTTAACCCATAAGAGCAATCGCGCAAGAGACATTGCTTACATGATGGAAAAAGGTGAAGCACCGTCCTCAACAGAATGATCGGAATTGAATTGTCAAGCCCCTGACCAGCCAAGGCCAGCCAGTGTCCAGACGCTGCGTATCGCACTCAAGTGCTCTGCACAATCTTTTCGCAACGGCTCTCCCATAGGGACACCGAGTCCTAGAACCCCATCTTCTACTGCATCCCCCGGAAGGGATTCAGGATATACATGAGGTCGGCCCGGACCCTGCTTTTCTGATGCCAATTGCAGACGTGAAGTCACGCCAGGCCCTCGCGGGCAGACCCGTCAATCCCGCACAAGGCAGGCGACATTGGGTGAGTGGTGTGAAGAAGTTACTCCGAATTTCTCATATGCCAGTGATGAGAGACTCTTGCTTGCGCGCGAATCTCTCCGTTTGCAGCATAGAAACGCAGCGTTGAAGAGGACGGTGCTTGAAGAAGGGGAAAAGAAGATGGGAGTCAGAACCTGCGTGGAAATTGGAGCTTTATATACGATTTTTCTGTGACGTGGGGTCGCAGGGGCTGATGGCAGCCTTGCAAATGAGGCTAGCCAATGAGGGAGCTGGCTTCGTCGGTTCCTCGGGAGGGAAAGACCCTCCAAAGCAGACACCCCACCTGCCCGATCTGGACGTTTTGTGGGATTTTGGTAGCTTGGCGATAAGGGCCCCTTATCGGAATGGCCACTGTCGCCGCGGCGTGTTTTGGTGATGGGGTCCTTGTGCAAGTCTTGACCGCCGCTGAAAATTTCCCGGCCATTTTAAGACAGCACGTTTCCTTTTCTGGCTTGCGGACAGCGCACGCCTCTTTTTCCGGCGTTGCTTTCTTTTCCCTTCCTTTCGTCATTCTTCCGGGGAAATCCACGAATACAAGACAGACAACTACACATAGACACTTGTTAGTCAACAACAATGTTACTCGAGCCAAAAGACTTCCCGCAGATGTGGCAGAAACCGTCAAGTGACGACATACTCGGCACACTGAAGCAACTGGAACTCAGCCCCCCGATCTGGAGTCACAACCGCAGAAGATCAGACATTATCCATGAGCAGGAGGCAACGTCCTACTTCCGGCGCGAAGTATCACTGTACCTATCGTCCATCATCAAGAGCGGTCTCTCCTGGATCAAAAATGACGATGAGAAGGAGGGGATTTGGTCAGAAGCCAGTCGCAGAATGGCCGAGCGCTGTGGAAGAACAGGTATGTGAGAGATAGAACTACCGCTTCTCAGACTCGGGCGTCCGGTCTCTTACGCAGAGTGTAGCCATGGGCGAGATTACTCGGCGATGGCCCTTCCGGGAAGATGCTCTCACACCGACGTTCGAACTCATCATCCGTGAACCACCCCTGACCGGCGACTCGCTCGGCCTCAAGACATGGGCCTCCTCGTACGTCTTGGCTCAAAGCCTGCCGTCTATCGGCTCGACTGCTCTCTTCCGTCTCTTCGACGAGTCACTTGGCCAGCCTCGGCCGTCCGTATTGGAGTTAGGCTCCGGCACGGGCCTGCTCGGAATCGCGGCGGCGGCACTCTGGAAGGCCCACGTTGTCTTAAGTGACTTGCCAGATATTATGCCGAATTTGCGGCACAATATTGAGACCAACCGGGCTACCGTGGAGAAGCTCGGGGGGTCACTGGACGCGGGAGCCCTCACCTGGGGTGGCTCAGGAGAAGACGAAGTTGACCCAGACTTGTTTGACAAGAAGAACCAGTTCAAGGTTTGCGTGACTGAACCGCATAACCGTTCCAACTTGCTTACATCTTCTACAGGTCGTCCTCGCCGCTGATTCGCTCTACGATGACTGTCACCCAGGCCTCCTAGCCGGCGCTTTTTCCGAACAGCTATCGACTGAAGATGACGCGCGCGCCATCGTAATGGTCCCTTTGCGAGACGAAACGACGAAACTGCTATTGGAATCATTCAGAGATGCCATGGGACGCCAAGAGCTGCCTCTGGTCTGCTTCGAGGAGGGAACTCTCGATGGTCAAGACGATTGGGGTGGGGCTGAAGAAGTCATTAATGTAACGTGTTGGTGGGGCATATTTGCGCGCAAGCACGAAGCACAGCAACTAGCAAGCATACCTGTGTAGGCTGCAGATGCTTGTTCGTAAAATGAGAAGCTCAGGATGCCTTTAGATAGTAGATGGAGGGAAAGACAACATGACTGGCAACCACGCCTATCTATAACCCTAGATTAGAGCATGGCTCACCGCCATAGTAAACGGGCGGATGGCCGAATTGGTAGATTACCTCCTCATATTCCATCTGGACTCGCGTGTCTTGAGCCTTCCTCTAGAAAAAGGCAGCAGCTCCTTCCTTCCATCGCATAAATATGTACCGACCTTCCTGAATCGTATCCGCTGCAACGGCCTACTGTCAAAACCACGCGGTGAATCACTCCCACTCCCATCTCATTTTTCTTTGCCTTCATATAATGTCGACATCTGCTGGCAAGCTAATCACTTCCTTCGTTCCCAACCACTGTCGTAAACCTTGCCTCGGCAGCCACATACTCCTCAAATCCAATGACTTGACCAACTCAGCCCATTCCAGGCAATCACAGCAAAGCATTCACAAAATGGTTGGCCAAATATCTTACACCGAGGATCAGATAATCTTCGTCCTAGAGCAGGTTCTCGCCGACAAGAAACGCGACATCGTTCTTTACGAGTACCAGAAGAAATTCGGCAAATCCCTTTCTGCGTCGCAGCTTCGATACATTAAGAATAAATATGGCCATGACCCTGAGTTCGGGTGAGTGCGGTCCTCTCTTATTAATTTTATTCCAGTTCATTGTTTTCCTTCAGTGTGTCGTGCTACGGAGCAAAGGAGAACTTGTCAATGAATAATAACCATTCGGCAGTACGGCGCTCATCAATCGCAAGCTCCCGGAGAGCAGCGGAAACAGGAAAATGGCCAAGTCATCGCCAAAGGGGTCAGTTGGTTCTCAGCCTCCGTTTGCTTTATCATATCAGCTGACATCACAAAGTCAACCCACTCAGCATGTCCAACTCGGGAAAGAGCTCCCCCGTTCATCTGTCCCCCACATGCCTCAGCCAAGCTGGGAGCATACAAGGTCTCTGCCAGGGGAGCATCAAAAGCTGCAATATCCGGTACATAATACGAGCAAGCCTTCCGAAAACCTCAACAAATCCATGATAAGGCCATCATGGGGGGGACCTACTGAGCTGCGGTTGGAGTCGCAGCTGCAGCGTGAGAAGTTCCCGCAATACCAGTCACATGTCAGCGCCCCAGATCCAACTGGAACGTACTGGTTTGACCAGTATGCCCCGACGGCATACAAGACCCCTTACGGCTACCAGCCTGTTCTGCACTTCTACAACAAACTTCTGTATCCCTCCACAACCCAGAAGAGACAGCTCGAGGATCCTGGTGAAATGCTTCCGAGTTCTGCAGCAAGACAGATGCCTCCTATTGATGGTTTCAATGATATATCGTCCTCGCCTGATACTGCCCCTGACTTCATGGAAGGACCCAAGGCGAAACGGGCAAGACTGGAGTTGAAAAATAACAATTTCGCTCAGGTTCCTACGGCTAAACCAGCCCAAATGTCGATGGACAACCTCAAACATCAAGGCATGGAACAGGGCACCACGAACTTCTGCGATATTGCCCCTTCTGAAGAACCTGCCGCTCCGGTTGACTCAGACAAGGCTGACGACACCTACGCCGATGGTAACAAGAACAAGCATTTCCCATGCAGCCAATTTATCAAAGGTGTTGGCCACAAGACCCAGCCCAAGGACTCCCCGACGATGCCTTCATCTTTTCAGATACCCCAGATTTGGGACAACAACGCTTGCACGAACAGCACCTCGGCCCAAGGACCGACTTCAGTTCCGACTTCACTGTCTACAGCAACACAGTCAACAATGGTGTCCACAGACACAAGTTCCATGTTTTCAGATGCAGCATGGAGCCAGATTTTCAACAAGATGGAGTTCGGCCCCCAAAACAATCACCAAGCCAGCAACTCATTTCACTTTCCGCAGCTCTTGGAGGCACACGACCCTGTGATGAACCAGGCCGTTCAAGATTCTTTGGAGGCATTCGTTGGAGATGCTATCGTCGAAACGGATACCAGTGGTTATGTATGGGACGGCGAGAATCTGGGACAGTCTGGCTCCGAAGTAATGGCGGTCCCAGAACAGTCAGGGTTTAATAATGGTCTCGATTTCCTTGACGGCCTCGACCATTTTGACGACGACATTGACTGGAGTTTTGATCCCCTTCTTGGAGATGATCTCCTTCCTGGTGCTTATCTCACTCATGGTGTTGATTAAGCACAGGGAGTTGATGACCGGACTCAATCGGGCCACTCCGAGTAAGAGCACACACAGCTTGCACTTTATCCCTCAACTTCACACACCTTTACTTCATAGGGCTACTTTGTCCCGATCAGGCTGGATCAGTATAGACAACAAACCAGAGCATTCGCCAAAGTGCACCTAGAACACACAAGTTCAGCCATGAGTTCACAAGTTTATAAATTTCAAGATCCCCATACAGATGAGGAAGGCCGGCGGTTATGGGAATTTTCACATGGATAGATAGTTCATTGGTTGTCCTTGCGACGCGGGCTATAATGTATAATTTCCATTTCCAGATAGGGCCACAAAACCTCCATTGTGACACGCGTTAAGAATGAGTGAGTCCTCCAAGCCATCCCTCCCCAACCTCCAGGTAGAGATCATAAAAGAAACGATAAGGTGATTTTCTAACCTTCGAAATTCCAATCTCGCAGCGCCCCCAAAGTCCGTCCACGGTGGGTATCTAGTACGATGAAAATGAAGAGACAGGCACTTGCCCCTAGTGTTGCCATGCGTTTGCGTGATGCGTGTGTTGTGCGTTCAAGTCATGCAGAAATCCTCTCCAAGCCAGATTTCGTCAAGAAAAAGGTAGAATCATGGAACTTTTTTTAATAAATGAAAAAAAGAACAATGCCCGCCCTTTCCCCTTTCTTTATAGATCATAATAAGAATGATGACTCTATTTTCATTTGACAATATCTGGGAGTCGAGAGAAGCAGGGGAAAGGAAATCAGGTGGATTGGCGATGTTTAAATGGCGATCGTGGTCGACTTCCTTGACTCACCTTCCTCCGGTGGGAAGCCGAACACCAGCTTATAGAGGTCGCGCAAGAAGCCATACTGGGTGGCCCTCTGGCACATATAGTGAACACTCTTGGCCATATCGTGCGCCGAGATGCGTTTCCCACGGGCTGGAAGCAGCGATGATCCCCGGAACGACGAGTCAGCCTGGACCAGGTTCTTGTAGTGCTGCAGAAGGGTCGAGTGTGCCGGCAGAGACCCGAATGACCCAGTGGGCATGTGCTTGACGAAGGCCTGTAGGGCTGCTTTCTCAGCCTTGCTGTCGAGGGCCGGGTCTCGGGCAAAACCGACGTTCATGGCCGCTTTGATGATCAAGGCCTTGATGCGGCCGCTATTGCTGTCTTCTCCAGCCGTTGTGGTCGTCGCCGTACTCGAGGTCTTGTTGCTACTCTGCGAATAGCTTGAAAGCTGTGAAGCGGAGCTCGACCATCGACCACGTCCGCTGTCTGACGTTGTGCCTAGAACGAGAATGTTTGGGGCCCGAGGCGAGGAGCTCTCAGGGGAAATGGGCGTGTCTTCGAACTCTGTAACGGGAGTTTCCGGGACTGGTGGAGGTTTTCGGGGTCGTTCTTCCGACAGACCCTTGTGGCTTTCTCTCTTCGAATAGGAAGAGCGGTTTGAGGCTCTACTCTCGCCACGAGAGGGCTGATCGTACTGTTGTTGGTGACCAAAAAAGCTGGTCTGGCTCGGTCGTGGGGTGTTTCGGTCTGGTCGAACCTGAGTCCACCCATCTCTGAACAAATCACAAAGTTCCCAGCAGGCCTGAACAGCCGAGCCCAGGAGCTCCTCATCGGGCGCTCTGCCATCGCGCTTGTTCTGCCTTAGGCTGAATAGCATTTCGGCAAGAGACCAACATGCCTTCAATAAAGAGTCGGTTTCATCGGCCAGCTCGCTTCGCTGCTTCATCAGCCGATGACAAAGAGTGATGTAGAAATCCAAAGTTCGCTCGCGGAAGGGCTCTGGTAGATTTTGAATATCCTGAGCGCTGTATAGACTGTTATGTGGTCAGCCCCGGGCTCTTATGGTTATATTTCAGGGCCAAACATACTGGTTGTTGAGTTCGAAACTAACCCGCAAGACAGAGTCGGCGACTTCATCCTTCTTTTGCCGGACATCGAAGAGTGACTGGCAGAAGTCGCGACATAGATCAAGGTTCTCTCGCACGTGGTGATCGTAAACGTCCTCGTCTCTATTGTCATACAAACGCTGGCACAGCTTCCAGCATGCCATCCATGCCTTTTCGTGTGCGTCAGGTGTCCCCGAGCTGTTGAACATTCTTGTACGATGAATTGAGCTCAGGTTGGCCAGAGTGTTGCAAAGAGTCCAACACTCCTGGAGGGCGGTTCGTAACGCTCTAATCTCCGAATCTTCTCGGAGCAGAGCGGGGGGGGTGAAGGGCTCGTCGTCATCGTCGTCGTAGTTTTCGGCATCGGTCTCTACCTCTCTACCTTCGTCGATTTCTGTTTTGTGTTAGTCTGTTCAGTAAAGTAGAGATCACTGAACGCACTTTCAAGGCTACTTGTGCTGCTAGACCTGAGCCGGGAAGACTCATTTAGCATATCTTGCAGGTCTTGGGCGCGGGGTGTTGCGCTGTCTAGGCTGTATCTAACAGGTCTGATGTCGGTCGAGAGGGGAGGAGGAGTAGGCAGCCCAGGTGACCTAGACTGTTCCATTTCAGTGAGCAACTTGCGCTAGGCGACGACACCGATAGGCATACCTTGATTGCATTCTCGGTCACGGAAGGAAGGCTCATTGTATCGGTTTTGGGTGACGACCGTTCGCTGGTCTGTTCCGGCTTCACCGTCGGCTCCGCTGAAACCTGCTTTATAATCAATCACTGCCACAGTCATCTCGGTCTCTTGGTGCTTACCCAGCTGTGGAAGCTTTCTGGCGCATGTATGACCGAGACAGCCTCGTCGCTATTACTCTGCCGCACATCGTCGGGAATATTGGTAGAGAGCATCATGAGCTGTACCGTGTTAGTTACGCTGACCGCGTTTCGCAAGCTGAAAAGAGGTTGTACCTGGGGATGTGGCGTTGGGTTGGTATGCATAGTACGAGCTTGTTGAACTTCGTCCGCTTCCTCGTCGTCGATCTCGGTAGTTTCCGTACCAGTCGACGTTACAGGCGAAGGACCAACAATATCACTTGGACTCATGAGGTTTAAATTGGTTGACGGGACCCTTTGAATGGAAGATGGTCGGAGGGAGTTGGGGTTGGAGCGGTCTGAAGCGTTCGATGACCTGCAATGATTCGTAAGTCCAGGGACAATTGTACAAAATCTGCATGATGGCTTACATGCTGGCAAAATGAGACTGGAACGATCCGTTGTCGGGAGATGAGATCGAAATGTCGTTGTGATGGGAATAGCTAGATATTTGGCTTCCGATAGACGACCGAAGGGGGCCCTCGAGTGCCATGATCAGCTCAAGAGACTGCTCGCGAATACTGGCAACGAAGGCTTCACTACAACACAAGAAGCTCTCAAGGCTGTCCAGCAGACTCGCAGTTGGTGCCTGCCGATTTGGAGAATGCCTTGCGAATCGTACGCAGCGCGCTTGTTTGTCGACTCAGCCGGGGCCTTGATACTGGCGGCCGTCGAGGCGAAGGAACGAAGCTGTGCTGGAAGGTCTCGTCGATAGCGGCCTGAAGATCACTAAACTTCCAGACAAGCAGCAGCCGGCTTGAAGGTGAAGGATCCCAAGAGCGAGAGGGTGGGGAGGGCAGTTTAAGAGGAGCTGTGCCTCGTCAATGCTACCTCAATGCTGCGTAGAGCAACGAATGGTGCGGGAGCCGGGGGGCTCCAGGCCGACCCGGGCTATTCGTGCCCGTGCCTCGCTCACGCGAAGTATCGACAGGGCCAGGCTTGGATCCGCTGCGTCGCGGCGGGTCTGCGCTTGCTGGCCAAGTAGCAGGGGTGCAAAAACAGCGGTTCGGGTGAGTGAAGGATCGATTTATGGGGTAGATACGTTGGCTCGACCTGCGGGCAACGCGAGCGGTACCGCCTAGGTGGGAGAGGCAGGGAGAGAAAAAAAGAGAAAGTGGGTGAGCGATACGGCGCAAAGACGCCAGAGAACGAAATCAGGCTGAGCAGCGCGCGTCGGCGATTATGCTGCAATGTAGCTGTAGGAGGGGCGGTTGAGAAGAGCTGCGGCTAAGATTCGACGAAACAGGTGACAAGCACGGCTCCACCGCTGGCTTCGTCGTCTATTAGGTCTCGAGGAGGAGAAATAATATCTGACAGAAGGACGGAGAACAGACAGATGGTGCTAGTACGTGGGCGTTAACATCCACGTACAGGCAGGCACAGGCGGCACAGCGTGGGCAGGTTGGTTGTACAGGCAAACAAAAAGAAGTTTGACGCTTCGGTTAACGATCAGAATGCGTCGTACTTGCAGAGAAAGAAGCAGAAGCCGTCGTCATATGGTCGCTCTTCAAGTCGGTCAACGAGCAAGACAAAGTCTGACTGAGTTTTGGGTGTTGTTTGAATGGCTGATGGACTATGGCCCCGCCCTATGAACAGGCACCTCACATGGTAGGGTATCAGAAGGCGGCCAACAGAGAAGATCGTTGTGGAGTTCGCTGGCCGTTCTGCTAGGGAAGTAAGAGATCCGACAGGACGAAGGGGGAAACGCTAGCAGAAGGAGTGGTTGAATTCGACAAGGCCGAGGCGTTGGGGGAGAGGGAGAGAGGAAGCTCCGCGAGGCAGGATCCAATCCGTCATCTGGTTCGCCTTTGACTGCGCGCTCTTCCTCTCTCGGTCGGACGCAACCACCAGCTTGCCCTTAGCCATCACTCCGCGAACCTGACCCCGGCTAAGGCAAGCAAGCACTGGCAAGCATGTCGAGTGCGCTGATGGGCCAGTAAGAGCTGCAGCTGCGCGTCTTCCTTCTCTCATGGTCTTCGCAGCGCACCTTCTGACGGGTTGGACCAGTCAGAGGTGAGCACAAGGTGGTGCCGGTGGACGAAGAGAGCGTCGTCAAGCTGTGAGCTGCATGAAGCAGACAGGCGTCGGCGCTTAGCAGAGGTGGACCCCACCACTTCATTCAGCGAACCACATGCATCCCTGCACAGGGCAGGTAGCCAAGGGGGCCCGCTTTCCATGGAGGGGTCGACCTTAAGTTCGGAGGAGGGGAGGGTCGAAAGATGCAAGGAAGGCCCGGCCAGAAAAATGGCACAGGGCAGGGGGAGAGCGGATGGCAGGGCTTTGTTTCTCTGGTACCTTCGATCGAGTGGAGGAATGAGGTAGCGTAGGGCAGGACATGCCTTGGCTCTCGAGAAGGAAGATCACTAGAGAGGTAGGCAGGTAGGTAGGTAGGTAGGTAGGTGGCCGCCTGGTTCAAGTTTTGTGAACGCCTGAGGGATTGACCCTGGGTGACAGACAACCAACCAGCTCGGCTGTGATAAACTATCGAATGGGAGGAAATCGAGAGGCCGAATGAATGTGACGATCTGAGGAGCAGTTCCGGTATGCAATCCGACTCCCGCTTCAGCCGAGTTCTCAACTTGCACTAGAATAGGTCTCTATCTGCCTCACCAGTATATCGAAGAAAATGCGGCCGGCAGGGGCCAAGTGTGTCTAGGCTGAGCCAGTGTGCCGGGCTCAGTGGTATCAACCGCCGTCTGCATCCTCGAACTATCTGAACGGGGACTTTGGTCTTCCTTTTGGTTGCCTGCCGTGTGGCTGCTCGCGCACCAAGGAGGGATGGACGGATATCTCTCGCAACCCTCTTCCAATCGCGTTCCTGCTCGTCTGCCCTGCAACAAAGTATGCCCAGAACGTTCAGGATGTGTTCAGGGCCAATCCGAGGATGCCGTGTAATTGAAGACGAAGGAACGTAGTCACGCTACCTAAAGGAGCTTATTATGTCTGGAATTGTTTGTGTATGCCCATGTGTGTGTGTGCTTGGGGGCCGCAACGCGCAGGTATGGTTGTGAACGGCGCTGCCCGTCTGTCGTCGTGGCCATGTCTCCCGCCAGTCCCGGTCGGGGCATGTTTACCGCCTTGGTCAGACTGTGGATGAATTGGCTTGGCTTGGCTTTGCCTGGTGCAAAGCGGGGATGAACTGTTGGAAGCAGAAGTGGAAGAGAAACAGACGCACCACACGGCACTCGTTCACCTTCTACCGCGCCGACTGCGGCAAGGTCTAAGTAACTTGTACCCTCATTTGCCAGCTCCAGCGTGACAGAACCGAGCGTGGCCTCGGCCTCGACCTCGACCTCGACACTTGACATGGGTTCGGAGATGGTGGCCCGAGTCGGTCGTCAAATAAACAAAAGCCATGCTTTCTTTCCCCTTGTCAATGAGCCGGCGTGCGGTTGATGTTGCAAGTCAAGCCGAGAAGCGCCAGGCCAAGCGGTACCCGTCCTTTGGGTAAGGCATCTTAGGTAGTAGGTAGGGTGAGGAGGCTGGTAGCGTGCTCGTCTGCCATTTCCCAAGTTATTGCCGCGCATGCAGTCAAATGGAGGCCGATATTTGGTATTTTACTATGAGAAAGAAAGACTCTGGCGTGTAAAATGGGTACAAAACAATAAGAAGGGAGGAATGGAAGCGTACTTACACGTGGGGAGTCAGCCCATCTGTAAAGGTCACTTTACAACACACGCCTAGATGCCCCATTGATCTCTCGTTTCCCACTTCATTTCAAAGTGGTAAATTATTTGTATAATACAAGCAGGCGGCTGATAGCACTACGAAGGGAAAACACCACTCTAATATGACCTCAGGTGAGGTCGGAGAGAGCAGCGACGCGGTGCTGTTGGTATCCGTTTCAACCGCAAGCGGCCCCATCCCTCTATTGATCAGCCATCACTGAGACGCTCGCTACCCTTGGGTCTGACAGGCCACTCGGGCTCGTGAACGGCATCGATTCCTACTGGCACAGTGGGTACCTACCCTTCACCGTTGGTTGTGCTCAAGTCGCAACTCAAAGTCAAGACGAATCTTCGCTGCCATCTCACAACCCTAACTCCGAAATTCTCCCGGTCACGGCAGCTTATAACAGAGTATATCAGCGTTCCAATATATTATTCACCTTCTTGGACTTAAGCCACGGAGATATAGGCTAGTTGGAACACCTGCCTAACCTTTTTTCTTTTTCTTTTTCTTTTTCTTTTTTTAAAAAAACACACCTATCTACCCTATAGCATCGATGTCCCGGAGGCGTTCCCCTTACCTGAGAAAGCTCGCTTAGTGAGCTAGTCTGCACATGCCTCATGAGTTCTCTGCTTGAAATGCCCACCAGCGCTGGTGGTTATAGGTTCACTGGCATCCTCGTCCATCTCGTGAAGAATCATGTCCCAGCCATAATTTTAGCGCGGTTATGAACCTGGATCTTATGTAGGTGTCCTCCACTCATCACAGCGCTAACAGAACTTCTGGGAATAATCTACCTCTATCTACACTAAGGGTGTCAGCTCCAGGGAACCAAGACCCAGGAATCCGTGCCCGGACCAGTTGCTGATCGCCGATAGGGGGCCGGTTTGTTCTTCCACCACCCCTCCACATCGAGAAGCATCAGATACGATATCGAAACTTCAGACATTATACCCGCTTCCTTCTGACGACCAAGGAATGTGGCCACAGACAAGCAGCAGCAGCAGCAGACCTTCGTTTGCCGTCGATCAGGATTCTCCGACCCATCCGTCAATACACGACATTGCGATCATGTATCAAACACTGCCTCCGCTTGTCGAAAGGCATCCCTGCAGCCACGACTGCATCTCGCATGCAGGCTAAGGCGCATAGGCGCCAACAAGCGTTTCCATGAAATACACGATTCGGGGTTCCGGATCAGGCATCGCCTGCCCTCGTGCAACCGATATGGGGCTATGATTTTCTGCATATCGAACGCTGACCACCATTCACTAGTGCACCTGCGCGCCAATTTACGCCCTATCGCGGAAAGCCCGTTTCAACTGTTGCGTTTGAATCAACACGGCGGCTTCGATGCCTAGGGACTGTGGAACTTGATCCACCAAAGTTTACCTGTCCTCGAGAGGTTTGTTTACAGCTTTGCGTCGATCCAACAGACGTATCCCCGGACCCCGAACGCCATATAGCACGCCTGGGTGCATGAGACCCCTGCGTCCATTCGGCAAATCATCAATGCCCACGAAATGAAGCTCGGCGGATATCTTCCTATTCCAGACATCATGTTGGTGCACCTCGCGGCAAGAGCACCGCCGCACCATTCCCAGACCCTCGGGTGCGGAAGCTGTCCGTTGGACTACGACGTGTACATCAATTTGCACCCCTCATTCTACAACTCACATGTGCTACAACCCGTGAGAACCTAAGTCGGTAAGGCAATGGGTCGCCGTAATGTAGCAAAGTATACCGTACATGTTGTGTTGGTCGACGAAAATGTTGGGCAGCAATGGTTCGAGCCATATTAGGCTTTCAAGAAGAGCCGAGCCGCCCTCTTTCGCTCATTCGCCAAAGTTTGCCGCAATCGCGCAAAGTCATCGTCTCTTGGCCCTCAAAGTGAACTTGGGCGATGTTGAGGTGGATGAGGTTCTTCGGCCCGAGGGATATACTGTATGTGCCACTCGGCATTCCTCTGCCACCTGTTACATGACTGGCTCAACAAAACGGATTAGCAGTCAGCGATACAAGCTGGGCCGACTAGCAGGAAGCTGCGTTGTGTGGACTGGTTGTATCTTTGCCTCGATCGTCACATCAGATCTTGCCCTGCCTTCCGGAATACAGGCAGTCTGACTAACACACTATAGCCGCCATTTGAAACGTACCGCTGCTGCATATTCCAATATTTGTCTCTTGGATTGTCTCATATGCTCACATCACTATCGTAGTATCGTAATGCAGATAGTTAGTAAGAAAGCCGTAGCTGCCTAGCGAACAATACTAGCAAGACGGCCCGGGGCTTTGTTTGTCACGGTCTTGGCAAGACACGCGTTCTAATCAGTCGCGGCGACCAGTTTTCGCAACAACTGTCCTTCATTGCCCTCGGTCGACCTCCCAGAAATCTTTATCATGCCGAAATCTGCCAAGCCAACGACTAGAATGACCGTTGCACCCGTGCGATACTCTGCAACGCCTCCACTGCAGCTGTCGCAGTCGAGCACGGGATCAAAGAACGCGAGAAATCTGTGGTAGCGATCTGAAGGGCGCGGGGTAATATCGTTGGTCTTCCATGGCACAAGTAACCGACCGTCTTTTCTTGACACTGGGAACTCTGCTCTGGTGCGGTTCCTTAACGCCTTGCAATGCTCTTAATTCCAGAACTCCATTCGTATCATCCTTTCATGGGCGAGTTTACGGGTTCAGGGACATCTTCTTCTCGTTGCGACCATCGGGAGTGTATCTGTAGTTGTAAGCCTTTCAATGCGCCAAATAGCGAGGATTCGACAATATGCGTACTTCAGGAGCTTCTCGATAAGGTCGACGTGGGTCATGACCATGCGACGACAGCAATAACGCTTGAGGCCCAACTGATCCATCGCATCGCTATCGCAATACACGTTAGTATGCTAGGGCCAAGGATGGGGAAATGAGCGCAGGCGACTGACCCATCAGTAATGCCGTCGTCGATGAGCTTCAGGTAGCGCTCCCACAGGTCGCCCGTGACCTAGAGAAAAAGTTAGTGCCCAGGTTGGGCCAAGACAAACGCTCCGCAGGCTGACCTTTCCACACGAGAAACAGCGAACGGGAATAATCATTTTGACGTATTATCTCGATGTGAAGACTTTCTGCAGATCGAGAAAGCTCGGGCTAGGTTTGTGATGTTGACCGTGTCGTGATTGTTGCTACCGTCGTCGCTTGCAAATCGTCGCCGCCGTCAAAGAAACTTTGGACCCTTCTACTGTTCGGGTCGGGAAGGTGCGATGCGAAAAGAAAATTTGTCGGTCCGTGAATGTTCCGTCCCTTATCTTATCACCAAGGATTGTGGGGGAGCTCCGCCAATTGCATGGCCCAGCAATGGAGCGGGACCAAAATTTCTCTGGGCTCTCGAACTTTTTTTTCCAGGAAAAGGCGAAGGGTCGTCGTATGTGTGCGAACAGAGCAGGAATTCCAAGCCAGACTGCCGAACGAACCTCTAAGGCCGCAAACCTTCCCTTCCCTGCCTTTCCGCCCGGAAACATACGAAGACATCGGATTCGTTTACTCGCCAGGTTCAACACAAAAATACAATGGCCGGTCCGTCGACCCCGATAAGTCGGGAGGATGCGAAGAAGAGGAAAAGAGAACTGAACGAGAGGGACGGGCAAGCGAAACGCTTGCGCCAGAGGGGAAAACAGAGCCCTGGTAAAACCCTTAAAAACGGGCAGACAGACGCAGGCGACCTTCGCGACGATGCTTTAAACGTACTGTCGCAGCTCCAGAAGAACCTCACGGACGACCAAATCGAAAGTGAGCTTGTCAAGCTTGGAAACACCGAGGCCCAAGAAGCAGGATGGCAGGTTTCTATGCCAATGGGAGGCCGTATGGCTGATATTGACCCCATATTCGCGGAGAACGAGAAGTAGGTGCACCCGATGATGGTATCATCGCCCGCTTGTCTAACATTAGACCAGGTACCTGATCCTCACTTACAATACATCCTTGCAAATCTACTCCGTGGCCGAGTCCCTCCTGATCCGAAAAATCGCCCTGCCAGTGGTCCAATACACATACTCCGAGAAGGTTTCGGCTCCCACGATTGTGGCCACGCGGCAATCCCAAGTCAAGCCCGATTTCCTCTGGGTGGCGTGCTCCGATGGCCGTGTCTGGCGCGTCAATTGGAAGAAGGGAACCACGGTCTATGATGAGTTCCGGACACAGTCGCAAACGGCGCTTGACATGTCTGTGGTGGCGATCGAGGGAGCCAAGAATAAGACAGAGGTCATCTACGTCTCCGAGGGGAAAAAGCAATCGAGAAGCGAAATCGTGGCGTACTTTGGCCCCGACTTCACCAACCCCACCTCCGAGGTCCTCTTCACGTCGAAGCAGGTTGATCAAGGGATCCATCTACTCCACTCGAGTGCTGACGGCAAGACCATTGTCGGAGCTACGAGAGAGGGTCTGGTTGTGGGAACCGTGGCCCCCGAGGTCTCCAAGACCGACGTGAGCCTTGAGTGCGAGTTCTTCACCTTCGATACGGCCGATATTGTCTGCTCCCTCGACATCCGAGTCAAGAACAACAAGGACGGTTTGGTCCTTGATCTCATTGCAGGCGGTGCCCGGGGTGCCATATATTTCTACAACGACATCCTCAGAAAACTGCAGAATATCAACGCGCCGAAGTCAAAGAAGGACAGTCTGCAGGGCCGCAAATACCACTGGCACAGGAGGGCTGTGCACAGCTTGAAGTGGTCGAAGGATGGTTAGTATTACCCATTCGAGTTGGCATGGTGATCGGAAGCTAATCTACTTTTTAGGCCACTACATGATTTCTGGTGGTTCAGAAAACGTCCTTGTACTCTGGCAGATGGACACCGGAAAGATGAATCATCTCCCCCATCTGTCGGGAAGCATCGAGAACATTGCTGTGTCGCCCACAGGTGCATCTTACGCCCTTCACTTGGATGACAATTCTGCCATGGTTCTCTCTACCTCAGAGATGAAGCCATCAACGTACATCTCCGGTATCCAGTCGGCTGCGCGATTTACATCAACGCCGAAAGACTTGCTCGTCAAGCGTGTTTGGTCAGTGTCTGACGAAGTGCGGCATCCTGTCCCTGCTGCTCTGAACCCTGCAAAGCCATCAAGGCTTTACGTATGCACCGGTACGGGTCAGCAGGCGATGTTGGCAGGTGAGCTCCAGTCGGCCCCCCTGCTGCAGTCGTTCGATATGGAGTCATTCCGCAGCATTTCAAAGCAGGCTCTAGCAAGAACTCAGCCAACAGATGTCAATATCACATCAAAGGGAAATCCTATCTCAGAACCCCGCATCACCCACGTCGCGTTTTCCCAAGACGGCCACTGGCTGGCCACAGTCGACGATTGGCAACCGCCCAAGCGTGACCTCGAGAAGGTCGCGCCAGAAGCGCGTGAGCAGTTTGTGAGAGAAAGGCGCGAGGTTTATCTTAAGTTCTGGTCTGCTACGGCCGGTGAGGAGAACTTTGCTCTATCTTCCAGGATTAACAGCCCGCACGTCACCAGCCGGCCGGAGACCGTTCTTGCGCTTGCGGCAGATCACGCAACAAACAGGTTTGCTACTCTCGGAGACGACGGCATGGCGCGCATATGGCAGTCGAGGACAAGACAGCAAGATGGACTCACCTCCAAGGACACTACTGGTGAGGCCCTGCATTCATGGTCGTGCTCTTTGGCTGTAGGTCTCGGTAGCAATGTGGGTGCCGATGCGCTTGCCCTTGCGGGAGAGACGACAAGCGAGCGCAGCGGCAGCCTGTGTTTTTCTGAGGACGGCTCGACACTTTTCGTCGCATTTGGCAGCTCGAACGATGGCGCCGTCTATGTGATTGACACCAAGTCTGGCGAAATCAGGTTAACCCTGGAGAACCTATGGAAGGGACACATTCGCCGCTTGCAGGTCCTCTCGCCTTACATTATCACCCTTTCTGACGACCTGAGAGTGTACGATGTAGTGGCCGACGAGCTGCAATATGGCATTCAGCTGCCAAGCGGTCGCAATGCCGCGGCAGTGAAGGAGTTTAGCCATTTGGCAATCGACCGCAAGTCGAGAACTTTTGCCGTCGTTGTGCCCGGCGGTCAAGCATCCCAGCTTGCCGTGTTCAAGCCTGAGGAGCCTGAGTTGCTCTGCGTGAGGCGCATTCCTCATCGCATCACCAGTCTCGTTTCCGCTGGCAACTCGTCCGGATTCGTGGCGGTCGATGATGCCGCGCAGCTCTGGACCATCGCCGAGGCTACGGACCCCGCATCCGTGGTGCTATCAAGGCCATTGGAGGACATGCAGCTAGACGGCGAGCCCGTCTCGTCGGACGCGATTCTTGACGACACTATCGAGGACGAGGATATGGCCAGCGACAATGAGCAAGAAGAGCACGTTGCCAACGGGGACGAGATGGATCTGGACGACGACGACGCCCAGCCGGCCGTCATCAATAGGCAGAAGCTGGCAGAGTTGTTTGACGCAGCACCGGCGTTCGCCATGCCCTCTGTCGAGGACATGTTCTACAAGGTTACGGGGTTGTTGGCGACAAAGCCTTTGGGGTCATGAAACGGCTACAACACACAAAAGTTGTCAATCTATGTGCATTATACCCGATAATAGAAGAAGAATGTAAAAGCATTTTGAATTGCGCCACATTTGTAGGACAGATGGGGATCATGATCCGGCGTGCATCAGAAAGGAGGGGTTCCCGCGGCGCCGAAGTGCGGGGCAGACTGATCGCCGAGCCCCGCCGCCGAAGCACGTCATTCCCGAGGTCTGTCACTTCATTGGGAGCCCAGGTATCGGCTTACTTAACAGCAGTGTGTTCATATCACGAACCTGTTGCTCTTCTTCTAAATCATATCACTGAACGGCCTCTGCGAGATATTAGTGAAGAATAGGAAGAAACCCTACACTCCTCGAGTCGTCTTATTCCATAGCGTGGCCGTCGAGTTTCTGTATCCACTAGTGAGACAATCACTGTGAGACACCATGTCTTTTACTTCGATTCCGATTCTTGACTTCGCCTTGGCGCAGGACCCCAAGACAAAACCCCAGTTCCTCGAAGACCTCCGCCAGGCACTCATGGAAGTCGGCTTCTTATATCTCAAGAATGTCGGCATCCCCGATGATCTGTTTCAGAGAGTCATCATGCAAGGCAAGGCCTTCTTTGACATCCCGACTGAGGAAAAGTACCGTAAGCTCCTTATTCGGGGATGAACCCGAGTTGAATTAGACTAACGGCTATTCGCAGAATGAAGATTGAGATGAAGAACGCCAAGTCTTTCTTGGGATACTCTCAACTCTCGGCCGAGATCACGGCAGGCAAGATAGACCACCGGGAACAGATCGATCTCTCTACGGAGCATCCAATACCGGGGCCCAACGATCCGCTCTGTATGATACTGTCCCCTAAATATGATTCAATATGAGCTTTTAATAATCGATTATATAACAATATTACAGATTACAACCTTCTGGCTCCGAACCAGTGGCCCTCCGAAGCCGTTATCCCCGGCTTCCGTGCCACCTTTACCGAGTACATGGACCACATGGGCAAGGTCTCCATCGCCTTCACCTCCCTAATCGCCGAGGCCATCAAGCTCCCGCCCTCCGCCTTCTCCAAATACTTTGACGCCAACCAGCAGCACAAGCTCAAGGTCGTAAAGTATCCAGATCTGCATGAGCTCGGCATCACCGACCCGGCCGCCCAGGGCCAGGGCGTTGGCCCGCACAAGGATAGCATGCTAAGCAGCTACCTACTGCAGGCAAGCCACCACCGCGGGCTGCAGGTGCAGAACGTTCGTGGCGAATGGATCGACGCGCCGCCGGTCGAGGGGACGCTGGTGGTGGCCATCGGACAGGGCTTGGAGGCGCTCACGCAGGATGTGTGCGTGTCGACGACGCACCGCGTGCTGAGCCCGCCCGCCGGGCAGGGGGCGCGGTTCTCGATCCCGTTCTTCCAGGGGGTGAAGGGAGATGCGGAGTTCGAGGACCTGGAGACCGTGGGCGTCGGGCAGGTGCCGGAGGAAATCAAGGAGCAGAGGAGGGCGGTGCTGGAGAAAAACGGCGGAGCGAGGCTGGACGACGTCGAGTTTACATTCCGGAAGGGCGGGGTCGCGAAGACGCTTGGCGAGGCGACGTTGAGGAATCGGGTCAAGAGTCACCCAGATGTCGGGGAGCGGTGGTATCCGGACATTTTGGCTGCAATCAGGGAGGAACAGGCGAGGGCCACCGCAGCGGCAACAGAAGGGAGCGAGAGAGGGGTTCCTGCGGTGTCTTCGACTGCGGTGCCAGCTCATTAAGAGGCGGGTGTCCGCCCCTTGTGTAGCTAGACAGCACAGCTTCACCCGAAGCCTTGCGAGGGCGAGCTGGCATCCAGCCGCCGAGTCCTCCATGTTCCTGAAAATGGAGACTGTAGCGCACAAAGCGGCCTAGTTGACGTGTGGAGGCCATGGTACGAACGATCGATATGAAGTGGCTCAAGGTGAGGGCTCTGTAATCGAACAACAAGTGTCACGTACAAACTCATAACGAATGGGTACTTATAGGCTCGTTCTGTATTCCAGTATTAAAGAGAGCAATATTCCAATGTTACGCCTTTCGCTGAATGCCCCGACTCGACTCGACCTACCACGCCTCCCCCCGGGTCCGCGTGCCGCTGATTTTTGCCACAACTCCTCGCCACACTGCTCACGAAAACTCCACCGTATCTCAAAGGACGAATTTTCTCCCCATTATGCGGCAACGAAAGAGGGAAAGCAGTCGGGGAGTCCCTTGCTGTGCTTGTTCTCGGCATGCTCGGTCAGACTAGGCGATGATTGTACCGTTAGTATTGCACTAGATTGTCTAGAAAGGGGCGATACAACTTACGCGGGTGCCTTGGTGGTCTTGAGGAAGGTGGCCTTGCAGATCTGGCACTGAATGTCCTTTGCTGCGGCGTTCTGTGTACGGGATGGTTAGCGACGGTCGTTCAGAATGCGATGCAGTCTGGACGAGAAGTCAGTGACTTACCACCTTGAGCTGGGAGCCCTTGGGCTTCGCGTCCTTGGCGTTGCGATCACGCTTCTGCTGAGCCTTTGCGCCCTGTAATCCGAGTTGTCAGCATTGGCCCGCCCCTCAATTTGGTTTCCACCGGACCCTGATCGGCGGTGGGGTGAAGGAAGTGCAGAGTGTGATTGACATACGTTGCCCATCTTGAATGTCTTGTTGAGTAGAACCGAAGTGTGTATATGGTGTGTGAAGACGGTTGTTGATATGCGCAAGAGTCGGAAGTGTTCGTGAGATTTGGGAGGAGGGAAAATAGAACCGGTCTAAAGCGGGCGCAGACTGACAACTTTTTCCCTCCCCTCCCCTCTCCTCCAATGACCCCGTAGCTGCTCTTGCATGGATCTGCATTCCAGACTGTCTTGGGCACGGGCCCTCCGGGCTTCTAGTGGCTGCCTCCACCGAGGGGACGTTTCTTTACCAACACCGACATGACAACCAAAACCTAAGCCCGGAGGCCGGATTTTACTGGTTTCCGGGCTGGAGCCGGCCGTTTCATCCTATCCTTTTCCTTTCCTTTCACATGTCTGGCGTTCGCCCGGCCTTGTTCCGTTTCGCGGACCCATATTTCGTGATAGAGGGTGCAGCTTCCACACGTTCAAGGATTCGATACTTGGCTCTTCTCTGCATGTAGCTTTCCGCACCTAGAACGCGTCGCAGCATCATCATCGAGGCGCACGCTTGCCTGTACAAGAGCTAGTTCGTCTTCCAAACGTCCTTCAGCCAACGTTAGCCACCACAAGTATCTGTCAGAGCTTGTTTCCATTGCAATTCTCAACTTGCAAGGAAGTAAGTTCAAGCACACAAGCAGCCATCGCCCAGAGCATTTGTCCTTCGACGACGCGTAGCAGCATGGCTAGTGCTAAGTCTGCCTCTCCAGACAACATGTCCTGCGAAGAGTTCCGACAGCTGCTTGCCAATTATGATCTTCTTATCGATTCCATCTCAACCTCCAAAGGTGGTAAGTAGGCCCTTGGTCGCGGCCTCCCCTCATCTCCAAGATGCCGTCGGCAAAGTACCTGACAATCCCCGTGTAGCCAAGGCGGGCCAGAAGACCCTGCAAGAACTTGATCAGTTTCGTTTTGTTGACGCCCCGGCCCTCTTTTCGCAGGATGGGCCGAAACGAGCCATGAATCATGACGATGTCAAATGTCTCGTTGACTGGAAGCTGTGAGTGCATAAACTCCCCTCTATACCGTTGTCCCCGTTGGTATGACACGCGGGGCTTCGGTTCAGACCATCCGTTGCAGCGTTGCGTTGAAAGTGCTTGATTCCCAGGCCACATACTGTTCGTTGCTTTCGTGACTGGAACGACATCGATTGCTCAAACTTTATTGTTACAGTCGTCACGGGAAATTTCGCCCGACGCTCATGAAACTCGTGTCATCGAACGACTCCTCCGCTGTCGAGGACACCGTTAAGAAAGCCATCGACAACTACCGAGACATGGCTGACCTTTCAGCTGCGCTGAATATCTTAACCAAAATGAAGGGCATTGGCCCTGCCACTGCCTCGCTTATCCTCGCAGTTCACTATCCTCAAAAAGTCCTTTTCTTCTCAGACGAAGCATATTACTGGCTGTGCAATAAGGGTCAAAAGGCTTCACTCAAGTACAGCATGAAGGATTATGAGCATCTCGACTCTCAGGCCAGTAAGCTCCTGAAAAGACTTGGTGTCGGGGCAATGGAGGTCGAGAAAGTGGCCTATGTACTCCTCAAACAAGAGGGTTCTATTCCGAAGCCTACCCCAGACTCCCCTTCAACTTCCGTTAAGACTACGTCGAAGCCCAAGCAGTCAGCGCCAGTAAAAAAGAGGAAGAGTGTCGAAGACTCTCTGGAAGACAAGGTTCCACTCAGACGATCAAAGCGCGGGAAGGTGGCACCATGAGCTTATTTCGGTCAGGTGTTCGGACGGTGGAATTTAGGCCCGTCCTAAACACGGTGGATGGCCCATACCGACCGGGACAAGAAAATCCAATCCAGATCAACGGGTCTGTCGGAATGAACCCGATTTGGATGCATCTACAGCCCCAAGGGTTGATGGTTTCATCGCGTACCGAATCCATGGCTACAACGGACTCGGGCCTCGAAATCTTTTTAGTCTTTTTTTATGATTACTCACTTCCGGTCTCCGAACTTTCCCCTATTGGTCATGGAGCGAGGAAAGGATCGGACGGGGCCCGTTGCGGCACAGCGGCCAGTATGTGGCGTCGTCAGCGAGAAGTCGTGACCTCCACCACTGAGCCGCGGCGACCCGACCTTTTCCCGGGCCATTTGGACCCCGGGAGCCAGTCGGCGGCGGGCCCCGATGCCATCACTCCGGTAACATTTGCACGACGAACACGCGACACCAAGGGTACTGCGAGTACGACGTTGTACTCTGCAGTCATTTTCTGTGCATCATGAACGACGATGTGTTTGGAGATCAATATGACCAGGACGGGGATGATCCCTTGCTTCCGCCACCCCCATCAATGCCTGACGACCTGTTCTCTCAGCTTCTCTCACCTTTTGACACCCCCAGTCTGCTTTGGTCTCAGTCCTTCCCAATTGCTCTGGACAACCATCCAAGAGGCTTTATGCGTGCCGACGAAATCTTCACAGAGAACGGTGGGCCAATCCCACTCCCGCCGAGGTTCGCTCAGATCAAACGGAGTCTCGTCGCGGGCAAGGAGTATGCAATACTGCAGTCGTGGGAGCGCCTGCTGGTCGCCCTCCGCGCCGAGATCGCCGTCATCGCCGTCATCAAGTCTGACATCATTCCTACCATTGACTTCTCCGAGCTGCAGGACCACTCCCGGGTGTCCGAATTCGCCGCCAAGCTCCGGCGTCGAGGTGGTGCCGTCATCCGCAATGTCGTACCGGCCGCTGAAGCCCATGCTTGGCGGGAGGAGACGGAGGCTTACCTCTCCGAGAATCCGCATACCAAGGGCTGGCCGACACGCGACCCTCACCTCTTTGGCATCTACTGGTCTCCGGCACAAATCAAGGGTCGTGCCCATCCCAATGTCCTCGCCGCCCAGCGGTTCTTGATGGGCCTGTGGCGGTCCCGGGATCCAAACGCCCCCGTGGTGGTCGATAACCCCGTCGCATACGCTGACCGTCTAAGGATACGTACCCCGGGAGACGAGACATGGCATCTAAACGCCCACGTCGATGGCGGCAGCGTGGAACGTTGGGAGAGCGACGGCTATGGGAACGCTGGAACGTATCAGCGGATCTGGGACGGACGGTGGGAGGACTACGACCCTTGGGACAGCAGCACCCGACTTAAGGTCACTTCGGACCTTTACAACGGAGCAGGCTCATGCAGCATGTTCCGCATGTTTCAGGGCTGGCTGTCCATGTCCGACATCGATCCAGCCGACGGCACCCTTCTGCTCTGCCCCATGCTCCAGCTCGCCACAGCCTATTTCCTGCTACGCCCCTTCTTCTCCCCTCATAATTCCTCGCCGACCGCTCCAAACTTTCTTGCACGTGAAAACTGGACATTGGACTTCGCTCAGACGAGTATCATCCAGGGCGCCGTTCCGTCGTACACGCAAGAACTTAACTCAGTGCTTCACCCGCACCTGCAGCTCGACAAGTCTCTTGTGCGGATTCCAACTGTTCGACCAGGTGACTACGTTGTCTGGCACCCGGACATGGTGTACGGCGTCGACAGGGTGCCTCCGTCGGCGGCGGCTGCGACGATCATGTATATCCCGGCCTGTCCCCTGACGCAGACTAACGCGCTTTACCTCGCCCGCCAGCGGAAGGCGTTCCTCCTCGGCCAGCCGAGCCCGGACTTTGGGGGCGGTAAAGGGGAGACGACGCATATGGGTCGGCCAGGCGTGCAGGAGGTCAGCGATGCCGGCGGGGAGGACGGACTCAGGGCCATGGGCTTGTTGCCGTGGGGGGATAAGGAGGGGAGGAATCCGATCGCGAAGGCGCTTGTAGGAATGGCGAATGCGATCTTATTCCCTGGGAGCTATGATATGGTCTGATGGGGACGGAAAGGAGAAGGACGCAAGGCGTTTAGGTTGGTACTTCTGTGTGCTTTGGGGGACGCCCGGTGCTCTCTGGGTCTTTTTCGCCTGGGTAAAAGAAGGAAAAGAAACAGGATATGGCAAAATCGACAAAAGGTCTTGGCTAGGCTAGTACTTTACTCACAGTTACTTTTGCCGTTCTGGGAGTTCCCCTTATATCGCGATAGCTACCCCGAACGAAGGGCGAGGTCTGTCGGGTAGTTTTGGTATGTAATTGCCTCCTATCATGGTGTCGGATAGCATAGGATGTATGTATCAACTCGAATTAGCAACCACTCCCAAGGACTGGCCACTGGTTTCCTGAAAACTTTTCCTAGCAACGACTTACATTCGCAAGGTTGCTAATGAACTATAGCGGGAA
Organism: Colletotrichum graminicola M1.001; assembly: GCF_000149035.1. Classification (NCBI taxonomy): domain Eukaryota; kingdom Fungi; phylum Ascomycota; class Sordariomycetes; order Glomerellales; family Glomerellaceae; genus Colletotrichum; species Colletotrichum graminicola. Next base: position 797,727 of record NW_007361006.1, read on the forward strand.
TCGTCCGACTCGAAGGTATCAGGTAGAAAACACGAGCTCATATTGATACTCGATTAATTCCACTGGTGTAATCCGAGCCGTTTTCCGTCCTGCCTATTGGGTGGGGTATACTTCAGCATCAACTGTTCCTGCCACATTCGTTTGTTCAATCAATTATATCAATACCATGGACAAAAGTGGTTTATGTGTATCGGCAGACTACCCGAGAAACCCTCAGACCATCTTTGAAGCATGATATTGAGCAAGAGATGTCACAAAGAGGAGGCCAAATGGGTGCTTGATGGCTCTGATGACAACGAAGTCACTACCATGGAAAAGCATATTTATAGCCTTAAATACCAGAAGGCCCTAGCGGCCCAGCAAAGAATTCAATATTGAGGGAGATGAAGCCTTCCATGGATATGTGAGAAAGGTCCGAGGTCTCTCCCTCCCTGTTTCAGTCATAGACACCGAGAGCCTTTCTTCACCAAAACTAAGTGTTCTGCATTCGGAAGCCGGGAGCGAAGAGTGAGGTTGGTATCCTAATCTTTTAGAGTAAAAATACCCACCGGACTTCCTTCATATTTCCACTGCCAATCTTGTCTAACTTACCGCCATTACTATTTGCTGGACACACGGTGAACATATGTACAAACGTAGTCCTCCGGCTGTCCGTCGATGCGGCAAACTTCTTTATTGTATACCCCTCCTCGATCGAGTTGTCGAAAGCCAGTCAGAAAGAGATCATGAAGTTGAAACCATCGAATCGACGCTCGATGCACTTCCCAAGCTATCCGCCAACTTACATCCACAACACGATGCGGCAGAGATGAAGCCCCGCCCCATGAGCGTTGGGTGTTGAAGCCGCCATGGCGACATTGCTCAAGTAGAGCGCCGATTCCAATTCGGAATACATTTTCAGGACTGTTGTGCTTCAATCTATCACCGAGAGGGCATTGAGAATTGTCATTCAGACGCTGGACCATAGACGCGCAGACCTCCTAGCACGTAGTGGTAAGGGGCGAAGCACCATCGGCGGTAGCTTGGAGGTGCCAAGGTGCTCACAGCATGACAGTGAACAATTTGCACGCTGCAGCTAAAACTACACGTTGAGACGAGTGTCGGAGTGAGCATGAAGGTCCGTGACAGTTGCGGACCATGGCGGTCTCTAGGAACCGTTCAAGTTGATTGATTGATTAACGAATATTGAACGATGTCGAACTATGCATGTCTAATTCGCTATGTTTGAGCCATAATGAAATATAATTAATACATATATATCTCTCCCTCTTTATATCTATCTATACGTGATCTGGCCCTAGGTGTGTGTGTGTGTGTGTTTTGCTTACACGTTTTCTAGTATTATTTGTCACCTATTATTATCCATCACCTATTATTATCTATCTATGATTTGATTTGCTTGCCATTAGGTAAGAATCAGGGGCAAACATCATTCATTCATTATTCCTTCCATTAGTTGATTATTTTGTTTGATAGTTTCCTGCCAGACAACACGACTTACATATAACTAAAGTGAGTGAGTGAGTAACGGACAAAAAATGCAAAAGTTCCGAAACCGAGAATCGAACTCGGGGCTATGCCTAGCCTCTCAATCATGAGAGGGCATCATGTTGGCCACTACACCATATCGGATGCTAGTGCACAGGCGGAATAATAAATGGCCCAAGAACCAACACCAGGGTAATTGGATACTCCACCAGTTCTAGCGCAGACTCATCCCTCCACGACCAGGCCACCCCCCTCCGAACATCAGGGGTGACATCCGACTGAACCCCTTCCGGACGTGACCTATGCGGAGCGAGTCATGGCACCGGCTTCGCTCCGATGCATCCGTGCTAGTTCCCAATTCCCCGGTGGGTTGGCCTTTCTGCCGTTGGTTGATGGTCTTGCCTGCCGCTACGGATGGACCTGGCACCGGCCGGTCTCGCAGGTAGGCGAGGCACCCGAGTCGCTGGATGGGCAGCAATTACCCACTGCCTTGGCACCACTACAGCGCTTCCATTGGGTCCTCGGAGATGCAAGTGTGGTACTACTTGAGTGTGTGGGTATGAATGACGTAGAATGGATCTTACATGTTGTGGTTCGTCGAGAATTGGAGAGGGAGGGTGGGCTTGTTAATAGGGTTAAGTGGTGGAGGACTCCAGATGTAGATGGTACATCCGGCGTCCAACGCCGGTTGGTACACAGTACTTTGGTCTTCGCCATTGCCTGTTTCGGCTCCTTGCTTCTTCAGGCCCTTGTCTGATCATGATCTGAACTTGGGAATGCCGTCCTCCGATCTTTGCGATACCGATATCCAGCCGAGGCACGTATCGAGGTGCACTCGCTGATGCAACGTGCGAGGTCGCAAAGACGGCTAGATCGTTACGAGAGCTCTGATAACCATCTACCCAGTCCAGTTCTCCGTTGTCGTTCGTCGGACTCGCCAAGGTTGATTGGCAGGAGTATGACGCAAAACAGTCATTATATCTGGGGCTCCATGTCAATCAAACTGATGGGCAATATATCCGGTGATGGCCCATCCACGTGTATGGCCAGGCCCTGTCCATCGACAACTGCAACACTCCCCTGGTTTTGGCAGGAAATTGCCAGAACTGAATCATGGCCCCTCCACCTGAGATATGGGTTGTCTTGGTGGTAAGGGGTCTTGTGAAATGCCTGGCACATCTCGGAACGCGTACCCTTGAACAGTCACCGTTTCTGAAAAAGAGTTGACAATCATAACGGTGGTCAAAAGCTGGATGAACCAAAAGAGTATGTGAATCGCACGATGCCAACTTCCTTGATTGTCCCTGAACTAGTCGCGCATGCCTTGGCGTCATAGCATGCCTTGGCGTCATACCATCTTTACAGGTTAGACTTCCCCCTTCTTATCTTACTTTTGCGTTATTTGGGCTAGTCAGTGAAACCCAATCTGCGGCAACAGTCGCACCATTCAGATTACCTAGAAAGGGATGTAAATATTGTTTGTGGGGTTTGTGTAACCCGTCAAGTTGGAATGTCATTGTTGAAGATATGTGAAGGACTCCGCCGGCAGAAACGAAGGAGCTTGTTGCGGAGCCCCGCCTTACGCACACCTGCCTAAACTTGTGGGACTTGACGGCCAAAGGTGAATCCCCAGCGTAGCAGCAGTAGTTCTCGCGCGCGAAGCGTGTCGAAAATGCCATTACTTCCCAATGCTTACCAAAGCCCGCAAAGAAAAGAAAGATACGTGGGAAAGCCGATGTGATGACATATGGGCGGTGTTCAGGCGGGGTTCACTTCGGACAAAAGTAGGTTAATTAGCCTCGGGGGTTGCGATTCATTCGAAGTGCAACGAAGAGAGAGGGTCAGTCACTGACATAGACGCCGTGATGTAGCAGTCGTATCTGTCGAAGCCCAAACCCTGACTCATGGCTTGGTTGTTCACGCGACTGAGCACCGTCTCATCAACGAGCAAGGGGACGAGAGACGATATAGAGAACACCAGAAAGGCTATAGGCACGAGAACTAGGCCACGCCAGCTCGTCACTAGACGGGGAACGGTCAAGGACCCAAGTGATCAGATCAAGTGGCGCTGAGCTCTTCTTGTCTTTGACCTTCCCTAACGTCTCAAGGTATCAAGAATCCATTGGAGCCTACCGTTGGAGCCACGTCGGTGCTTCTGCGTCCGTGTATAGTCATCGCCTTTTCGCAGCCAGACACTGGCGGCTCCATGCTCAAGAGCATAGGTCAATTGCTCGTACAAGGCACACGCAGACGTCTATTCAACGTCTCGGCGGAATAGGCCGTTGTCATGTTATTAGATATCAGTCTGGGTCAGGACCATGGCGTATTGGGCTACATGCAAATTCGCGAGATGATGCCCTCGGGCGAGTCTCTTGAGCGTGGCTTGAGGGTTGGTGACGTTTTGGGGATGTCTCTCGGCCGCATCCCTATGTAGAACGATGTCTTGGCGCACCAGCGTATGTTTGTTTGTGTGGATTTCCGCGTTGTGGGGAGGTTGTGAGGTCAGAGTTCAAGCTGGCGACAGACAGTCACTCTGGACGAGGAGGATCTGAATGCGTGAGAGGGTTACGCTCCCTTAGTGTACCTAGAGACGGCGTGTTTTCAAGGTCTTCTTCAGTCAAAGTCGTTGGGATTCTGCTCTTCTGTTCCAAACACAACAACATTGAATCCACTCACACAAGCACCGAGTATAGCACGAGGTTGTACGACTCGGTATGACCTTACACACGAGTGACATGATTGATGTCGGATACCAGCAGTCTGGAATCAGACACGTACAGCTGAGCAAACATCGGGCTGCTTGCGCACGCACCCAACTAATCACACCGTTCGTCGCTCACCAGCACCAGCGGCGATGGCAAATCAGGCAAGGTGTCAATGCAGGTGCTGGCGGTGGTCCGTGGTGAGCTTCGGCAAAGGCAATCCCGTACTCCGTAACGAGACTTGTAATACACGGGCTGGAACTAGGGTACCAAATGACGCGGTGGTGGTCTAGCCAATGGCGCGCAAGGAGCCGGCATCATGCTCCAGTAAGGTGAGTGCCAACCTAGGCACCGTAGCCACTCGTCAGATCCGACATCTGCTGACTTTGGAGCTAACGGGAATAGGTATCGCGGTTACTATATAAGGTATAGTGTGGCCCGCTGAACTAGTCCTATAATAGAAGGCGGTCAATACCTAGCGAAAGACGTCTAGCAACCATAACAAGCCTGCTTGCTAGCCTTTTGCCTTTCTCACACTTCCTACCTAATTTGCTTCTAATATACATGACAAACCCCTACTTTTGCCACCACTAGATCCCTGTTTCTGCCAGTAAATCATACTCCTTACGGCGGCCGCGATACCCCTTCCCGTTAGCCCAAGAACTAGCAGATATCGGATCTGACGAGTGGCTACGGTACCTCGCTCCTAAACTATAGAGGTAGGTACCTACCTTGCTGTGTAGATACTAGTGAGCTGGCATGGGGCACCGCGCCTGACTGCACTAACAAGACCCCGTCACCGAAGGCGTGCCCTGCCTTACCCGAACGCACCTTACCCTGCCCGGGGACCTGGGCTGGCTTCGCTGGTCTTCCTGTTCCGGTTCGCTTGCCTTGCCTTGCCTCGCTTTGCTTGACCCTGAAGCGGAGCCAGTAATGACCACCGCCTTCCAAGCCCCGACAAGCTGGACAGAGCTGTGACCTGTGCTCTCTCCAAGGTGGACGGGTTCTCATTTTGCGGCTGGGCTTAGGCTCCGATTCTCCAGCATTCTGCAACCACCTACCTATCCGGACAGACGACCACCACAAACACCAACCGCCGCCAATCGCTGGGTCGTCCTAACTACAACCTCGTCGTGTACCCAACTCCTCTCACGACTCACGCCCGACGCCCGCCCCGCCCCAAACACGGCTCTCGAGACAACCTTACCCGGGCAATTGGCCTGCCAACCCCCCCCCCCCCCCCCCTCCTCTGCCCTCGCCATTCAACTTCCTCTCCCTCGCAACCGCAGCCGCAATCGCCCCCCTTAAACCAACCCCCGGGCATTCATCCACGTCCTCGCGAGAGGGGGGCAATGACCATCGCCCCGCCGAACCATGGCTGATTCGGCCAGGTCTCCGGACAAAATCCCCCGGCCCCCCCTCAAGTCCAAGGCCGTCCGCTCTAACAAGATATCCGGTCCCTCGCCCGGCGGTCCGCCGCGCCCCTCACCACCTCCGCCTGTCGCTGGCCTGCCTGACGATCTCGAAGACCTCAGCGACCGTGACATCGACCACCGTCGTGTCCCCTCCGCCCCCGGCGGCACCCTCCCCCGTTCTCACACGTCCGGCCACCTCCCGTCCAAGAGTCAGGACCGTCGCCGCAAACCCTCCGAGCTATCCATTCGCCAGCGCTCCCAATCGGCCTCGCAAACACAAGCAGTACAAGTACAGCCACCTTCCCGTACTGCTCTCACGACTTCTAGCACTCCCAAGCCACCGCCGCCTTCCTTCCGACCCAACAACACTGCCAGCGATGCCACAACCCTGAATAGTAACGATGGCTCTGAGTCCACCGGCGGCCACGGCTCCGACCGTGATAGCCGCCGCCCGATTGCCATGCGCTCAACGTCCGCAATAGCCGGCAAGCACTCACTCCCTTTCTCATCGTCCTCGACACGACAGCCCTCCATTGCGACCTCTTCATCCCGATCTGCCCCAAAGGGCCAGTATACCCCCTTCCCGCCTCTTCAGGACCCCAAGACAGCGCCAGATGTACCCCCGGCTCCTTCATCAGGCATGTACTGGTCTCGCGCGCCCGTCTCGGGTGCTCCTCACACGTCGCTCCGTGCTCATACGACAACGTTGGTTGGCTCCAATATATTTGTGTTCGGAGGGTGCGACTCGCGTGCTTGTTTCAACGAGCTCTATGTCTTTGACGCCGATGCTTTTTACTGGTCTGTACCACATGTCACGGGCGAGATCCCTGTTCCGCTGCGCGCAATGACATGCACCGCCGTGGGCAAGAAACTCGTGATATTTGGTGGCGGCGATGGGCCTGCGTACTACAATGACATATACGTTCTCGACACGACCAACTTCCGCTGGCACCGACCCAAGATCACAGGCGAACGTGTTCCCTCGAAACGCCGGGCCCATACGGCTTGCCTGTATAAGAACGGGATCTACATCTTTGGAGGTGGCGATGGCGTGCGTGCTCTGAATGATGTCTGGAGGCTTGACGTCAGCGACATGAACAAGATGTCGTGGAAGCTCGTCTCCGGACCAGAGCGGATCCCGCCTCCCGGGGTCCGGGAAACCCGCCCGAAACCCCGCGGGTATCACACCGCCAATATGGTAGGCAGCAAGCTCATCATCTTTGGCGGCTCCGATGGCGGCGAGTGCTTCAACGACGTGTGGGTCTACGACGTCGACGCCCACATCTGGAAGGCAGTCTCTATCCCGCAAACCTTCCGTCGCCTGTCCCACACAGCCACCCTCGTGGGCTCCTATCTGTTCGTCATTGGCGGCCACGATGGCAACGAATACTCTAATGATGTGCTTCTGCTGAACCTCGTCACCATGACTTGGGATCGCCGGCGTGTCTACGGGCTGCCGCCTAGTGGCAGGGGTTATCACGGCACCGTGTTGTATGACAGCCGTCTGTTTGTCATCGGCGGCTTCGACGGCAGCGAGGTGTTTAGCGATGTTTGGATGTTGGAGTTGGCCGTGCATGCATATTATTCCCAAATTAGCCACTTCACCATCGAGGTTTGAGGCCTATCACTCCGTTATTATTGCGTTTCTTGTTATCTTGTGTTACCTCCTTATTTTTTCCTTTTTTTTCTTTCTTTGTTATTGTGAAAGTGTTCTCAAGATCTGCTCAACTTGTATCGTTAAACCTCAACAACCCCCCCCCCCCCCCCCCCACCATCTTCTTAGCTACAGTACTTATGCTTGATGACGGAACGGCTTCATAAAACCCCGATTGGCGACAGGCAGGCAGGCAGGCAGGCATGTATTTTCCCTCTTAAATAAAGTCACAATTCGAAACCGCCATCTGTCACTGTTTATCATGTGTGACGTGGCGGATCCGTAACCTCGTAAGATCTCGCGGAGTCAGCGTAGGATTGTTGTGTCTACTGAGCCGGATCGACTGCCTTGACTGACTCGCGTATTGACACTGTCCCCCCCACGTGCTTGGGTAGATTGAGATTGTATGTACGTCACTAGTCGAGGGTGTGAGGGGGTAGCGTCTCGGTGATCGTCCTAGGGTCGATTACGTGCAGTTGGAGACTTGGAGATTGGAGATTTGGAGCAAACTGCGAGCCTTTCCTCAGAAGGCCTCGGAGAGGGAGAGATAGAAGGAAGGGGGTGAGGGGTGGTGTGCGCGTTCGCGGAGGATTGTGTGGCGGGGGAGTGACATATTCCGATTCTTGCGAGCCAAGCATACGGTGTGTGCGTGTCACACTCTAATTTGTAAACGAGGACGACGGCAGATGCGGGCCATGCATAGGAACGAGTCAATTCGGCAGTGTCAAGGAAAGCTAGTGAGAAATGTTAGTTGTCGTCTGTAGGTGTGGGTGTAACCCAACCTAGCCAAGTTGCCGAAGCAAAATCGATTCCTCGCACGCCTTGACATTGAAATAAACATGAGACATATCTCTCTTGCCAGACACTATCTGTGTGAGGAGGATGCTTCGTGATTAATGGAGAATTTGTATTCAATGGATCGTCTAGACGCTCATCATCGCCTGATAAGTTAGGCCATGGTATGCTCATCAGTCCGTCTAAGAAAGCAACTTTCGCTCGCTTGCTTCGGCACTCATATCATTGAACAGTTGTGACTGGTTGGTCTTGACGCCCACACACTCTCTCCCCAAGCCAGACAAATAAATAACGCCAGTAATGCATCCAGCCAGCCAACCGCAAGCCGCTCTCCTCTAACTCCCAGGAGAAGAAATGCGCTTTTTCGAAAGCCTCTAACTATTTGTAGGACATAAGAGATGACGTAGAGGGGTAAATAACTTGGAAAATGTTACAGAAAACCACCACCCTCCCCCCTGGGAAGTAAGGTGGGTGAGGGCGCTCGAGGGTTGCAAGGTATAGGTAGGTGGGGTAGGTGAACACGTTTACTTGTGTTCGCCAGCCTTGCGAGCGGCGATGCGGCGCTCCTCGGCAGCAACCATGTCTGTGGATATCGAGTCAGTTTAGAGCTTTTCAGATAAGGAGCAGGCCGGATGCATTTCGGAAGCAGGGGGCGTAGCTTACCCTTCCACAGGTCCTGACCCTCGTATTCCTCCTTGTGAATCTTCTTCTGGATGAGGTGCTTGTGCTCCGGGTCCTCGGGATCGATAATCATAACCGTCTCCCAGCGGCCGGCGCCCTGCTTGGCGTCCTTCATCTCCAAGGCGGCGGTGACGACGAGCATGGCGACGGCGAGGGCCTGGGCGTAGACACGAGCCTGGACGAGCTTCTGGGGGCCGGTGAGGTACTTGTCGCGGCCGACGATGGAGAGGGCGACGCCCATGGAGGCGAGCCAGGAGCCGAAGACGATGGAGTAGCGGTTCTCGCGACCCCACTCCTTGAGTTTCTGCAGTGTTGGCTCGTTGGCCTTGGCCTCGGCGACGGCGCGCGCGGTCGCGTCTTTGTAGCCGTACATCGGGTCTTTTTCCTTGCCGAAGCGGATCGATTCGCGGTCGGCATGGACGATGGCGCCGAAGGTGGCGGACGAGGTGACGAGGAAGGAGCGGAAGGGCAGGGTGAGCTGACGGAACGCCGGGTAGCGCCTGGATGCGAAGAGGACGCCTCCGAGGCCGGCACCGAAGCCGACAGTGCCGCCGATGAGGCCGGCCTTGACGACGACGCTGTAGTGCTCGGCCTCCTCTTCTTTGCTGAGGACCTTCATGGTTGGGATTTGTGGCGCGGAATTCCGGCGTATCGTATCAGAGGGTATGCAAGGTAATAGCCCTGCCTTTTTGGGAGTAGTAAAAAGTATGAGAAAAAGAAGAGATGTGACGTGAAGCTGCAACAGAGTCGGGTTAGGTGCGCAGCCTTGTGGTTTTGGTGTCGTCGGGAATTGGAGCGGCGGTCGTGGGGTAAATGGTATCGTACGATGTGCCCAGTGACTAGTGACGAATGGATGACGGTTAGGGGGGGCGAGTTCTTAGCTAAATGTATAAGATAGCTTGCCGTTGGTGCTCGCGTGTGCAGCGATGAGAGGCTTGGTGGTCTGGTGCTAGATAGGTATCTCGGGGATCTGAATTGCTAATTAAATGGCAGGTTCGGGCTTATCCGGATTAAAACAGATGGAATGGGGTTCGCCGAAGGTGATGACAGAGATGCGAACGGCGATTGAAAACCTGGAGGAATTCGGCATGGGCGAAAAAGTCAGTCGTATCGGGACCCAGAATCGTGCCATGAGGTCGTCGTCGCTAATGTACGGCATGATGTAATCGACACATGCTGCCCGGTCCTGGCCGGCCTCGCTCAGCGCCTCACGGCCACAGCCCAGCGGTCTTCTAGCGGTCTTCCAGCGGCCTTTGAGCGGCTTTCACAAGAGGCTGATGGCGGAAATTTCTCGGCGTTTGACTGAGCAGCTGGAAATTCGCTGAGTCAGCTGTGCAAAGACCCGGGCTAGGTCGGCTCCGACTGGTTCAGCATCTCGCCTCCAGCTCAAGAGCTACTAATGTCGTTCGCTGGTCTGACCACTTTGGCTCAGTTCCTATTTTCGCCGTTTGCCCTCAGCCCCAGTCGGTTAGGTAAGTCGTAGTCGCTTCAAACACCGAAAACCCGTGCTCCCCGAAGCCTTCAAACAGCCCTGAGAATACGCCCTGATAAGTAATCATTCACATGGGGACAGACATCCTAGATTGCCGACCTATGCCCAGAGTGCTTAATGACCGAAGCACCCCCCCCCTCCTCTGGGTTTGGGTTACCGCCGCATCCAGGGCGAGTCTCCCCGAGTTGGTGAATGGCCAACAGGTCTGAGCAGCCAAGGGAAGCTTCGTTGTTGGCGAGCGAACGGCTCCTCTTCACCGGCAGTGGCCGAAAGCCGCACTTCGCGGCGCACTTCGTTATCCGCGCATCGTCACAACACAACCATCTAGAGGTCTGTTCGTTGCGTGTGGCCAGGATGACGGAAGTGGCCTGATGCTCTAGTCTGGGCCGTCTCTGGTCTTCTGGCACCACTCTCTCGTCCTGCGATCCTCTGCACTCCGATTTGCGCGCCAGAGGATCTCCGTGAAGTGTGCTGTTTGCTGTTAAAGATGTTGCAACAAGTTCGAGATATTGACTTGCTATTTGTTGCTGCGCCTGGAATGAGCGAACCTCGTTCCCTTGCGGGCGGCCGCGTGAATAGTCACATGGGATTCGGGTTCGACATTGTCTGGCGGGGACTGCGGCAACTGCAGAAAATTTCCGACATCGTCTTGGCATGGGTCAATGTTGCCTGCACCAGCCGTGTGCGGCATATTGCAACGAAGGGGCCAGATCTACCCCGCCGTTTCGGCATCATCTCCGTGAAGAGCACGATGAGAACGACGCTTGGGGGTGTCTGTGATTGGGCTCTACTTTACAAGCCCGACTGATGTAGACGTAGAATATTCCAACTTGGCGATGGTTAAATAAACACCCGAAGGCGGCGAACGGAAGTCATCTCCTTACTGCGTACTGCCCCCTCCCCCCGAGGAACACGAAATAACCCAACCCCAAAGCCTCCAACGTGTCTACCATAGGCCAACTTGTGTCGAGTTTCGAGTCCCTTTGCGTTTCAGAGCTTCTAGATGCTCAGGGTCCAAGTCATGCAGTCCACCGACCATCACAATCCACATAGCTTCCACCCGATCCAGGGTCCTCACTATTATGCGCTGCATACAAATATGCATTTGTGGCCCAGGATCCTCACCGCTGGTTGGATGATGGGGGGTTGCGTGGTACCAAGGCTGCGTGCATAAATGCCATTTGATATCGTGGACAAGGCCTAAGTTCTTTGCGAAGAAGATTAGTGAAGACTCATTTTCACGCGGTATCCGTAGTGGAAAGGTGAAGGAGGGGGGCGACTCCGTTACACCTTGTTCTTCAGCCCGAACCGTCTTCTGGAAGCCTTCCACAATCCTTGCTATACTAGGACCAACCAGGGCCCTCTAGGTACGCGCACCCGTCCTGCCATGTGTGGCCTCAGCCCGCCTCGAGAGGGCCGAGTTACCTCAACCGCCGCCTGGTAGTGTTCGTACCTGCAGACAACCAGAGTCTCGATTTCTAGACCTCCCGAGGCTGTTTTCTCTTTGAATAGGTACGCCTTCCTTCGTAGGCCTTGTTGTTTCGTGCGCCTCCCCAGAGCTCAAGGCTGACCCTTCAACAAGCAGCCCTCTATATGCACATTCATTCGTCCGAACAGCTGGCCCTTGGTTCCACAATAGGGCTCTCTATGTGTGTAGGTATGATTCATGCCTTATGCACCATCAAGTATCCGTACCTAGTGGTGCGTAGACTTGGCCCCACGTTATTGAGCCGACATCAGAAAAGCCCACCGCCCAATGCATTCCGAAGCGCGATCCTGGGTCAACCCAGTCCGAAGCTCTCATATGGGCAGGCGCCGAGTCATTTGCATGGACCCGGCCCGGTGTTGACGACACACTTGTCACGTTGTATTACGTACCAACCTAGTCACTCTGGGTTTGTTGCCAATAGGTCATCTTGACGAATCCCGAATTGGGCAAGTGCATGTTCCGCCCTGCTCATTCGCCGACGACAGCTAAGCATGTCCGATGAAGATCGCCGAGTCCAAAGGCAATCCCAAATTGTGTGTACACACAATCGACCCGTGACTTCTGTGAAGTAATTGCCATAAAAGACTTGGCGTCCAATTATGGGTGATGGACAACCTGGCGGCGCCTAGCGAAGATACAGACAGAGAGGGTGGAGTTTCAAGGCCCACGAGGCTCAACAGCAGTGACGCACGGCACCGGGCTTCAATGCAACAATGTCTTACCCAGAGAGGAGAAATGGACGCCACCTCGTGTGCGGATATCCACAGGTGGGCCCGTGAGAGTGATGGATAGTTTACCATGCAGTATCGAGATTGCGGCATTTCGGGCGGAACGCCGCTGGGGTTTCTGGCCCTCCTTACAATCTTCGAGCGGCGGGCATACGCCGATATTGCAGTCGCCGTCGCCGTCTCCGCGATCTCGGCCGAGCGGTGAAACACAAGAAGGGGCTGGGACATCACATGGCAGGGACAGATAGGCGATGAAGCACGACTTGGAAGCGTAGTGCATGGGTTAGAGAGCGAAGTGCAAATCCAAGACGGCATAAATATCCAATTTCAAGAGCCGGTTCTAGCAAAGGCTATTCCCATGTTCATCGGCTTACGCACGCCGATAGGGCGGAAGTAATTCGAATGGAACCATCGGGGAAGTTGTATGAAGGGCATTGGCCAACTGCACATTATGAACCAGCATCGTGCCTCGGTGACATCCAAACAACGAGCCTAGGTTCTATGGGATGGGACGGGGAGTTTGCGTATCCAGAGAAAACTACCGCGTGTACAGATACTCTGTACCGCGCATCGTATCAAGCTACCTAGGTATGTAAGACTCTACCTATGTAAGACCCTCTACCGTGGTAGGTACGAATAAGGCGCCCGTGAGATGTGTTACACACCGCCTTTGTTTTCGAGCGCAGCGTGGTATTGAGAGGTCCATCACTGGCTCGCCGTATCCGTACACTAACCAGAAATATTGCCGAAATTGGAGTTCCGTCTTTCGGCACATATTAAGAAATGATAGTAAGCGGCGTGTCCATGTGGCTACGGCTTCTGCGTGTCCAACCCAAACGCTAGGATCGTGCCCCTGAACAGCAAAGTGTCAAGCGCCTGGCGCAGCACACCCATGCGACGGTCAATTCATCCGGAGCGGGAGCGAACGCTGGGAAACGTAGCAGGGTTGCACGGCGAGCGTTAGGCTTGTTTTAGCTGTCGCCTCTGGCAAGGATACCGGAGTGAGGCATGGGGCTGGCGTCCCGGGGCTGGGCTTGGCTACGTCTTTGGGGGGTGCCGTTGTTGAAACTGTCATTCGTCGGGTCCAGGATGGACCGGCATCGTTACTGGGGGTATTCGCTGCATCATGCTCCTAGCGTTCCGCTACCTCCACCATAAGGTTGAGGGTAAATCGAGACAAATGCCAGCCAGACCCCGAAGCCAAACATTAGGACCATACCCATACCACCTTGCCGCTGGCAGAGAGAATGAAGAGACCCTGGCTCTGCCACGATTTTTTTCCCTTTCTTGGTCCAGATGTTCCCACTAGACTCTCAGGACAACCTGCCCGACACGCTTTGCATCCCCTCAGCTGTCATCATCTGCGACCAGGCCAGCCGGTCTGACCCGGAAATTTTCTCCACTGGGCGATGATGAGAGATCAGAGCTGACCTGACGACTTTATCGAGGAAGCGGTGGCTGGCGCGCTTCCGAACCGCCTTTGTGTATTTTCTGTCTCGAGACATGCCGCAGACTCGGTCGCTTCAAGGTACCCTGGTTATCCATGTTCCATTTGGCGTGTCACCCCGATATCTGGAATGTGTCTTCTTCGTTGCTCTCGTCGGCGGTTAACCGCCAACGATGACGAAGATGGGCTGGGGGCCGACGTATGCTAGAGACTTACTATGTAGACATGGTGTACTCCGTATGGGGTGGCCAAACAGGCTTGCCCCCAGCAACACTAGTGGACGTACGGAGTAGATGTTTGGTTATGAGTCAAGCATGGAAGCTTGCAAGTGGTTGCGCAGCAGGCTTGTCCAGTCGCCTCGTGCGTGGTACAGCCATCCTTCGGTACCGTAGGACCCACTGCTGCGGAAAACACTGAGTTGTTCGTAGTTCGCTGACGTTGATTGTCTCTCCAATGTTGTTAAGCTTGGATTAGGTGCAGCCTACCGCGGAGGATGACATTATGCGTCTTCGCTCATAGCTCACCTATACGATGAGCGAGCAAGTCCGGAGAGGATCGGAGAAACGTGCTCCAAGACGCGCCTATTGCTCAGGGCCTCTTCGATGATCGGATGGATGGTCGATATGATTGGGTTGCCCGTGGTGACGTCTCGTTCGGTAACGCATGTCGGCGATCAGTCGCAAGACAGTCGAGCCAGTCCACCAACAACCAGCCTCCTAGATAATGAGGCCAGGAATGGTCAGCCATCAGCCTGCCTTTCAGTACGCAGGGCCCAGTGCACCGGGTAACTCGAAGTGGGCGGGCTTGCGTTTCCTTGTTTGGCAATCTGGATCGTGTCTGTTACGAATGAGCCGTCTTGGAGATGATAAATGATGAAATAATTCCGCGGTTCCAAGTGCGTAGCCGTCGCATGTACATACAGTACTCCGTACATACTAGGTATTAGGTAGGCTACGACCTGGTGTAAGGTGTGATTGGGCATGGTACGTATGGTCGACGGAGTCAGGACCCATTTATCGCAGCAGCCATGCCCATGTCGCGAATCCAGAAAGGTCTCCAACACACTGGGTCGATCACGTAAAGGTTTGGATCCCACTCCGTCCCCTGTACTTTGAGACGGCGGTTTCTTACACGGGAGGTGGAGACTCCTTCTTTGCTGTATCCTCCTGCACGTTCTCTGGAGAACTGAGATTGGTTATTGTGGGTGGTGGGAATACCTGAAAGTAGACAGTGGATACAATGGTGTTTCGATCATGGGGCGTGTAAGTCTTTGCGCCAAGACGGGCTGCTCTAACAGACTGGCGATGTTGGCGGATCTTCGCCTGGACCATCTTGTCGTGAAAGGCAGCCAAGGAACCGTTTTCCTTTTCGGGGCGGTGCGGGATAAGTGGTGTAGTGTAGTGCCGGTGGGGGCCGCCGTGTTGTAAGCGGATCCAGGAACAGTTCGATAAGATAGAACGAGCACGGTGCTGCTACCTGCGGTCCGATGTTCGTCGTCGATGCCAGGGGAGAAGCATCTCATGAACAATGAGGCATAGCGAAGTGCATTCACTGTCGGACATCATCGAAGAAGGACGTTTGGTCGGTAGAAAGAACCGTGGGCCAGCTGAAGGGGAGGGGATTGAGGAAGTAGAGCGAGCCAAACAGCATGGATGTTGGCACCGTTAGAATGTTAGAACGGATATCCATTCGCCAATACGCAACGTACCGCATTAGGCCAGGGTTGATTGATGCAAATGGGATGTCGATGTGCTCACGTGCAGGTCGGCTCTCGTCTTGATTAGATAGGTTGTTGCTTTTTTCTTTTTGATGTCCCTGGTTCTGCCTCATCTGCTGTCAGTCTGCGGTTCTCGGCCTCGAGTTCCCCGGGCGTCAGCTGGCCGACACACACTGAAGTCATTGCTTTTTTTACTTCCTCCCTGTCTCTCACTCTCTCGTCTGCCGCACCGTCTTTGGTGGATCGTGACACGCCCCTTCCTGTTTGCCTGGAGAGTAGCAAGAGGAGGTCCCCTTGGCCCGCTCTGGCCGGGTATGGCCTGGCTGGCCTTGCCTTGCCTTGCTTTGGGATCTTCATTCGTCGCCATCGTCTTTGCCCCGCGACGCACTTGCCTGTCCGGTCTCGACTCCAGTGTCTTGCCTCCCTCCTCCTTGGTTCCTTCCGTTGCCGCCTCCATCGTTAATGTGGAGCAGGAGCCCGTTCCGCGCTACGTACCTTGCCGTTCTTTCCTGGTCACTTCCATGCTGTGGGCGACGGCAAGTACCCCGTACTCTGCTCTGCACTACCCGCAAAGTACCTGGCCAGGCGCCACCCCAACTGCCTTACATGCACACCTCTGTAGGTATGTACAATGTAGGTAGGTATGGTAGTGTATCCGTACCTTCGTCCAGATATTCCTGTCTCCCGGACCAAGCAACCAATCAGCCAACTCCATGGGTAAACGGTGTACTTCTTCCCTTTTGCTTGTTTTCCAGCCTGCCAGCCTCTCTTCTCCTTTTGCCATAGGCTGAGGTAGACTTAACAGCGTACCTGCTACATCAGACAAGATCGGACCCGTCTTCACCTTAGCCGTCCTCCACCGTTTGTCGTCGAGGAGTCACACTTGCAGTCATCGGCCGTTAAGGTGTGCGTCTGTGTGGTGCCATTCGCCCGTGTTCCTCCAGCCCCTGCCCTCTCTCTTCAGGTTCCTTTCTGCCTTGTCTTTGGGACGAGGAGAGAAAGAAGGGGGGGGGGGGGGGGGGGCCTAAATGCTACTGGGCCGCTGTTACAGCAAACTCGTGCTCCAATCTGGAAACACCAAAGGTCAACCTTGTTGACTAGACGTACCTGGGACTCTAAGGTCGAAAGGGAGACTCCAACGATACGGACGATACGGACGATACGGACCGTTAGTTCCCATTGCCATTCCCACGGTTCATGTTGCTACGCTTGCCTAGCTACCTACCTAGGTAGGTAGAAAAGAGGTAATGGCAACGAATTCTTACGTAGGTAGGTAGCAGTCGCAGTCGATCGTAGACCAAAGTAACCAGTGACCTAGATTATCATACCCCAGTCGTCAAGACCCCCCAAATCCAAACCCCTAAACATTGGCCGAGCTTTCTTCGAGAGACCGTCTCCTGTGCTCTGGTTCTCGCTCTGCCTTATCCTATGGATACCCTCCCACCACTTTGACCCCGACACCAGGGCAACCCGGATTTGTTCCTGAGTCGAGTCAACGCATGCAAGCACATCTCCATCCAGATCTACCGTCCGACTTCTCATTCATAACCCCTCCCCCCTCCCGGCCGGCTCCTCGAGGTCTGCTCTGACCTCGACCTTTGACAGAAACCGCTGTTACAGATCACATTTGCATACTACCCACGCCCATCGCTCCCAATCCTCAGCTGCTTCGACAAACAGACTTGTCGTGTCGAGTTGTCAGGCTTACCGCATTCACAGCTGTGCTTGCACCGGAGCCAACGCTGTGTATACGGTACCCACGAATAACCTTGCCCAAACTATAAGACGACTGCGCATAATCATAATAATAACATCGACACCGCCCAAGCAGCCGGCCATCATTATATAGCTCCTCTCGACTCATCTCGACTGACCGTCTGTCTGACTATCGATAATCTGGAACCAGATCGCCACAAACCCTTTCGGCTTCACCGCCCAAGGAAGGACCTTCAGCGGCTAGACAGAGTTTCGGTCGCAGAGTCCGAGGATAGGCATCATCAAACCGTCATCAACATTGCTACCTACACCAATTCTCGGCCAGCGCTGGATCGGGCTTGCTTCTTAAAGACCAACGACTTGCGTACTCCGACAAAAACGATCAAGCCAAGTTCGTTTGCCCCCCTGATTTGATTCGTCTCTGGCCTTCGACGCGACTCTACAAGTCATTACCAATACCACGCGCCGTCGCCGGAAACACCATCCTCGGTCGGCCCCCAACCCACCTTTATTCGCCCCCCTGGTCAAGCACGGCTACGGTGAACCGTCCACTCAATCAGGTACAGGGCGGCTTGGCCTCAGGGTACCTTGACCACCACTGTCCTTCACTTTCAGCTGCCATCATCCATCCATATATTTCCACAGCGAGTCGCTTCTGCCGAAAGTCCCCCCTACCCCCGTCTCATCTCTCCGAGCTTTTCTCCAGTGGGAAAACACATCCACATAACAGCTTGTAAAAGGAGAGATCAGATCAATACAACAAGACAGAAAAAAACAAAAGGCAACCGCACAAACAGATCTTACAGAATTCCACCCCTCTTTTATTTTAACCCTTTGCTTTCTCCGACCTGGCCCTCTTGACATCTTGCTAGTTGAGACGCGGACTCGATCTCCTTTTTCGGGACTCATCCGACGGCTGCAGCAAGTGGCCCGATTTAATAAGTACCCACAGAAAGGGTCGAGAAACGTTCTGGGAGCCACGGGCCCCCCTACCTAACCCAATACAACGGCTACTTCCAGCCGTCATGAGGAGCGCTTTTCGCTGGTTCAACCCAACAAGTACCGAGGACCCAAGGGACCCGTCGCCCCGGTCCACCGCCGCCGCCCACAACAGCGAGGACAGGCGCACGCCCAGCAGAAGTGACTACGCCAGCGCCGATAATATTAGTTATCGTGCGTCGACCTCCTCCTTCACCACCACCGCCGCCGCCGCCGCTCCTGCATCTTCTACTCTTGACAACGCTGCCTTTGCGACTCCTTCGCCCGGCTCCTCCAATTCTGCCTATCTCACCTCCAACTCTCCCTCCCCTCAGCCACTCACGCCCACCCATCCTTTGGACGTGCGTGATTCCCGCGCAGGCCTCTGGACCTCCAAGCCAATCACCATTGCCACACCCACAAGCACGAGGGACCCTTCATCCACCTCCCCTCCAGTGCCCCCCGCCAAATCTAGCTTCGACAGAAATCCGTTCGCCTTGCCCGACGACGTTTTCGACTTCCCTCCTCCCCCCCCGACAAAGAGTATTGATATGACCACTGGCCCAGCCATGGATTCGGCCATGGGTCGGAGTCGTCAGGACTCCTTTGTCAGCGCTGGTCCCAAGCCAATTTCTATGGCGAATCCTAACCGCGATCATGTCAACCGCCAACGACGAGAGTCTCTGGCAGGCAGCCTGATGGGCGGCGCAAGCTGGGGAGGAATGTCTTTCGGCAGCTTTATTCGCGATGAGTATGTCCCCCATACCCGGCGTCAGTTCATCGTCTGCGTCTCCCGCATTCCTCGGTGGCGACCTGCCACATGTTGCCCGACTCACTAAAATCGCTGCCCTTGCGCGCAAGAAATCGTACTGACCGCCCTCACTAGCATTGCCATGGCCGGCACATCACCGTTTGCCCACCAAGCCTCGCCATCTTTCCATTCTGGTTCCTACCTGCCTAAACTCGAGGCTAGCTTCATGAAGGACTTCACCTGCTGCGGCCTCAACCTGCCCAACCTCCACGATCTTCTGCAGCACTATGAAGAATCGCATACTCAGCCCAGCCCAAACACAGCGCGTAACGCACCCTTCTCCTCTCAGTTCGCCGCGATACCTACCCAGCCATCTTCCAGAGCCAGCAGCGCAAGGCCCCAGACTCAGCAACAAAACACCACTTCCATGTCGCAGCTCGGCCAGCAAAGTCGCCCAGGCTCTAATCTCGGCGGGGGCATAGGAGGTCTTGGGATGCAGCTTGGTCAGCAAAACATGTCTGGTCAGCAGCACGCACAAATGTCGCATCTTGACGAAATGGATGCAGTTGGTGACATGGAGATGGACGACGCTTTGGGAACAATGGAGATGGACGACAGTGCTTCTTCAGTGTCTCAGACTCGACAAATGTTTGGTCAACAGCAAAGACCCCAGTTGCACGTCAACGCCTCGGGTCTCACTCAAGGTCTTCGGACATCTCAGCCGCCTACTCCTGCAGCCGCAAGCTTTGGTCTGCAGCACAACCCCACGGTATCCTCTGTCAACACGCCCACGCTTACTACTCAACAAACAACGCCACAGCAGCAGAGGCCGAACAACGGGTTTCTCCAAAACTCACAGATGCCTTCTATAGACGACATGGACGAAGACCTGCCGGGAATGCCTATGGGTGGCAACATGGAGCTCAACGGTTCCAACTTTGGGGACGTAAACTTCGGCAACTCCAACGGCAACTCCGAATTCTGTATCAACGACCCCGGCAAGCATCTTTTCAGCCCTGGCGGTGCTTTGACCAACCAGCAACGAGCTATCCAAGCACACCTCATCGGAATGGGCTTCGACCCTAGCCAGCCTAATAGCGCGGCCAACAAGGCTCTGATCCAGAAGTTTGGGGCAATGATGATTCCAGAGGAGCATAAACCTTTCAAGTGTCCTGTCATTGGCTGTGAAAAGGCATACAAGAACCAGAACGGTCTCAAGTAAGTTTCTCTTGACTCAGTAGCTTTAATGTGGTTTGTGGCTGAACATGACTCGAAACAGGTACCACAAGACGCACGGTCACCAGACACAACAGCTGCACGAAAACGGCGATGGAACTTTCTCAATCGTCAATCCCGAAACCAGCACACCGTATCCCGGCACGCTGGGAATGGAAAAGGAGAAGCCGTTCTCATGCGACGTGTGTGGCAAGCGCTACAAGAACCTTAACGGTCTCAAATACGTGAGTTCAATCCCTGCCTCAAACTATCGAGTTGCCAAGTCTAACCCGAAGAACAGCACAAAGGACACTCAGCACCTTGTAACCCCGACTTCAAGTTCCTGGCTGCGGGACTCAATAACCTCGCCAGCCTCCCGGGCCTCATGGAGAACTCGATGTCCAACCTGCCCGGTATCGGTGAAGACCAGATGATGTAACGGAGCATTCGACCATGCGATTCTCTCGCGCCCACCGGTCCCGACACTCGGTGGGTACTTTCAAAAGATTATCGTGGTCACCTAAATCTCTCCTGCAACCTGACTACGGTCGTGGAGTCGCGACTATATATTTCGGCCACATAGGTGGCTTGCGGCATACGGCGTGGCGTTTCGTTGCATTCATGGATAGCTCCCTGGTCGACCGAGCCTGCTCTTCTCCGTTTTTATACCCTCATAGACTTACCAGTATCGCTTTGCGACGCTTGGCACGCGGCACATCCCCTTTTAGATTAATACGCGCCTCTGCGAAAGCGAACGAGCGTAGATGGCTACGAGGCCATGATAGGAGGTCAGCGTTGTTTGGTTTTCTTTCTGATTGAGTTTTGTCGATAATTCGACTTCCTCGCGTTGGGGCGTCTTTTTCTTTGCCATTGGGAACGGCAGGCGACGAATGTGTTGCAGACACGTTTACAGTATGTGTATGCACAGGATGCTATCACGGAAATACACGAAAAGGCCAAAAGAAGGGCCATGGGGACATGACTGATGGATCTGGTCAGGAAGGTGGTCTTGTATGAGTTTGGACAACAAAGGAAGAACGAAAGAAAAGAAAAAAAGACCCAGACAAGGATGTCTGTTTTGCATCGCGGCCATCAAGTAGTTCCTTGCCTTGTCGTTTTCGTTGTCTTTTTGGAGATGATTGTCTCCCATAAGGTTTTGGGGGTTGCACGTTGATGACGCATGATTCGTCTCAAGGCGTCGAAGTCGGACATTGGATGGGAAAAGTTCGAGTTTTTGTTTTCATTGCGCTTTAAAATTTCCCAAATTATAGAATGAACGTGTGAATGGAATCAAGGACACTTCTGAAGTGAAGAAGGGGAAAAAAAAAAAACAAATCTCTTCTCTGCTACTGAACTTTCGGGATATCGCTGTCTACAATAAAGACTACAATGCCACAACTCCACCATCCAAGTAAAAAACAAGAACCGCACCTGTAGTAAAGCAAGCAACACCAGACCATGCAGTAAGCCATCTCGTCGTTACTTGTTCGCCATCGTAAAATTGAGGGAAGATAGACCGTGCCAGCACGTCTAGCAGCTCAGGTGGTCTTGAGTACCTCACCACCAGTTCGTCCGCTGCCGCATGTCCCCCTTTTGAAGCAAGCAAAGTATTTTGCGGGACCCAGCGCATTTTGCATCATTTACCATTTGGCATCTATTTGCCATGAGACCTCAGCTCATCTCCATGCCATCTTCATCATCGGCCTCGCTGTCAAGGAGTTGTGTGTGGTTGCTGCCAATACTCTCTTTCCGACTTACGATGGAACAGCCGTCACCAAAACGTGAGCCTGCCAGCCCGCCAACATACTCCAGTTCGTCGCCACCCACAACGCGGCCTTCCATATCAATTTCTTGAGACAGCTCAACCAGCGCTGATCGTGGCAGTCGCAGGAACCCCTGTGTGCGGACAATGCGACCCCAGTGTGTGAGGCAGAACTGCGCTGCACGTTTGCGGAGCCATTCCTCATTTGCAAGCCCAGCACAGTGCCAGATGATACAGGCATGATCGACATCTAGCTCCTTGGAAAGTCGATTCACGCAGAGCAGCCGGAGATGGGGAATGCCGTAGATGTTTGACATGACCAGTAGGCCTGCCACGTCCGACAAGTCCGTAGTGGCGCCACTCTCATTGACTGATGTTCCATGGATGCTGTCTGTGTATAAGTAGTACAGGAACGCCTTAACCACTGTATATGGTTCAGGTATGTGCATCTTCTTGGTATGGAACTCTGCCATCTGGGAGTTATAAAGTCGGGCAAAATGCGGCCAGCGAGCTTGAAGAATAAGTTTATGAACGTGAATCGGTTGAGACGTAGGGGCGTCAGGTGCCAACCAGTTCTGGTCAGCAGAGGCGTCAGCAGCTCGGCTCATCATATCATCGTCTTCGTAATCGCCCTCAAGGGCTGTGATGACAAAGTCAGTGCCACTGCCACTCTCAGGGGGCTGATCGAATAATTTAGCCAAATCAGCACCAAGGCCCTTGGAAGGCTGGTCGACCACTCGCGTCGTTGGCCTCGACTCTATGCGTGGCTCAGAGGATAGGTTGTTCCCGAGGAAGCCAAACCGGCGCAGATCAATCTCCATGATATCACTGTGAGATGTCTTGTCAGAAAGACACGTACGACCAGGTACTGTTGAAACAACTCACCTGAGGTATTCCTCAAACCCGTTAGGGCCCAAATCCGATGCAGCCGGGTCGGTCGGACAGCCAAGAAGCCAAGCCTTCGTGCCATCCTCGTTCATTGTGCAGTAGTGCCAGCGATAGCCCGACTTGAATATATCACGACCCTCAGCGAGCTTTTGCCATCGTAGAGTCGCCAGGTCCAAGGCTGATAGAGAGCACTCCTTGGAAGTAATCGTTGCCGCTGGAGTGACGAAGTCAAGGAGGGTACCCGAAGAGTACACATGAAAATGGATACCAGACCCTTGCGAGGGTATGTTGGGCCCGGACACGAACTTGAGGGACGAAATGGTTCCGGGAGCCATGGGAGCTAAAGCCTTGAGTTGAAATGATGGCGGGTTTACCTGCTGTGTCCGGGAGTTGGCGGCATACCCAGACGTCCCAACGACTGGCGGCGGATGTGCCAGTGAGTAGGGCTGTCGCGGCGAGCCAACAGCTCGACTGGTACCCGCTTGGCGGTCGTAAATACCAACTTGAGGTGTGGATTCGAAAGCTGGACTCCCTTTGAGGTCGAGCCACCAGAGATCACCGATCTTGTCCATATCCTCGGAAAGCCCGCCAAAGACCCATACTCTGTCACCCCATATATAGGCTGAGTGGTCAAATCGACCTACGAAACGCCAGGATCGTGACCAGGTAAAGGTCTTCAGGTCAAGGTAGCAAATGTCGTCGAGAACGTAATTATCATGACCGGTGATGCCGCCAACAATGAAAAGCTTGTCTTCGTGTAGAACTGCCGCGTGTCGTGCCCGGCCTTTCGGCACAGGACCTGTAACTTGGGGCTGTGTCCAATGCGCTGTCTTCAGGTTGAATATGATCAAATCGGATAGGTAGGTTCGATGCTCATTTTCGCCGCCAAAGACGAGTAACTTGTCGCCTTGATAAAGGGTAGCCGTGTGGCCTAGACTCCGTGTTAGATATGATGAAAGCCGCTGCGAGTCATCCCACAGAGAACTTACCCATGCGTACGCCGGGAATATCGCCGTAGTTATCCACTAGACTCCACTGATGGCTAACCAAGTCCAGTTTGAGAACGTGGTTGTACACTTCATCGGTGTACTGATCAAACCCTCCGAAGGCATAGATGTGGTTGTTGCCGCAGTACGTGACCGAGGCGTTGACCAAACATGCCGGTCGCTGCCCCAAGGTTCTTGTCACCCTGGGACGATACCCATCTAAGGTACCCCTGTTCTTAATAGGCGAGTTGGGCATGATGTAGGTATTGTTACTCGACGTGGCCGATCCTGGTGTTTGGTCCATCGGCGACGGGGTCGGCTGCGACAGCGCAGTCGAGGCTTGATTCGGCGTTGTCAAGGCTTGTGAGGCGGGTCCGCCGAAAAGAGACTGGGACAGCGCTCCGGGTGTTGCTGGTGACGGTTGGGGCTGGGCCATGATGGGCAACGTTGCTAACAAGTCATCTCAATCGCCGAAGTCGCTGAAGAGATGATGTCGCTGCGTTGTAGGCTGCCTAAGCAGGAGTGTATTGTGAGCAACGAAAGGGCGCGAAACGAGAAGGTGATAAAGGACGTACGGCGATGGTTGCCGTCGCACGCTGGGATAGTGGAGGTCCTAATGTTCCTGCATTGACAATCCGAGGCTCCGTCTCCTGTCGTGGCAACTGCAGACGGTGTGAAGAGGGGCTCCTCTGTTGATTGGCTTGCCTGGCTAGCGGCAGAGCCTGAGCAGACGACCACGTGATTGGCAGCAATGCCAGCGCCCCTTGCAAGGGTACACCAGTCGTCTCCTTGTCGAATTCCCAGAGCCGGTCCAAGCGTCGTTGCTCGGCCGCAACGTAGGTGGGGCACAAAGTAAATAAAAGATGTGAGAGTTCCTGACCAGCTTCAAGCTCTCCTCTCTCCGTATCCAACCTCAATCACTTCCACTCTTCACCCTCACACCCATCTCAGACTTTCTTCTTCTACACCCTCAAGCTGGCTCAAACCTCTTAAAAAGCCATCCGACAAGAATAACCAGAGTCTATTAGATCCCACTGCTGTCCTCAGCCATTTGGTCGCCCCCCGACTTAAAGCCTTTCTTGTCCAGGCACTACTTCGACTTTCGAGCAACACACAACGACAGAATACTAACAACAACCACAATATCCAGGAACCTTTAGCTAGAGTCTCTTGGAGCTCGTTCGATTTTCGGAGCTCTCAACACCTCTTCCTTCGGCGCATCTGTTGCATCCGTCGGAGATTCACCACTCGCTTTATCACGATACCACATACATACGCTATTCAAAATGGCCACTGCATCAGTATCAACACCCGTCAAGTCCCACAAGGGTCTTTTCTCTTCCCGTACCGCCGGCGGACGGATGCCTCTGACCCCTTCCCCCCGTCAGCATTCGACCACCTCTGTATCAGTGAACCTGAACTCCTCTCCCTTCACCCCTGAAAAGCAGTCGGGCAACGATGCCTACCGTGCATCTGGCAAGTCGACCTACGGTGGCAACCTGACTGCACACCTGGCAAGATCCACCACAATCAAGTCATCCCACCGCGACTCGCCCAAGTCCAACATTGCCCGAGGTGTCTCGACTCCCCGCAGAGCTCTTGAGCTTGGTGTCTCCGACTTCACACTGACCAGCTCTGGGGCCTCCAAGACTCCTTCTAGCGCCAAGTCTAAGAAGAGCTCCTTGAGACAAAAGACAGCCAAGACTACTGTCAACTATAGCGGTGACCGGTTCATCCCCAACCGTAGCGCCAGCTCCGCCATCTCCAACGCCGGTAGCAGCAAACTCGATCGCCCCGATAAGCGGTCCAAGGCTAGCTCTAGCGAGTCTTCAAATGTTCTTTCGTCTGCAACCGACGACGCTATCGCTGCCCTCGAGGGCCTCAACATCGAAGACGAGGAGCCTACTACCTATTCCCGTCTTTCTCCAAACACGGTCGCCTACCAAGATTCTCTTGCAAGTGCCTGCGGCGTTAGTCTCAACACCCGAATTCTTCAGTTCAAGCCTGCACCTCCTGAGTCTTCCAAGCCTATCGACCTTCGTCAACAGTACAACCGTCCCTTGAAGCCTGCCAGCGCTACCTCTGCCCAGTTTCGCCGTCGTGTCGCTACCGCGCCGGAGCGTGTCCTCGATGCCCCTGGGTTGATTGACGACTACTACCTCAACCTTCTCGACTGGAGCTCTGGCAACCAGGTCGCCATCGGTCTTGAGCGCAACGTCTACGTGTGGTCCGCCGACGAGGGAAGCGTCAGCTGCCTTCTCGAGACCAGTCCTGACACGTACGTCAGCAGTGTTAAATGGTCTGGTGACGGCGCGTACGTCGGTGTCGGGCTTGGCACCGGTGAAGTCCAGATCTGGGACGTTGCTGAGGCTCAAAAGGTTCGTAGCATGTTTGGCCACGACACCCGTGTTGGTGTCATGGGTTGGAACAAGCACCTCCTATCGACTGGTGCACGCAGCGGGCTTGTCTTCAATCACGATGTCCGCGTCGCGGAGCACAAGGTGGCAGAACTGGTCTCGCACACCTCTGAGGTTTGTGGCCTCGAATGGCGATCTGATGGCGCCCAGCTTGCTACTGGAGGCAACGACAACCTTGTCTCCATCTGGGATGCCCGCTCCCTTTCTGTCCCTAAGTTCACCAAGACCAACCACAAGGCCGCTGTCAAGGCCCTTGCCTGGTGCCCATGGAACATGAACCTCCTGGCTACGGGTGGTGGCTCGTATGACCGCCATATCCACTTCTGGAATTCTACTTCGGGTGCTCGCGTCAACAGTATCGACACCGGCTCGCAGGTCACTAGCCTCCGCTGGAGCCCTCACTACCGCGAGATTGTCAGCTCTAGTGGCTTTCCCGACAACTCGCTCAGCATCTGGAGCTACCCGACCTTAGTCCGCAACGTTGAGATTCCTGCACATGAGAGCAGAGTCTTGCACAGCTGCCTCAGCCCCGACGGACAGATGCTTGCTACCGCAGGTAAGTCAGAAACATGTAGCCCAATGTACTCCGACTATGACATTTGCTAATTCCCGCCCACCAGCCGCTGATGAGAGTTTGAAGTTCTGGAAGGTCTTCGAGAAGAAGGCGGGAACTAGCGCCGGTCTCGGCAGCAGCACCTCGTCGTCCAAGGCGGACATGGTCAAGCAGATGACGATTCGGTAAATGTCTTACCGACCAGGCCTGGCGAATGTCGGTCCAACGACGTCATCAAATGTAGGTATATCTCCTCTGGCATTTGTCGGTCATGGGTTCCTAGCGGTTGGGGTCATCTTCAGCGAGGAGTTTGGGTTTTGTTGCATCCGACTCTGCGTGGCATGAAAGGGCTTCTCCACGACGGGAAATGAAATTGCTTGGTCATGAGTGACCGCAGACGATACCATTCAGCACGGGATAGATTGATTTGTACTGCTTTTGAAGAAATGCACCCTAATTATGTGCTTCCTGGTCAGAGAGGGTCAGCAGCAGTTAAGTGACAGATTGCCACCCTCAAGCAAATAAAACTGGTTTTGAACACTTTGAAGGCTCATGCCAACCTTTCGAGACGTCTTCCCCGTGCAATTGCGGTCCTCCCTCACCCCGCATTTCGGACATACACTAGTGTACAACCCACTTGTCTTATCTTATCATATGAATGGGGCCTTGGTGATCATTAATACCGACACGTACCCACCTACCTCAGTACCTCTCTGAGTTTAGCCTTCCCGCAGCAGGTAGGCAGCTTACTAATGACCAAACGAACGCCTGCTTCGATCCTCAAATCGAAATCCACAACAAAGACAACCTTGTCCCATACACACCAACAGTCGCAAAATCAGGGTACCAGCGAGCCCCTTTCACCAACTGGGGTCCACGAGAACTACGAAGTAAACTTCCAGAGTCCAATCTCAGTTTTGCAGTCGTCGAGTTTTTGAGCGCGCACGCCATTCTGGGCAGCAAGTAGTGGTGGATTAGGCAGGCGAACGTCAAAACGGGCAATCCTCTGACTTGGCAAGCAACCTACAGCGTGACGACGGAATACTCGCCACAACCGATCGATTATCCCACAGAAGGAACGTTGCGTGGAGCAGAAAGTGCGTCCAGGTGCTTCGTCCATTGGTTTTCTCGCCCCCAGAAGCCTAGCTTTTACTGAACTCCCCGACAAGTACGCACGCGATAATTGTCAACGGATTTTCACCATGTCGAACAACGCGGTCGGTGCGGTCTATGAACAGATCATCGCCGAGGTCATAAACTCCTCGCGCGTCGATTTCGAAGAGGGCGGAGTTGATGAGAGCGTTCTCGATGAACTTAAGAAAGGCTGGCAGGAAAAGCTCTCCCAGCTCGAGGTGGCGAGTTTCCCTTGGGATCCCCCGAAGGATGCACCTGCTCCTGCTGCACCACCGCCAACGACTGCTGCACCCCCACCAGCCGCTCCATACTCTCAGGCTCAGCTGAGTCCTCAGATTCCGGGACCCGGCCTACCTCTGCCTGGTGCCCCTCCTGCCAACCAAGTTAGAAATGTGCCAGTCAAGGAGGAGCCGTACATCAAACCAGAGCCGGGCATGCAGAATGTGTCTATGCCTTCGGCTCAGCAGGAGGGTGCTGGCATTGCTGCTTACCGCGCAGCTCAACATATCCAGGGCCAATTCGGTGAGAAAGGAGCCGGCTCTATCAATGCCATTCAAGCCTCGGCGACCAACAGACCTGCCGGTCAGCCGGCCCTTCCTCAGATGCCTGGCCAGCCTACGCAACAGCAGCAGCAGTACCGGCCTGGCGTGCCTCAACAAGGCCAGCAGCAGCAGCAACGCCCCCCTAGTAACGGTCAACCCGGCGTGAATCCTTCGCAAACCGATGGGGCCGGTGACGACATCGACTTTGAAGGTGTACTGGTCCACCGCGATGCTGATGGCAACGAACGCGAGCTCGGGCGCATCGACATTGACCGCATGATACACGCACAGATTGCAGCGAACGCCAAGAGCATGGAGGGTGGTGGGTTGATGCTACCACTCAAGGAGGCCACGAGACACAAGTCCGCCGCCACTACGCACTCCAAGGGTAAAGAGCATGGTATAGCTTCCTACGATGGCTACGACGACGATGAAGTTGATGAAGACGCGATCAACTCGGATCTTGACGACCCTGACGAAGATAAGGACGAAGATGAAGTCGACGATGAGGGTTTGGGCCACATCATGCTCTGTATGTATGACAAGGTCCAGCGCGTCAAGAACAAGTGGAAGTGCGTCTTGAAGGATGGCGTCCTTACCGTCAACGGCAAGGAGTACGTCTTCCATAAGGCCACTGGAGAGTACGAGTGGTAAAGCACTCTTCACAGCCCACCTAACCAACTCGGGCTTTGAAGGCATGAAGAAACTACTGGGCTTCGCACTCATTGAACATGCGACGTCGAGTTCAGGGGTTTTCTTTCAGGAGATTGCAACCTTCTGGGCTACAAAGCGGGAAGTTGCTTTTTGCCTACTCGGTGCCTCATCAATATCGTTTCGGAACGGCTCTGTCTCCCCCCTCCACCCCTCGACACAGTGTTTTCGCTTGGACGCGAGAAACCCAATTGGATCACCCGACTAGGTTTTTTTTTCTTGCCTTCTCGACCAGCAACCGAGTTGATATCCATATCATTCGCAGCAACTTGGTGTTTGCCTTGACACACGAAGGAGACTTGCATTCAGAGAAGATACAAGAGGCGAGCTGGGCTGACGCTAATCAGAAGCAAGAGCTTAGAGAGAGAGAGAGAGAGAGAGAGAGAGAGAGAGAGAGAGAGAGAGAGAGAGAGAGAGAGCACGTCAGAAAGCATCACCTGCTGAGAGGGGGGCGAAGGAAAGGTTCATTGAAGCCATGCAGTTCGTCAACATGGGTGAAGTGTGCGTGCAGGTGACAATTTTACGGAGCAGGCGGATCAGAACAAGGTTTCCTTTGAGAGCATCAGGAAGGTTATGGATGGAATGCTGACCTCCTTTTTCATTTCACGACACCTAACAACTCCTACAAAAGTGTACAACAGTAAAACATGCGGTTTCGTTACCCTCAGAATAAAACCTGCTGCCACAACACCCCCTCTACCTGCTCCCCATCCTTGCGTTGACGTGAACGTGAACTGGTCGCGAGATGGCCTATAGTATTCCTAGAAAGCAAGTTCCCATTGCAGGACTGGCTTCCTTTTCATGGGGTAAGATTTACTTCCTCTGCTCTGGGGCTCTTAGCATATGGTAGCGCCCTCCTTCAACCCCGTTGGAACCGTCACCCAATGTCCAAAGGGCCATATCGACTACGGGATCATGCCACAAAGCTGCTTGTGCTCGATGTCTCGGCTTCGCTGTTCCAAACTCTATCTAACATGCCTCTTGGGTTGCCTTGCCGACCCCCCCTGGGGGGGGCCCGTCAAAGATGATTCCAAAACAAACAAAAAGCAGACAAACACACAATGATGCGTTTTTGTCTTCCGATTTGACTCTCTGCGCCGGCAGTTATCCCATGTGTACGGGAGACCGGCGGCCAGACCCAGAAACGGGCTGGCGACAGAACAAAAGACAAAAGCGGTCAAGACAGGTAAACCTGAGATGGCTGGCCCGTCAAGTCACACAAACATGTAGTCTCCATGGCTGCTACATCCCTTTTGCTCTGGAGCCACGGCCATTTCGTCTACAGCGGCCTCCCTCGATCTTCCCCATGTGACGTTCGGCACTGTCTTTGGAAGGCACCCGGGAAGACTGGGTCGGGGAATATACTTCACGCTGTCCGTTGCCGCGGCTTGATCAGAAGACGAGCCTAATAAGCGGCTCGCGCTAGTGGTGTATCATCCTACCCGGGCTTAAGCGGCAAGGCCAGATCGGCATTCCGCTAAGGGGCGTCTCTCAGCGTCTGCATTCTCGTCAACTGTGAACCAAGATTCCACTAGAGCAGCCATGTACAAGACCTAGGTCCGGTGGCCGAGTCGCCCTCGGGCCATTACAGACAACATATCCCATTCCGGATCTGATCCCATGTCCTCTAATGGTCTGTCAAAAATGCCAACTAGCCGTTGGCGTGTGTGGAGAATGGCCTATCACGCCCACGCTCGCGCGGGCCTGTCGACCATAGACCGCCGGTCCGTCCCCCAATCCTGCCCGCATCGAGATCGCCTCTCGCCTCGTCTGGCATCTTTATTGACTGGCGAAGGGACTTTCAGGACTTAGAGCTGCTGTATCGTTGAGCCGTGCCCATCCGGCTGGACGCAGAGCTAGACGTAGAGATCTACCCCCCACCCCCAAATGGGCGATCGAGTCGTGGTGCAACCGTTTTTGCCATCCGCATGCCCCAGTCCCTGCGTGATTGCGGTTTTCAAAGCCCAAGAGAGAGGCACAGGTGTGCCTTGACCGGGAAGGGAGATGCCAGGGGAGGGGTGCCAACGAGCTCCTCGGTCATGAGCACCGAGTAATCACCGGAGGGAGGGGCCATCCGTACGACGGCGAGCTCCTCTCCAGACTTGTCCACGGGGCCGAGAGGGCCCAGCTGATGAGAACCGAACCCATCGACAGGAACGAATCAAGGGCGTCGTCCACTTTGGACAACACCCGGCCCTGCCCACCGTCGCGTGCTCACAATGCTTGCTGGTCGCCAGTCTCCCTTGGTTAACCCCACAGCGGGTATTCGTGCAGAAACGCCAGCGACGTAAGGCTTCTACAGGGCTGCCATCCCGCCAGCAGGGTTCCGTTTAATTTGGAAGCCTGTTTGGGTAGAGGAGAGCGGTCTGTTCCATCGTCTAGAAATGCCCATAAGAGAGACTTGGTTTGTGGGTTCTGATCGTCATCTTCCTCGTGGCGGGTCCACCGGCGGCTGTCCTGAGGCCCCCGCCTCCCTGGGCCCGGACGGGTAAATGAAATAAAAACTAAAATTGAAAACTGTGCGATAGGCATCGATCGAATGGCACGCTGGAATCGACCCTGGCGAACAAGGGATGGCGGTGGCTGTTTCGGTCTCATACGTATCACCTTGGTATGGCTCGTCAACGGGGAAGGGTATCGATGCATGCGTGGCAGCCCGCGACAGTTGGACGATGTTCCTACTGGTCGTGGATGGGGCGAGACGCTCAGAAGCCGTGTGACGAGCCCGCCATTTCAGTTGCTTCTCAACTTTTCAAGGCGGGGACCTGGTGTTCAATGACGGCGCTTAGGTTAATGTAGAATCCGCTACCTGCTGCCTGAACATGCAATCTCTCTGAGCGGCGCAACAAGAGCGAGACGCCCATCAAGTGGCACCACCGCCCGTTATTGGCTAGTCTTCGAGCAATAGCCAGGGAATAATCCAACCCCCATGATCTCGAAGGTAAGGAGAGATCTTCGTATTATGTATTATGCATACCCTCGAGCTTGATGCAAGGTCTGATCCGATTCATTTGCAACTTGCCCTTGCTTTCGATGATTCCGGCCGCGCCAAGAGGACTGGCTAAAGCAGGGTGGATGGCCTCCAGGCGACGTTTGAATCGCATCACTGTTGGATGATGATTGCAAACTGCTGTCACCCGCGTCGTGCTATGCCCGAACTGAGCATGCACGTTGTCGTCAGGAACACATAGGATCTGCTTCCAGGCAGCTTACATTGCAGCCGTCTCGATCCACGGCCGTCTGGACAGTGGTACGAAAGTTTTTGAGAACATCCGTCCAGGATATGAAAACCGATGGGCTTTTTAACGCACACTTTAACCATCCATCTGGCTCTGGCATTTGGGAGAACAACTTGGTCTTTGTGGTCGCAAGTCAATGCCGAAGTTGTATTTGAAAGTACTCTGGTTACTGATTACCGTTGGATATGACCTACATGCAATCCAAGCCGAGATGGTAACAGCAGCAGCAGCAGCAGCAGCCATCTAAACAAGCCGGCCTTCGAGGTGTGCGGTTTCCGTTTGTGAATGAGGAGCAGGTAGTGCTGACCCGAGAACTCGGAACCGCTATTGCAGGATTACATCCAGAATTCTCCTCCTGTTGGTTAGCTTCATTCGGAAATTTTGCTCTTGTGTGCTCCTCATGTCGGACGTGGATTGCTTAAAAGGGAGGGGCCTAATTGGTGTAATCATTTATACGCGCTCTAAGATTGGCACCCTATCTCCAGTTCGTGGGCTGGTTGTATGTTGCCTGGCCGTGCTGCATATTCCATGATTGTACACCACCTTTTTTCTCTCTCTTCTCCCTCTAATCGTCTACGTAACGATTGATTATCAAGCTGCATTAATACCGCATCCAGAGCCATTGCGTCGCTGGTATGTGGTGGGCTATACACTGTATATTGTGTCAACAAGGCAAGGGCCCAGGCCTAG
This sequence comes from Colletotrichum graminicola M1.001, assembly GCF_000149035.1. Taxonomy (NCBI): domain Eukaryota; kingdom Fungi; phylum Ascomycota; class Sordariomycetes; order Glomerellales; family Glomerellaceae; genus Colletotrichum; species Colletotrichum graminicola. Next base: position 830,917 of record NW_007361006.1, read on the forward strand.
GGTATCTGCATGGGTGAGGCGATGGGCTTGAGGTAGTTCCCCAAAGGAAAACCCAACAGTGTTCCATAGTTATGCCAGCGCCCACGGCGCTGTAAGTAACTTCCATGCCGTAATCGTTGCGATCGGCGAGCAAGACCCAACGGCGGCATATAAGCGGCAACACTCGATTGCAGCAGCCCGCCGTAGCCGCAGTAATGACACGAATCGAATGAGTGTACGGATACATCGGCGCTGACATCACGTCGCTGGAGTTGTCCACAACGTCACAGTAAGCGCCAACCAGGTGGTCAAGGTAGGCAACGTCTTCAGAAGAGTATAAAAAGTAAAAATAGAAAAAGGAACCGGAAACTCCGGACGGGATTGATGAGCAAGTCCACTTTTGCTTCCAGAACGCTTCCCGCGGGCCAAGGATATGTCCTCTTGGAACCCCCGGCTCAAACGAAGCGCTGCTAGACCCTCGAGATGACCCATTGCACAGCCCAGTGTATTTAAGGGCTGCACAGAGCCTCGAAACGAGGCTCAAGGCTCCATCATGTCGGCGTATTTGACGCCTTCTGTGAATCGATCTGCCCCCTCCGAAAGGAGTGAGTGGTACACCCAGGTCATTCTACTCGGCCTGCTCGGTGGAGCCCATCAAGGTCCTCCGAGTTTGTGTTCCGAACTAGCGCCTGTCGTGTAAGATGCCATAGTACTATAGTAAGCACCCTGGTACAGTAGGAAGCTCACCATCATCAGAGGGACGGACAAGCGACCACCCAAAGGTACGAATGGACGGAAATTTGCCAACGAGCAACCCCTTGCCGTCGACGGGGGCGGAACCCCCTGGACCGTCGAGAAGCTGCGCGTCAACATCGATGCCTGCCTGGCCTGCGAGACGACGAACCGGCGACAGTCACTCGGCAGTAGCGTGGACAGGTTCCCAGGGAGGTTTCGCGTTCCAGACATGTTGGCAAAGTAGACTCATGCGATATCAACTCCAACCGTAGGTGCTGTAGTAGGCTATCTATCTCTCTTGGTTGTGAGTGACGATGCAAAACTCTCGCATCGCCAGCGTCGGGCTGTCATGTCTCTCCTCTCCGCGACGAGCACTTTGCAGGTAGCCCGAGGTTGAATTGAATATTCGGTCGCTAGCGCCTGGGTGGCGCACACATTGCTCTCCAGACGATCCGGCTGGCGTTGGCCATTGCAAAAGTCCCTCCTCGCACCGGTCATGTTCGATTAAGGTTTGGTGTCGTCAGCGGCGCCCAATGTCACGAAAAGATCACTAGCCTGGAGTTGAGACCTGCAGGTTGCCAATTAGTAGCTGCTCTGCTCAGTTGTCGGTTCCTGCCTTGCTGCGTCCCCGAGTCTTGCAAGAGGGCTTGAGAGAGCGCATCGTGTACCGGCTCGAGGCGAGGATTCGTCAACCTTGCAAATTGGGACATGGCAAGATAGGAGACGACTGACTGGAATCCCTGTTGCGTATTGTCCGCGGAGGCTGGGGTTCGTTCGGATTCAGAGACTGCGTGCACAAGAGGGCCCACATGGCTCTGCTCATCTCTGCCTACCTTACACTAGGCAGCTACCTAGTGTAGGTAGGTAGGTTGCGACTCAGGTGACTAGGTAGTCGGGTAGTGGATGGGCACGGTGTGGGTAGCGGCCAAATGCAGTACCAGAGTGTCGGGTCCTTAGTGTCAGGGGTCAAGGGTTGAGCACCACTGCCAGCTCATCTAACCCCCGATGTCAGCCTCAGGGCCCTCAGACAGCATTACGGACCCTGGGACGTTTTTGTATGCAGCGCCGAACGGAAGCGGGAAAGCCGTGGAACTTATGGCCAGCAACGGCCAATCATCCGGTCGAAACCCCATCCATCGTCTCGGCCATCGATGCCATGTTGGAAGGAACTTTGAGTACAATTTCCAACACAGAGGTTTCGTTCGATTAGGACTCCGTCTCCCAATGCTTGCAAGGGAACTTGATCTAGCCCCTTGACGCCCTTTTGAGGCTGGCTGGCAGCCTGCAGAACAAAGGATTTGGTGGGACTGAAGAGACAAGGGCAAAAAGCCGACCATGGCCACGCTAGGTATAGCCGCTTAGTCGTCAACCGTCTCGTGGAATTAATACCGCTCGCGCCGATCGGTCCCAGCAGGCTGGGACCAACCATGGCTTCCGATGATGCGTACGTACCCCTCGCAACGGTAGGTGGGCCACCGAGATTGTCTCAAGGGCAGCCTGGTATTGAATTAGTGGACTAGAGCCCATTGCATTGGACTCCATGATAAGCATGACCCAAACTCATTCCGATTCCTTGTCTGTATAAGTACTGAGATCTGTGTTTCAGGGGGTGGAGGGGAGCACACATAGGTATGCTGGAGCTCAAATGCCGCCGGAGCCTGCTGACGAGGCACCCCCCCCCCCCCATGCTGCAGAAGTGAGCTGGCTGCATGACGCGGTGCGACCAGACTCTTGGGAACGGGCCTTGCAATCAATGGGCTCAGGATATCCCTCCCCCCCCTCATCCCGGCCGCCAGCCATGGGGATCCGAGAGCTAGCGGCGAGCCGTGGTAGCATATTGTGTGTGCCACGTGAGTATCAAATGCCCGCGAAGGAGCAGCATGCTGGCCCCGGCCCCAATGAGGATCTCGTGGATCCAATTTCCATGTACTCTGTACTCCGTAGGCACGGAACCGGGCCTCCAGGTACAAATTGTGATGCATGTATACTTGGGAAATGGCTTCTAGGACCCGGGTGACTTGTGTTGTTTCGGATCTTGGCGGTCCTGTGTCTCGATGAAAATAGGATTGCAAGTTGGCCGCCCTACGCGGGACCGGTTCAGTATTGGACTTGGACGAGTGTTAGAGCATTAGAGCCATTGCGCCCGAAGCGCTGGCAGTCATTGAGTCCGATTCGCCCGTAACTGCGGCGTACCTATCATCGACGAGTTTCGAGGCACCATAGTCGGGAATGTCGGTTGCGTATTTTGAGAGAACTTGCAGTATTGTCGAGAATGCGGAACTTTTGCAGCACTCTAAAGGATGTCTGGAGCATGTCAAAAGCCGAGCCGGCTTTTTGAAGCAGCAAGGCAGCCAACCGGTTTCCTATCCTGGTGCGCGGTCAAGGCGGCTAAACTTGTCGTAGGATTCGCGAGAATTCCAAGAAACCCAAGTTGCCAGCGCGGTGGGGAGGGAGGGGGTGGGGAATCTGAGAAGCTGGGTGTTCTGACCTCACCCCTGCAGAAAAGAAAAGTACACTACTCTCACGACAGGGCGGTGGGAGTTGATGTGAACTGAACTTGGCGGGCTTGTGGACTGCGCAAAGAGTACCTGATCCAACGATTCGCTGTCGTTGCGTCACAGACGCTTATCCCCAACGGGCCGGCTGCGATTCGGTGCTGTGACTGACGAGCGTTAGGCAGTGAACCTGGTGGAGGCGGATTAAACATGGCTGTTTGATACGCCTTTGCACCTCTGTGGGAGGGCTACCAGACGAGAAAGGAACTGTGACAACTCCTCATTTACGGTGACGGTGAATAAGGAGCTAGGGTGTGTACCAATGTAGGTTGGGAGCGCTGCGGCGGGGGAGGAGGGGCGGTGTGCGTCAAGTTTTGCTCAGGCCCATGTGTGATTGTACCCTTATCTGGCTAGGTAGGTACCTGCCATCTTTGATATGTTTCTGCGCTAAGACATCCGGCAATATGGACCGTCTCATGATCGTCGTCTCGCTCGGCAACTTGCTTTTGCTAGCGGAGAAGTCGCAGTGACTGTTTGTGAGAAATAGAGTAGAGTGCCGGTACACGGGTCCAAGAGGATTGGTTATTCAAGTGCGCGTGTTGGATCTCAGGAACCGAGGGTGGGATCGGGTAGAAGCTGAGTCGGTGAGCTTAGTTGGTATCGGTGGATGGACTCGATGGGTTGTTGTCTGTTTCCTTGGCTGTCAACGTTGCATCCAATAGGTAGAGTAGGACCACTAGTCGACGGAGGAGGGATACCGGAGGCGACTCCCGGCAGACGGTCTGAAAGGTTCTTGTGTCTTTATGTCTCGACATCGTCCGAAACCCGGCACGCGCTGATGTGACGCAGAGACATTGGACAGGCGAAGGTGCATCCATTCAAGGGGCGGGACTTGAGCTATAGGTGAGGTGGGCGGGTTCGGAACAGTGAAATGCCTGAGATTGATTGATGGGATCACTTGTTCGTTTTCCTGTCTGGCAGTCTTGTGTGTTTGGCGAGCGGGGGGGTTCTCCTAGCGCAAAGTGCAAAAAACCCCAGTTGCGTCTGCCGATGGATGTCGGCCGAAGGTGTCCGATGTGACGAGAAGCCGCATGAAATGTCCGCATGACGGCAGGAGCATCCTTCGACGGATTTCAGGGGTGCAGTTACTGGTTGTTCCTTCTTGCCGTATTTCTTTTTGACAGTGCACGTATTTATTTGTACGTGGCAGGCAAGGTTGACATCGGACGGTACCGGAGCAGAGAAGCACCGAGGGCCGGTCCTGAGACGCCCGCCGTACCCTACGTACCTGTCTAAAGGAGATACTCGAGGATGAAATGAGGTGCCAGTGGCATGACAGACGACAAGCTGGCGGGACAGATTTTTGAAGGCGTGCGGGTTCGCCGACGTATCCTACTTTACTTTGGTGCCTAGTTTAGCATCACAAACACGAATTGGTACCCGTCGCTGGTCTGCTGGTCTGCTTGGCTTGTAATGCTTACTTGGTCCCACCCCACTCGACCCATGCCGCGACGCTCAACTTCTCAAAGTGTGAGTCCATCTTGTTTCACCGAATCAGGGTTGAGCGGAGAGGCGCGCACGATTGGAATGGGGCGGCGGGAGGGGGATACAAGGGGCTAAGGTGGTCGAAGATGAACATCTGAGTCTCTTTGGTCAAGGTGGCTTGCAGGGGACGGGGCCGATGCCGGGGCCGGGGTCGGGGTGAGGCGGGACCAGTACCTTTTTGCTCGGATAGTCAAGACAGGCCGTGTCGGGCACTATGCACCTTGCTTTGTAGTGTATTGTAGAAAGTTAAATGGGGAGCATCCGGATGCAGCTGATGCCGGTACGGCCTCAGACGCCTCTTGTCGATATAGCTTACTAACCCACCACGACCTTGTACGGTGGTGACTGTCTGTCAACGGGTTGCTCATTACTGCTCTCTAGCCGCTCTGTAACTGCCACAGTCCGATAACACATGGGTGGCGCAGAGAATCAAGGTTGTCACATGTACATCCGCAATGAGATGGCTCGACCTTGGGCGTCCGTACGCGGTTTACGTACAAAGAAGATGTTGGACGGACGGCTTACAGCCCTGTTCATATCTCAGTCCCTAGGGACATAACATGGCATGGAGGTGGGAATTTGAAATGGGCTGGCGGGTACCCTCCCCTGACTCTCCACCAAATCTACCCTTCTGGTACCTTACCTACCTAGGTAGTCGACGTACTTATAGTACACTAGCGCCGTTGCCATACTACTGGAGTGTGAGAGGGACGGACCCTGGACATGCAACGAAATGAGTGAACCAAAGTGAGGAACATGGAGTTCGCAGTGGGTTACCGATACTACTTACCTACTCCCTTTGGACTTTGTAGGGACCAAAAGAGAAGACACACCAGCCCCCCTTTCGTTCCTAATCCCCTTCTCTCACATCTTCTTCCCCTCTCCCGCCCTCCCGCCGTTTTCTTGCCGACCGGGCAGTCGAGAGCGGGTTTCAGATCGACATGTGCCGCCCGATCAGCAGTGGTACCTAGTGCAGCCTAGGTAGGTACGAGGCTCTTGGATTCGACAAATACCTAGGTACGTACCTAGGAAGGTGGGACATGGTGGAAGTTGCCTTTGGGACGATGACCACCGCGGGTTGCGTGGGGCGGCGGCGAGGTTGAAGACGAACAAGCGGCTGCTTCAGTGGCGCCGGATGCCGTACGCTAGACCGATGCAGGCATGGCAAGTCAAGTCCTCCCAGGGTCAAGCTAAGCCGAGTCAAGCCAAGCCAAGCTGTTTGCTCACATACCTAAACTCAGTCGGTTTCTCGTAGTTTTTACACTAGATGGTGTATGTATGGTACGTATACCAGAAATAACTTGAAGACGGGCACACACTTATATTACCTCCTACCTCTTTAGATAGAGAGGTACCTAGGTACCTAGGTAGATACTTCCAAGTTTAAGCCTTAGACTGGGGTGGGTTCCTACTTCCGTAATTAGACGCCATGTACAAAGAAGAGAACAATGTGAAGGAACGGCATGGTAGGATGAGGTGAGAAATAGGAGCAGGAGGCATGAGTGGTGCAGGCAGGCAGGCAGGCAGGGCCGAGAGGAGGCGGAAGGGGAAGGAGGGGAGGAAGGAGGACAAGGGGAATGAGGAGAAGGAAATGACGATGGTGAACAAAATCGGACCTGCCTTCATCCTGGCAGTGGCAGGCTGGTTAATGGAACGTGGGAATTTGACGCAAAGAAAGTAGGTACACTACCTGCTCTGCTCCGTACACCATCGTCGCCAAAATAGAACCACGGAGCCCCAGGATACGGGTTCCGGTTCCCTATTCCCTACCCGCCATTCTTCCCGTCTTTTTTGACTGGAGCTTCCCCTCCTCGGGTTTGCCTTGCTCTGCCCGTACATTCGTCCTTGTGTTGTGTTGCGTTGCGTTGCGTTGCGTTAGCTCAGCCCACGTACTTGGTCCGGGTAATTTGGGCAAGTATAGGACATGCGCGCTATCCTGCGAGCTGCTGCTACTGAATGTATGGGCGGATGGGAACCCACCCGCTCCTGTCCTATCCTGTCCTGTCTTGTTCCGAACCTCACCTCACCTCACTCGCACGATATTATCTCAATCGACTTTTCCCATCTCGCCGGGTCTCCCAGGTATATCACGAGCCACCCTGTTCGCTCCTCGGTACCGACATTGTCCCTTGCCTTGCTGGCCGACCATTCTCTCTTTTGCCTTGCCGTCCTCCTCGATCCTCGATACCTTCACCAGACATCCATCCGGACGGACTGCTCAGCCCGTAGTTAAGATTGCAGCCAAGGTAAGAAGACATCAGGCCCTCATCTGCATTTGCAGTTGCCTCTCCCCAACTGTCATGACCCATGATGACCGGGGCCAGGAGAAAGCCTAGGGTCGGCAAGGCGAAATGGAGATAGAACGACGACTCGATGAGAGACGAACACAATAATAAGCACGCGTGCGCGCGCTCCCACACGCACCTGCCAAGGCGAGACTCTGGAAGCCCACCAGGGATGGATCTTGGAGATTTGATTAAACTTTGCCGTTTCCTACCTTCAAGTTACAACCCATCATCTCAAGGCCCCATTCATCACATCGACGCGCCCTCCAGTCTCCAGGGGTGGGGGGGCGTCCGGGAACCTTTGCCCCAATTCTTACAGCACCGATGGCAATGGCGGCCGTAGTAGTGCAAGGGACAGGGGGTGCGGGGGGACTCGAGAATGGAGCGCAAAACAAAAGAAGCCCACTGACTCTACTTACTTAATAGCGGAGGATCCCCTCGAGCCACGGAACGCCTGCCAAAGAGTGTTCAACATCTATACAAGAAGAGCAACGTTTTAACAAGACCTGCCCGTAGAATTTCGAGTATCAACCCGCCCGTTGCCGTCACTCCATCCTCGTCTCCAACCAACGACGTCACCCTTTCTTTGGTCTACATCTATCGTCTTTTAACGCCGCCGCCGTTTCTCCACCGGCCGAGAGGACACGACTCGAACCCGACCCGCCTCTTACACGCACGACCTCTGCCGTGCTGTTCCCCAAGACCTAGGTACAGATAAAACCACACTACCTGGGGTGGCCTTGCATACGGATACAACAACTACTACTATACTACTACTACCACTACTACTCCTCCCACCTCTGTCGCAAGTACACGAGACCGAGGGGATATCTCTCTCGCTTCCTTTCCCTCTGGACACCATCTCAAAGTAGCAACAGCAGCACCATCACTAACCGCTTCCCCACTATTGCCACCACCACTACCGTGGGCAGCCGTATGCAGTAGACTGACGATTGCTCTCTCACTGAGCCCGTTCGCCTACATCTGCACCAACTTTGCGTCTTACCTGGAACGTTCACTGGCAAAGCTTTGTCTTGCAGTGTTCCCTCCCCCTTTTTAACGTCGCAGAGTACGTCTCTCTGCTCTCTCTCCCACTTGCACACCACTCGCACACCACACACACACACACACACACACACACACGACTGCACAAATCACTCCATCGCATTAGCCTCCGCCCCTCAAGACGGGTACCAAGGTCGGGAGGTCCTTGTCTCTGCAGGCCCTGCCCTTTGCGCGTTCGTGCTCTCTCGGCGATTGGTATTTGCCCCTTGTTTTTCGCTCCATACCCATCAGATCGCTGCTCCTCCCGCTCCCGCCCGTCGCCGAAACGAACCCGACCCAACCTGCCCAACAGAGACTTCAACCTCGTCAATCACATACATCACCTTGCAGCACCAGCGCCAGCGGCCACTTTGAACCTCGACCCCGGTCGCGGCCTTGAACTCGACCCGAAACTTGACCACCGTCTGGTCGACATCTTTCTCTCTCTTTCTCCCCTGCCATTCTTTTGTTCGTTTGTTTATTCCTTATGCCTCGGTCTGGCTGGTCAACGTAACTTCTCACCGTTGCCGCATAACCTGCCTCAACCGGCCTGGCTGTATTCCCCATTCTTTCCCTCGTTTGCGGCCCTGAACCCATCTACACCAACGCCAAGACATCAAACCGAAACCCTTCTTCTGAAACTTCAACCCCAACCCATCCAACCCGACCCGACCAACGGCTTCTCGCCTCCTGCAACGCCGCCCGTTGTCTCGCAACCTATCACCTCCATCCAGTCAACACGCAACGACAAGAAAGCCGCCGATTACCGCAGCGCCGGTCCTCGTCTGTACGACCACTCCAACTCGTTGTGTGACCCCGGTCGACTCTTTTGGCCATCCAGCCGAGCCACGACGAGGCTGCCCGCTCGCTCTTACCATGTACGTCAATTGCAGCGCATTTTCTTTTGCCGCCTGACCCCTTGGCTCTCACTTCAACCTCATTCTGCTTCGTCTCTTTGTCCCTCTCCCTCTCTCTTTCACTTCCACCCTAGCATTGGTCATCTTGTTACGTTCCCCTATATCTTGCCCTGCCTTGTTTGGTGCACAATCTGTTCCTCCTCTATTCTGGCTCTTCCTGGTGCCTGTGGCAGTGTTGCGAATGGCCAAGGCCCAGCAAAGGTGATGTGGGAAAGATCAGCCTGTTCCACAGATGAACACCTACATACACACACAAGTATACGCACACATGTACTCTGTACAATTTTACTGCCGTTCTAGCTACAGGCTCAATTGCAACTGTGTGCATGCAGGTACATGTACTGTTACGCTATCGAGGCCCATCACTTGGCCCTTGTCTCTGCCCTAAGTTAATGCACCTCAACCCTTGTCATCCTCATCCTCATGCCTACCTTGAAGGCAAAGGGCGTCCTGCAGTCACATAACCATTCGCCAGCTTGTTGGTTGGGCCATGAGTTGCTGACAACCTTGTATTGCACTGAAGAGGTGTCCTAGGGGGACCCAAAGCAGAAAGATGCGTTCAAGTCAATGTATGCGCGCGCTCGCGCACGTCAGCTGGTGCAAGTGCAAGTGCATAGGCATAGGGTGTCATGTGTATTGATGTGGCACCCATGTTGGCCAACGCTGCTGCTGCTGTGTGTGAGAGAGGAAGAGGGAGAGAATGAAGCGGTGTCAGTGTACCAATCCTCGGAATACAAGAAGCTGTCGAGCTACCCAGATCCCTTGACGCAGGAACAGGACTTTGGTTTCGTCACAGTCCCCCTCCCCTCTTTTTCCTACTGATGTCCGTTACATCTCGCTGCAGCTGGCTCGTTCCTTCGTTTCCGGCACCCTCTTCCTCTCGCAAAGAAGGGCTCGCTCTTGCGTGGGTCCCCTTCTCCATAAAAGTCAGTTGTACTGGGCGGCCTTATTCCCTGGATGCCATCAGCGAGTGCTTCTATCGACTTGCAGCCGCCTGCACCGCTGCCATCACTTCGTTTCGTTTCCCGGTCCAGACTGCACACACACACACACACACACACACACACACACGCACACACTCTTAAATTGCCCGCTTCTCAATCCCGCCACATCTACTTCCCTTTTCATGTTTCAGGAATCACCAGCATCATCTCATAGCTTGAGCTGTTGATCCCTTGTCAACGCATGTTTCGACAAAGCTGACTTGCCAAAGTTCATCGAAAGGAAGGCTGCCGCAGAGGCAAGGCGGTTCTCTACTGACTTACGACTCCTGCTCCCGGCTCTTGAAGATCTCCATCCAGCGCTTCCTGGTTGATGTCCCAGTCCCATCTCTCACTGGGGAATCATCTGTTCAGCCATCTCGCTCTCTCGTCTTGAACAGCGAACTCCATCAAAGCCCACCAGCCTCACAATCCGCATATTGTCTGTGGAGTGACAATGTCTCAAAATAGGTATGTCTTTCTCATGATTATGGCCATTGCCATGGCTTCGACATAGTTGTGTTCGCCGAGGCCAATCGCTAACCTGCCCTCTCCAGTGGGACCCCCGATACCTCGTCGCATTACTCTGATCACGGCCGCGTTTATGAAGGGTTTCGGCGAGGAAGATATCTGCTTCCAATCGATGAGGCAAGTTGCTCTGAGAGTCGACTTGTGAGAGATGGAAGCCCCCTCCCCGACTAACAATCTCTAGGCCGAACAAGACAGACTGGACATATTCCACAAGCTCATCTTCCTGGCAAGAAAAAGCAAGTTACATGACGCGCTACTTCCTGATAGGGCCCAAGTTCTTGATCTTGGGACGGGCACTGGCATTTGGGCGATCGACGTCGCTGAGTAAGAAAGCCTATCCTACTCCTTCTGCGCCAGATTTTAGCACTATCGTTTGCTAACACCCTCGCCATAGTTCGCTTTACAAGGGCCCGGACAACCAGGGTCGCGTACTAGGGCTCGACCTTGCTTACATCCAGCCCCATGTGTATGTTATCGTGTATTTCCCGCGGGCTTGGCAACATAGGCTGACTTTTCCCCAGAATTCCCACATGTGTTTCGTTCGTGCGCGCCGATGTTGAGGCGCCGTGGCCAGCACCAGAGCAGACCTTCGATCTGATCCACATACAAATGCTACTCGGGTCCATACGAGACTGGCCAGACCTCTACCGAAAATCTTTCAGACATATCAGGCCCGGTGGCTCGATTGAGCATGTGGAAATCGAGTGGATGTTCCGTAGCGACGATAACACCTTACCAACGGACTCGCCCCTCGTTCTTTGGGGTAACACCTTGCGACGTGCGATGCAGACGTACAGGCAACCAATTGACATTTTCGATACTAGAGCCGAACTTCACGCAGCGGGTTTCACCAACATCACCGAGAACATAGTCAAACTACCGATCAACCCGTGGAGCGCCGACAAATTCGAGCAGGAGATTGGCCGATGGTTCAACCTTGGCCTCACTCATGGGTTCGAGGCATTGACACTCGCACCTTTCGTCCAAATAGAAGGTTGGCCAAGGCATCAGGTGGACAGGCTGGTGGAAGACCTGAAGATGGATATCTGTCGGCTGCACGTCCATGCCTACTGTAGAATGTGAGTTTCCGTATGCAGATTGCCGCCGAGGTATCTGTAAGCTCTTCTTCTGAGCGCGGTATTCTAATTGACGGGTCTAGGTTTGTCTGGACGGCTAGGAAACCCGGCCAATGATCTGAAAGGGGGCAACCCAACCTGCCGAGGGGGGTTCCCCATTACACAAGACGGGGTTTGCCAACGTTGGTGATTCTCATGCCGTTATCCTCCCGTTTGCAAGCCGGTGTGGGCCCGAAATGAGACGAGGCGAGCCTGCAAAGTCGGACATCTCGCAAAGAGACGCCTATCAATTGGACCGCTATAGCGATTCTGTTTTCTATGTTTACACCATCCAACTTTCCATCACCTCGGGCTCACTGCCAACTGCCTAATTAATTCGGTTGCCGCGCTGTCAGCGAGCCAACCTGCAACTTACGATTCCCTTTGCGGCGCTTCTTCACCCAACCAACGGCATGATTTCCACCCTGCAGCCCCTCGGAAATGCGGTTTGCGCTGTCTAGACTCGGTCTTCCTCAGGGTGGGTGGACTTGTGGACGATGATATTGGTCATACCGAATTACGCTCGCGGATTCCTGCCTGAGATCTCGTCGGAGTCTGGTCTGGTCCTACACGTCACCACATATCTCTCGATCCGTCCAGGGCCGCCGGCTGCCCGCATCACGTTGGCTAGATGCATGCACACACGGTGGGAGACGCAACGAGTCTTGCAACCAGCCTGCAGCTTTTCCTACGCGATGTCAATCCACCTTGCTCGAGTAGATCTGTCGCTAAAGTCACTCTACCTGGCTTACAATCACGCGTCGTACAGAATATACCACAAAGTCAGCCAAGCCTCCCCCTAGAAGCCGCCTTTAGTGCCTCTACATGGGCTACATGCAAGCAAGCACCGACCCTCGCACGCATTAACAATATAACCCAATTCGGCGCGTTAACCCACCGTGGTATATGATTATACCAACATCATTCGTCCTATCCAGGCCCTCTGCCTTCCTAAGAAAGCACCTGGCACACTGAGTTGGCTCATGTAAAGTACTGGCCAAGGTCGGTTTGCCTCCTTGTTCCCTATGTCTTTCGTTATACAATGCACTAGTAGGGATGAAACGGCCCGGTCCAACTAGAATATAGATGTAGTTGAGGGTTTCCGTACTTGTTATTTCCCTTTCTTTCCTCCACGGCGTCGAGCGCGGGCCTGAACTTGAGGCGTTGTCTATCTGCATGCGCATGGGAAAACGGGATGGTGTGGATAGAGAAGGTCGACGAGAGACACGTCAGCCGGCGGATCGAGCCACGACTGCGTTAAGGATGGGGAAGGGCTGGTGTCTGCGGCCGTTGTTTGTTTTCTTTCGAACCTGTTACAAGTTGGCTGTGTAAATAAAATAAAACCGGACTATGATGGATGATGATGCCAAATTGCGGCCGCGCCATGAGGCCGCTTGAGACCTTGACTGACGGCCCGGCCTGGGTCACGGCCGGGTTTGGTGTTCTCATCCATTGATGAGTCGTGCTCTGTGGCTGAGCTACGAGTACGATCTGATGTTGCAAGACGAAGACTCGATCGAGGTGGGCTTTTTGGCGCAGGGCGAGGAAGAAGACTCGCCGTATCTCTTTCCGAGTTCGCAAACAACGCAATCCTAGATGGGATTGTAACTGAGTTGTTGCCTCGAGCCTTGTGGAACAGTTGGTTCTCCTTGTCTTTCCCCCTCTACCCTGCCCTGCCATCTCCATATTCTGCAGATCACATTTCTCCCGCATTGCTCATCCGCATCAGTCAGCCACTCCTGGTTGGATGGTTCGACTGTTAGCCGGCCCTTTTCGCCCATTCCACTGAAAACGTGTCAGTCGTGGGCTACCTGGCAACGTTGCAATCCCTTCGTCAAAGACCCCTACCAGGTTGGGCAACTACACTACTGCATGGGCTTTGGCCGGGCAATAAGACGTTCAGGGATGCCTAGCCGACCGGCGTACATATGCGGAAATGGGAGAAACGCAAAAACGGCATTGTCGGTCGAGCATGCCGCTAAGGAACGACAGATCATGTACGTGCTTCATGCCGTAGGTTCGCAACTGAGAACAATGCGTATTTGCGTATCCCCGGGTCCTCGACGAACCGTCCCGTTTGCACGTTTGAACGTCTTCTGAGGTTTTCCCTAATGCCTTCCTTCCCTGCCGATCAGGCCACGCCCTCATCTTCTTCCTCCTCGCCCCTGCCCCCCACCCTCTACCCTTCTCAATGTTTGCCTGTGGCATTTCGCTCAGCCCGGGTGAGGTTGGAATAGGGCAGGATTCGCCCACACCGTGGAGTCGGCTGGCCGCACCAGCCTCCTCGAAGTGCGACGTGCATGCCGCGGAGAGAAGCCAGACGCCTCCGGACCCTGCAGTCGCCGTTGGTGGATTTGCCGACCTCTCTTTACCCAAATAACTCGCTTCAGAATTCCACCCCGCGCCCTTCTCGCCCCCCCCCTCCTCCTCCTCCTCCTCTTGTCTCTCCCCACCCACACGCGATGCAATACATGTGCATGCGCTCTCACGGATTAGCAAAGGCCACCCCCACATGTCCTGTTTGTCTCTCCCTTTTCCACTATGGATGTACCTGTACACGATCGAGCGCCTGGAGCCGGGAATACGGATCCCTGATATGAGTGGCCCGCGTGAAAATGGGGGTTGCCGTCGGCCATTTCCTCTATCCTGTGGCCGTTTGGGGTGACAGCGAATGTGTAGGCTACGGTAGAAGGTAGGAGTAGGACCAAACGCGAACACAAGAGTAGCCTCCTATCCTCCCTTTTCCCTTTCTTTTGAATCGGGGTTTTTCTTTTCCTTCTTCTTTTTTCTTTTTTCAATTTCCTTTTTCTTTCCCCTCTCTTCTGTCTTCCACAACCGCTCGTATCTTTTCGTGACTTAGCCCAAACAGAACCAAGCTTGGCCCAAGGCTTTCAGGCCGCTTGTCGGGTGGGAGCTGTTATGCGGGAACAGCTGGCTCTGCAGGTTGGTTGGGCACGAAGTTGGACGGCCGCGCCCGTTGGTAGGGTCGGCAGGATCACGGCCCGCAGCGATCCACCCCCTTTACCTGGAACCAGGTTGGCAGTACTCGGGAAACAGGTTGCCAATGACGACGTTGGACGAGGCGCGGTGATGGGAGACAGAGGGCGGGGGGAGGAGCGGAGCTGGCAGGCAATCGAGGAGGCGGAGACGAGCATTGAATATTTGTTGTTCATCTTGTCCATTGTGGGGGCCAAGGCGTGAATCGATGTCCTCGTATCTCGGGGAAGGGGGTTCCGGTGTGCTGTTGCTTCCGCCGTCTTGGATGCGGTTGCTGTCTATCGCTTATGCTACACTACTTCTCTGTTGTTGACGTGGTGAGGGATATGCAGGTTAAGGGCGCCGATCTCGATCTTTTCCGGGCCAAGAGCACACTGCCCTGCTTTGACATTTTTCTCTACTCTGCATCAAGACCAGATCTTGCTTCTACACATACATCAGCGCTGTTACATGAGTACGGAAACTCAGAATCACCAGAAGTCACCTTTTGAGACTACATGCTTCATCTCGACCGCTCTGGGCTGCTTTCTCTGTGCCGGGTCGTGGTCCTGTGAACTCGGAGCTGGACTCAAAAGTCTGTATACCCTACATATCCGATGCAAGGGTACAGCATAGGAACCTATATACCTCCCCTGGATATGAATATCATGAATGATATTCTTGGCAAAACATGTCTCTCGATCTTTCGTTGCTTTTGGCTGATGTATCAATGTACTGTAGTGTGAGCCACCATGGTCCTTACTGGCTGCCCGCCTAGGCTGACCACCACCGCGGAAAATCATTGCTCCCATTCGACCACTTTGTTTGCTTCCATGTATCAACCCGAGGGATTGGTACCGTAGCGTGGGGAGGTAGTGGCGGTGGATTTGCGAAAGTCCCCAAACTTTTGTATTCGTCTTGGGGGATAGGACCCTCCGGCCTTGGTCCCCGGACGAATAGTATCCATATCGTCCAGTCCTTGGAGGCAGATCCATGCTCCTGCTTGCGGTACTCAGTCGTGTTCTGTACACATGCGGTTAGAGAAGCATGATAGCAATCGTTCGCAGCCCCCCTGGTTGCCACGGGAAGCATTGGTCGACATTGATATCTTGCACGGTGCGTAGTCCACAGGGTGTACTACGGTGCAGGGCAACTTTGGGTTTCCCGGCTTCCTTTTCCTGGGCCTGTAGACGGACAGGGCTCCGGGGAGGTGGACGCGGTTGATGCCCAAATTACGAAGGCGGCGCGACAATAGCTCTGCAGCACCAGAATATGGCCTCATCGTACCCGGCCTTGTTCTCAGCCCGGTGGTGAAGTCCGTTGCTACCTTTCTCCAAGCCCCGTGGTTGCGGTGGTGTGTAGGCTGGGCTAAAGAGGTGTCTGGTTTGGTTTGGTTTGAAGGGGGATCCAAAAGACCGGATCATGAAGATGCACAATCGGGCTCAAGAGACCTTTGTAACGCGCTTTCGATAGAGCCAGATGACATGAATATTGACGATACTTGGCCGGCGCCCTTGTAGGGAGCAGTTTGTTCGTCGATTAAAGGCGGACTTGAACACCAAATAAGACTGGCTAGCCGGCCTTTCATCGCCGTAAGGCTTCATTATCTGGAGGTTGTTGGTACGGCAGCTTGCCTGCTGATCCTCACCGCCTACTCATCTAGAGCTTCCGAGCCTGCGGCAGTCGCTGATGAAGGAATGATCGAATACTTGCAGCTGTTACCAAGTCTACTTTGGGGTTCTTTCTGGAACGTACGTGTCCTAGTTGGTACTTGTCATCGAGGTGCGGGAATCGTATCGATACGAGCAGATGCTGGCTGATGGGGTCGTGGATGGAAGCGATTCAGACGTCGGCCGAAGTTGACGCATGGGTTCATCCTCTTTGTGGACCATGGGTTGATGAAGACAACGAGGCACAACTCAAGAGTTATAAAATGGACTCAGAGGCATGACTATGGGAGGCCAACTGCTGACGAAGAGTGCGTTCCACCTATGGATGCTCGCTGGCTTGTGTTGCAGAGGATAGTCTTGAGTTTCCTGCCACAAGTAGCAATAAGGGAAGCGTCAAATGTTTTTCGCCTCACTCGAGTATCATATTTGCTGCCCTCAAGGGAAATATGGAACTCAAGGTGATGTGCGTCTGCGCGGAAGTCTCAACATGATTCAAAAATACATACGCATGCACGCTATCATACAGCTATTCGGCAATCCAGACCTACGAGCAACAAGCAAAGGGAACCGACAAGCACTGAAACGTTTCGACATAACATCAAAACGCTCATCCCGTGCCGATTTCTGTTCATCGTGATCAGGCTGACACAGTAGCTCCCGTTCATGCACGTCCTTTCCATCGGCTCATGGGTCTAGCATGTGGGTTGTAGCCTCTGATGATGGCATGATGTTACTTATACTGAAAATGAGAATGACACGTCCGGTTGCAAGCTGACGGCGGCAAATCAGACCTTGCTAATAATTTTCAAAGGGTCTAAACATTCAGCATTGGCTACACACTCATATCGAAACTACACCATCCGGTTCTTACCACAGGCTATAGTACGAAGAGGAAGGGGAGTAGGTTGGTAGATTGTAAGCCTGCGTAAGAATACTGTTTGAAACGGCATGCCATGACGCCGAAATACCCGTCAGACGAAAGGAATACATGAGAGATGAAGAGAAGACAGAAGGGGGACGAGTTTCTCGAGAGATTGTCTTTGGCACCATCATAATAGGCTTTACGGCTTGTCCTGTTGCCATCTCCAGATATTCCCCCAGGGGCCATTCTCATTCTGGTTTCCCGTGCAGGTCCAAGCCATACTATGGCTTGGTTTGTGCGGATTCCTTTGCTGAACAGCCACTGTGTCATGACGGGTTCCGAGCCAGATAAGGGTTGGGAATCACCTCGAGGCCTGTCGCGGGAACCGGCTGCCTCGCCTCGGGGTCACTGGGACCTGTTCCGCGAGTTCCATATTCTTGCCGCAGCTAGGCAGCTTCCTGAAAGTCTTGCAGAGTTGCGCATGCGCGAGGGAGAAGGGCCGCTCCAGTCTTGACGCCATACAAAGGGATGGCTCGTTCGAGATACGAGAGGAACAAAACGAATGGTTCAAATAGTTTCCTGTTATTTACCCGCAGGAGGCAGGTTTCGCAGCGTGCGTAGGCTGCGTTTGACGTGTGATGTACAGAGTCTACATAAGGAAATAATAAGGTGCCTGTCAAGGAAGCGATCCAACGACCGAATCCAAGGCCGTCAGACCGTTCTCTTTCTGCGTTTCCCAGACAACCAGCTCCGTAGCGGTCCAACAGGTCTCGACCGGGAGCTGTGCGACGGGATACATGAACCTCTACCAAGGGCATCGAGCATTCACGTCATGGTTCCAAAAAAACACACCCTCCACCGATTTCTATATCCCTCCCGATACCACCAATTGCGCTCTTTCCCTTTAGATGCAGTTAGAATTAATGAGGGAGCAACCAGCCCCCGTCACGTTTTCCCTTCGAATCGACACGAGATGGGGAAGCTCGGAGTCGGCGCGTTTAGTGGTGGGCGGCGTGGGTCTCGCCGTGGTAGCCGACAATCTTGAAGCGGCCGAGCATCTCTCCGACGGTGAAGAAACCGAGGCACTCGGCGGCGACGACAGCACCGAAGGCCACAGAGGCGGTGTTGATGCGCGAGGCGATGTCGGCGGGCTTGGCGGCGGCGGCGGAGTTGGCGGTCGATGACACGGATTTCAGGAGGGTGTTGGGGTTCTTCAGGATACCCAGGGCGCGCTGGAAGTAGGACTGAAAGGTGCTGACGGGGCTATACCGGCCGTTAGAAGCTAGAAGGCGGATTCCAATACCAGCGCCACTTACGGAGGAGCCATCTTCTGGCCGTGGAAGACGATCTTGGACAGCTCAAGGCCGACGCGGGAGTAATAGACAACCCAAGGAACTTGCTCTGTAGTGGCATATCCGTCAGCAATCGACCAAGCAAAGTTGCGGGAGAAGGCGCTCTCGATCACGCTAGTCCTCAAGGGACCGTTTGTCCCGGGTGACACGTACTCTCAATGAAGTTGACGACCTTGCCAGTGCGGCCGCCGGCCTTGCCGAGGGCGCTGACGGCACTGGAGAGGGCGGGACCGGCGGCGCTGGCGGCGCGGCTCAGGCCCTGGGCGGCCTTGGCCGAGTACTCGCTGGCCTTGTTGGCGGCATCCTTGGCGGACTCGGTGGCCTTGTTGGCGGCATCCTTAGCGGACTCGGTGGCCTTCTTGGTGGTGGTGGACTCGAAACGGAGGGCGAGGCGCGAAGGGAGAGTGCGAGCGGTGGTCCGCATCAGCGGGCGAGCGAGAGCGGAAGACATTTTGAGGGCCGTATGGGGACGTCGAGGTCGGAGAGAAGGGGATTAAAACGGGGTATCTAGAAGTCGAATCGGAAAAGGTCGATGTGGGCGGCTCCGGGGTCGAAGAGGGAGCTTCGTTGGCGGCCAATTGATGGGAAGGGGGTGGTGATGGGGGTGTGTTTTTGCGTGAGGTGAAAAAAAGAGCTCTCCTGCCAGAGTCTGCCTCCGACCTCTCGGAAGATTTCGCTTGTGCTGTTGTTGCGAGCCGGACGAGTGGTCCGTGCGTGCGATTTCCAGCCTGGGTGCTGGGTGCTGGGTGCTGGGCGCTGGGCAAGCTGCTAGCGCTAGCCAAGGCAAAGAGATGAAAAAACCCAATGGTCAGGCACTCACTCACCTAGGTAGGTTGTTCAGGTACAAGGGACGACAGCGTATTGATTGTTATCGCGCTGACAGGGACGGACGGGTTATGCCGCTTTAGGATCTGGCCAATCAGATGCGGGAGATCTCTCCTCCAAGGTGAGTGGGGCCGGGCAGTAGGTATTCCCTTTACTACGGAGTATCCGTACAGAGTACTCAGCTCAGCAGCTCTTGCCGCCGTGAGAGAAGCCTGTGGCTGTGGCTTGTCTGGTGAACTAAACCTGACAAGCGGGCAGCAAGATATGCACTGGGGTAGGTAGGTCGAAAGAGGTCTTGCATTCAACTGCCCCCTTCCATTCCAGGCTTGCCTCTGGCAGTCGGTTATACTATATTAGATGACGGATATCCGTTGCATCAAATCTCAGCGTCACGTCCTTCAAGCACTTTGCACCATCGACGTTGCCGCTCCAATACCGTATCTATCCTTACTCGCCGCACCAGATCCCAAGCACCACCTTCCTTAGGTACGTAACACAACAACCGCTCGCACAAAACCATGCATCGCAAACATTCAGTGTCGTAATGTGATTTCATTAAGAAACATTTCTGAATCTTATCGGGAGAGAAAAAAGAAGAACAAGAGAGAAAATAAAGCCATCCGTGGCACCAGATCGCCAACACCACCAGAGTATGCCCAAAACACCAACCATGTCGCGCCACATAGCCTAGTCCAGGCTCTGGATCATAACCTTGATGGCACCCGACTTGGGATCTCTGGCTGCCTCAAAGGCGCCGAGGGCATCCTCAAGCGTGAACTTGTGTGTCACCAGCTTGCTGAGGTCGACGACGCCGCTCTCCACCAGTCGGATGGCTCTGGGCCATGTGTTGCAGTAACGGTACTGCAGCTGGATGTCAACCTCGCGAACGCTGGCGCGCATGAAGGGGAAGTTGATCTCGTTGCGGCCAACACCGATGATGAAGACCTTGCCGCCAAACTTGCTGGCCCAGACGGCCGACGCGATACTGCTCTCCACGCCGGTGCACTCCATGGCCACAGCCGGCTCGATGCCTCCGAAGGATTCGACGATACGCTTCGCCTCCTCCTCGGCTGTGCCACGGCCGACCTTGTGGGTTATAGCCGTGGGCACCAGTTCCTTGGCGAAGGCCAGGCGTCCGTCATCAATATCCGTGATGACCAACGGACAGGCGCCGGCCGCCTTGGCGCAGAGGAGAGTGATGAGACCGATGGGGCCCGCACCGCAGACCAGGACCGGGTCACCGAGCCGCACGCCGGCACGCTGCATGCCGGCGAGGGCGACACTCAGGGGCTCCAACATGGCACCGTTCTCGTATGACATGTTGCCAATTTTGTGGCACCAAACCGCAGGATGGTTGACGTATCGGCGCAGAAGACCCGGAACGGGCGGGGTGGACAGGAATTGGACCTGCTCGCAGCCGTTGTAGCGGCCGGTCAAGCAGGGCTCGCAGGCGTTGCAGATGACGTTGGGCTCGACCGCGACGCGGTCGCCGACCTTGAGGTGGGTGACGCTGGGGTGAACCGCGAGAATCTCACCCGCCGATTCGTGGCCGAGGATGTGGTCACCGTCGACTATCATGGGGCCGATGCATCCGTGCTTCCAGAAGTGAACGTCAGACCTGTACGGCCTTTGTCAGTCTCGTCCTCTCCAACAGCACACGTTGCCCGTCGTCAGAATTCTTACCCGCAGATGCCAGTGCTTCGGATCGCCACAGTGACCTCGCCATGCTTCAATCCCTCTCCGGCCTGGACAGCTTCCAACTTGGGCTCGGCCTCGTTGATCCACAGGTCGTGTGCGGGGTTGGTAAACACACCAATGTTAGCCTTGGACGGCTTGACGGAGCCGACGGTTGCGGACATTGTGAGATACGACTCTGGAGTTTGTTCTGCCTGTTTATGCGTATGTGATGTAGCAGGGCTGGGAGGGGGGAAGAGAAGGATGCGGCGGGGTATGAGACGCGGATTCAAGGCCTACGAGACGACTGATGGCTACAGACGGCGGAGCCTGAAGGGCGGCAGAATGGAACAAGAAGAGAGGCGAAGGAGACGGGGCAGAAGAGAGTAGGACTGGAGGGCGACCAGACGGCTGAACAGTCTTTCGGCTGGATATATACCACGGAGGCCTTGTGGGCTTCTTGTTGTGTTTTATTTTATGCCGGGCCAGCAAGCAACCAGGAGCTTCTTCGGCCCCTCGATGCCGAGCTCCAGCCCCTCATCAACCTCGTCGAGAACGCCCCCCCAAGTTCCCCACGCCGCAACGTCACGCAGGGTCGAAGCTTGTTGGCAGGGTGTGGGGCGCTGCCCGCAAGGTGGGAATTGTTCGGTCGCTGTAAGACCGATTTTTCCTCTTTGCGACTTCCCGCTCCAATCACGACGACGGTCCGTACCCGACATTGACCCTTCCCCTGCGACACGCTGGCCAAACGAAGCGGCTCGCAACTCGCAATTCAGGCGCGTCGGTAGCGGAGGGACCATCTGAAGACTCATCCCGCAGAGCGCCGCAGAGCGCCGCAGAGCGGGGATTTTTTTTCTTTCTTTTTTTCATGTGTTCACGTGGTATCTGGACTGGAGCTTTGATGGGGTTCGAAGATTCCCTGCCCTTTTTCCATTGTCTCTCTCATCGTCTTGTCGCTAGTTGGGGACCATGTCGCTCGACGAATTACGACGGTCCCCGAAGCAAGATAGGTAGGTCCCTTGTAGATTGTACATGGACTTTCTACATGCACTCTGCTAGTCTTGAAACAACCCGGCGGTCGGCCCCGAACTGCTCCCTGTTTCCCCTGGACCCGGAGCGGTATGGGCTATTGATCGCATGCGGCAAAGCCCGTGGGTGTTGACTCTGGCACCTCGGGCCTACCTACACCTCCCATTTCGATATGCGCCTGCATGGAACGGCTCTCCTGGTAGCTGTCTGGTTCCCCTCTATGTGCACGTAGAAACGAATTACCTGCCCTTGCGAGATTTCTTTTCTGCGCTGGCAGGGCGAGGTGATGCAGTATGCGGCCGAGTTATGAGACTCTTCACGTTTCTTTCCCTGTACGTCGGGATCGACAATTGCTCGTCCGTGATCGGCCAATAGCCGCGCCGACGCATGCTCCTTCCCGCTGGATGGACGGGTGGGTAGACGTTACTGACACGTACATCCGGCGCAAGCGCTGCGCTGCACTGCGGGATTTCTTATCAGATGACTCTTCTTTTCGTCTCTCATCCTCTCGACTACACCAGCCATACTCATTCCGCCCAATCGCTTGAGAAGGAAAAAAAAAACAGAATCCCCGCAATCTGGGGGAGGTTTCTGACTTATACCCGCAGCCAGAGCTACAATACCCGAGGAGAAAATCCCGGGCCCTCCTCACCTTTGTCATGCGCCCAGACTTGACCTTTGGCCCGCCGGGCGACGAGTGGCACTACGAGCGACCATCGCGAACCTATGATCTCACCAGGGGCCGGTCCCCGACCTGGACCGTCCGCACGAGCCAAGGGCCCGAGGAGACGTCCATCTCCGTGGCAGCCCACAGCACGGCTCTCGTCATTGTCGATACGCAGAACTACTTCCTGCACCCGAAGTGTCGAGACCACCCGGCCGGTCTGGCCGCGGTGGAGAGGATCGAGAAGGTCATTGAGAAATGCCGCGAATTAGGTGTCCAGGTACGGTTTGTCATTTCCGCCCGTCGAACGTTCGGGTCTCTACGGCAGACGTCACCTCCCCCGTCTTACCCTACGGGAGGCGGTGTTGGGTAGCTAAGCTCACCCTTGCACGCGCGGAACACAGGTAATCTGGCTAAATTGGGGCCTGACCGACGGCGACCTCGCGGCAATGCCCGCCAGCGTCCAACGCGGCTTCTCTCGGTCGCTCATCCTTGGGGAGTCGGACGACAAGGTGGTCCGCCTCGGCCTCGGCGGGGACCTGGGCGACGGCCAGGGGCGGTGCCTTGTCGCCGGGGAGTGGAACGCCGACATCTACGAGCCGCTGAAGCGGAGCGCCCGCCCGGAGGACGTGCGCTGCAACAAGAACCGCATGTCAGGCCTGTGGAGCCGGGAACAGCCGCTGCGGAGGTACCTGGAGCGGTCCGGGGCCGCCGCCGAGGGGGGCAAGCGCACGCTGCTCTTCGCCGGCGTCAACACGGACCAGTGCGTCCTGAGCACGCTGACGGATGCCTACAACGCCGGGTGGGACTGCGTCATGATCGAGGACTGCTGCGCGACCAAGTCGCCCGGCGCCCAGGAGGTATGTCTGTACAATGTTGCCGTAAGTCGCTCCCCTCCTTCCCAACGCCCTCCGTGCCCGAATCACGTTCTGGTGCGGATTTCGCGTGATTCGTGCTGGAAAAGCCACGGGCGACCGGGCGCTCACTAACCGCCGCAGGGCTCGTACGGCTTTGTCATCTCTAGCGAGGCCTTTCTCGCGGGGAGAGTCTCGTAAACAGGTCTCGTGAGAAGGGTTGACGAAAGTCCCTTTTATTCAACACGATGTCAGCCCAACCCGCCTCGTACTGCTGTAGAGTGGT
The DNA here is from genome assembly GCF_000149035.1 of Colletotrichum graminicola M1.001. Classification (NCBI taxonomy): domain Eukaryota; kingdom Fungi; phylum Ascomycota; class Sordariomycetes; order Glomerellales; family Glomerellaceae; genus Colletotrichum; species Colletotrichum graminicola. The sequence continues at coordinate 854,735 of NW_007361006.1, forward strand.
CTGCCCGTGACTTAACCCGATACGCCAGTGGCTTCCCCCCCCCCCCCCCCCCCCCCCTGGTGTGAGCGCAATCCCTGACGGTGGGTGGGAGGCGCAGACCGGACTGCTGAAAGGGAGACCCTCTTGTCGCCAGGGTTAGGAAAAAATACTTAAGTATAAGTAAAAGTACAAGTATACTCAAGTAAGTAAGTATAAGTCTAGGGTTAAAAGTACTTACTAAGTATAAGTCTAGGGTTAAAAGTACTTACTAAGTATAAGTAAGTAAAATTCTCTAAAGCAGATACTTAAGTATACTTAAGTAAGTCTTAAATATACTTAAATACTTACTTATATAAGAAAAAGACAAATAACAAGGTATATAATAGGCTAGATTAGCTAGCTATCTAGGTCATGTGACTAGTTATATACCTAAAGACCTAGAGTATTAGCTTTATCTCTTTTACTTTACTAAGAAATTATTTCAAAATATTACGTAATAAGTATTTAAGTATACTTAGGAATTACTTAAGTATACTTAAGTAAGTATCTTCTTAGCTTAAGTAAACTTGAGTATCTTATAGGCCTAAGTATACTTAAGTAAGTATTTTTTTAGAAATAATTACTTCAAGTTACTTATTCCTAACCCTGCTTGTCGCGACACGAGACAGCGGGCCAATAGACGAACGCGTGGGTTTGGGGGGTGGTTACGAATTATCTTTTCGGGCGGCGCTCCAGTCAGCACGATTTTGACGCACGTTTCTTCCAAAATAAAGTTTTTTTATTAAAAAAAACAATTCAACTAGTCAATCCTGGTTGACGGCATGTCTCGTAATACCCGGTCTACGGCCCTGCCATGTGGCTCGTTATTTATGCGTGTTGATTCGTGATATCGCTTCATCGGCATGACCGTCTCAGGCGATGTCGCTGAGCGTAAAGCCTGGCTCATTCTCGAGCCCCGGCTCGAACGCCTTCACGCCTCGCCGGGCTCACCAACGACGATCCGGTCCCTATGCATTCCCCGTTCTCCGTTCGAAGTTAACGTGGCCATCTCATGCACAACCAGTCCCGCTTCTCTCGTTTCTTTGGTCCGGCCAGTGGGCCGGGGGGGGGGGGGGGTGGCCGAAGCCCACTCCCGGTGATCCCATTCGTCGACCAAGGATTTCAAGATAGCGGGATGTGCAGCATGGGCTGACTGTGTACGCCCGACCGCTTCTTTTGCGTAAAATCTGCAACCAATCCCGAAAGGGCAATCTGAGTGCATGCGTTTGCAACTCGACCATGGACAAGAGCCTCTCCCCCCTCCCTCACAAACTGCATGGAGAGTCGTCGATGGTTGCGTCCGTAACGCTGCTATCGATGATGCAACCTGTTGGAACGCCGATGTATGCATATGCTGTAGCGAGTGTGTGTGTGTGTGTGTGTGGATGGGTGTGTGTCAGAAAGAGAAAAGGGCGAATGTATGCGACTTGGTGAGAAGAGGCGCAGTGATCGATGCTTTGATCTTGTCGTTGCTGTGGCAGTATTCGTTTTGTTGGCGAGTGATTTGCTCGCGCAACGCTACTATCCAAGCATCTTCTGGGTCCCTGCGTCCGGCTCGTTCAACCGCTCCTGACGACGACGTCGCCTTTGCAGATACCGTAGGAGCAGCAGATCTCGGGGTTGGCCTTGCCGTTCAGGATATCATCACGCTTCGCCTGTGACATAAAGAGTTAGAAAGATGATAAGAAGAAACGTCTTGATTTTGTCTGTGGGAGCGCAGCAGCGGGACTGGGGACGCACATCGGGACAAGGGAGCGGGCGGCCCTGGACGAAAACGCTGAGAGAAGCGGCTGCAAGAGCCAAGGACAAGATCGTGGGAAGCTGCATATTTGCTTCGTGCGTGTTCTGAAGAGGGTCGGGGAGAAAAGAGTTGCGAATATAGAAGGGTGCTCTCGAGTGGTTCGTACACGGGTAGTGATGGTGGAGGGCGAGTGTCTTGATGTTGTTGCTTTGTTGATGACAGCAAGAGCCGAGGATGGTATAGACCACTTGAGGAAAACAAGCCCGAAGCGAGGGAAAAGAGTGCTGATATAACAGAAACGAGAACCGGGAGAAGTCTTGAAGAAGATGCAGACCAGGGGACTGACGGAATGCAACCGACCAGAAGCCGGTTAACGAGGCGGGAGGAATGCTCTTTAATACGAGCAAACAAACAGAGACGTATACCAACGCCGCTCTGACAGGAAACTGCGGGAGCAATGGGTGACGGCGTTAGCCCCCCCACTCGGCATACCTTGCAGCACATTCTGCTTCGAAACCTTCTTAGGTAGCACGCAGGCAACCACCATCTTCCACGCGTGGCAGGGTGATGGACGGCGGGGGGGGGGGGGCAAGAATGAGGGCCGTTTGGAGGCCAGGGGTCCTCATGGACGGATGCTCTGGGAAGCAATGATGGACCAAAGGGGTGAATGAACGAGGCCAGAATTGTGGGCTGGCAGAAAAAAAAAGGTTTTCTCCGTCACATCTCAAATCCGCGCAAGATCTGCACGGTATCACTGAGACACAGCAACCCGTCATTTCCCCCAGCGTACACATGGTGCTATTATGAATCGTTGCTAGTGGCTTCACACCCGCCAGAGATACCGTGTGTTTCCCATGCCACGGAGAGATACTTGACGTGGAAGGATTTTAGCCGAGTGGTTATCAATCCGTCAGCCTCTGTCAGGAACGAGATATAGCGAGGGCGTAAGGTGTGGTGAGACTGTGGAAAGGGATACAAGCGCTACTGACAATTTGTCACGAACTCTTTCCCGCAGGGACCGAGAATGCTTCGGGAATGCCTAGTATAGCTGGGGTTCTTCGGCGGGACTAGTACAGAAGCGGCTTGGCACTGTTTGTATACTACGTATGTTGTGGTGGGGAGCTGAGTCGCACGAAGAGTCTGAGCAAGAATGAAGCGCGGCACAAGGGAAGACGAGGATGGAAACCGTGGCGGAGAGGAGACAACGCAAGTCAGGTGATGGCGGACACAGATAGAGTGCGCGAAGGGGACGTTATTCTAATGAGTGGACCAATGGCGCCAAAGCCGGCCGTCTTTGTTACAATCGAAAAGCAAACAGTCAAGTATTGACCATGTTTTGCTCTTGTCTTGCACGCTTGTCTCTCGGCCACCAGACTCGACGGTGAGGTTCATTGCCCGAGGGCCTTGCCTCGTTTGGGTTCCACCATGGCCCTAGGAGTCGATGTCTGTCTCCCTTGTATTCAATATACGGACGAGGCCGTTCCAATCGCGCCGTTTGGACGTCCGCTCGAGACCGTGCAACGACCTGAGGGCGAACGGCGATAGTCTAACAGTCACACGTGTAACTAGGCAGGTGTGTGATGGGAGAAGTGCGCTCCAAGCGGCCGAAACTCGGTTGGAGATGCGCATTTGCTAAACCTATACGAGGGATGGAAGGGGGTGTCAAGATGGGTGCTATTGAACGGGTGACTGAGGTCTTGCTCCCCCTGCGTCGACGGGGGTTCGGGACGAAGACGAGCTCGTAGAACAACCCGCAGCGAACGGCATGTCTAGCCTCGACTTGACTTTCGCCCGTAACTCTCTGTACTCACTTGCGCATCAACCCGAGGTCGCAAGGAGACATGACGGCTGTCGCGTAGTGCCGGCGATCAACGACGATGCTGTGTCCCGTTCGCCCCGTAATCCTGAAATGCAATGGCCTGGGCCGGGGGGGGGGGGGGGGGGGGGGGGGGGGCAGATTTACTTCGTTTGTTTGCAACGCGCGGTGAGTGGCGCACACAGCATCGCCTTCGCCATATGGCAGTTGTTGGTATGCAATCCAGCCACACAAAGTTCTTTGGAAACAACCTGCCGCCGCGGTACAGGCGCCAACGAGGGAAAGCGTGACGGAGGTAGGAATGCAATGCTGACCTTTCCGTGGCGTGCCGTGGCGTGGGGTGGGGACGTGTTGAGGACTAGGTGAGGAAGTCCCGATCCACCGGTCGACATGCACCGCCACGTCAGTCTGTGGCTGATGGCCCAATTGCTAAGCTTTGTGGGCACGAGCCCTGCCTGCCCTCTTGATTTTGCTGTTGCCCCCCTTCCTCACCTCGGCGATAACCCTCTTCCCCCCCCAGGCTGACACTTGGGTTAGTATCAACGTCTTTTACCCGACGGAGAACACTAAGCAAAGGCTTGAAAGAAACACCCATCAACCACCAATCTCTCTTAGATATCCACCAAAGGCCAGGAAGGCCAGTGTGACTCGAGATAATTTCGCATCGCAGCACATTCCGACATGTCCTCAGTGACGTCCGCGGTTGTCGCTGGACTGCCTCCATCTTGACCGGAGAGTAGTTACCCGGAGATCCTCTTCCTCCAAGACTCATGATTGGGCGGACAAATCCGGCACACCCGAACTTGGCCTCCCAATTCCTCGACTGTCAAGTGCCGGCCTACTTCCGAACCACATCGGGCCCCCCATCAGGAACGCGTTGGTGGGCCATCAAACGTCTTCCATGCTGCGATTCTTATCTTTGATCGCTCCATTACGCCCCACCAGTTTCGCGTCGGAAACCTAGGTACTGCTCCGAGTAAAATTAAATAACATAAAATATAAAATAAAAAATAGGGCCCGCGACTAGACGATATCTCCAACCCGGAGATATGGCGAAGCAGCATCGGTCCGCTGCCTGTCGCGCTCTGATAAGGGCACCTCCACTTTCCGCAATGAATATTACTGTTGGGTTCGCCACCGTATGCCCTGGCATCAGACGCGGATCTTCCATCCTCTCACAGTCGCTGGTGCTTTGAGCATCTGCTTGTCTCTGTCGAGTATCTGCCGCCAAACATCCCGCCCGTCCAGATAGGCCTCCTCCTTCCCGACTTGTCGAGTAGAGCTATGAGCTATCGGTGAACCCCTGATTCCAACCTGATAACCAACCCAGCGGGAAGCGCCGTCCGTAAACCGGAAGATGGCTGTATTCGAGACCAAGAGCAATGTCTCTTCGAGCGGCGGGGAGAAGAAGCCGGCCAGCGACGTCGAGCAAGGATTCGTGACCAATGACGGCGCCATCCACGAGGCCGACTTCGCAGCCAGCACCAGCACATATGCCAAACTCCAAACGCTGGCGGGCAAGTTGGGTGTAGAGCAGAGGGGCATTGAAAGAGTCCCTGAAGACGAGCGAATCAACGATACCATCGCCAACGTCGGAACGTTGGTAAGTCCAGCCGATAGCCGCACTCGGTCCCGGGAACCGTCCTGACTCTTTCACAGTGGTGTTCGGCCAACATGGTTGTATCCTCCTTTGCTATCGGCGTACTGGCTATTCCCGTCTTCAATCTCGGCTTCGCCGACACGGCTTTGACCATCATTTTCATCAACTTCTTGGGAATCATGCCCGTCTGCTTCTTTTCGACCTTTGGTCCCGTCTTCGGATTGCGACAGATGGTCCTCTCCCGTTACTGGTTTGGTTTCTACACAGTCAAGCTGAGTACGTATGCCAAGAGAACTACACGAGGGGCAACACACTAACTTCTTGGCCCAGTCGCAATATTCAATATCCTGGCATGTCTGGGCTGGTCGGCCGTCAATTGCATCGTCGGCGCTCAGCTGTTTAACGCCGTCAACAACGACATGCCTGGTTGGGCCGGCATCCTCGTCATCGCCATTTCGACACTCATCATCTGCACCTTCGGCTACCGTCTGGTCCACACCTACGAGCGGTTCTCCTGGATTCCCTGCGCCATCATCTTCCTTATCGTCCTTGGGGTGTTCGCCCACTCGGGCAAGTTCAACAGCATGCTCCCCATGAGTTCAGGGCCCGCCGAAGCAGGCTCAGTTCTCTCATTCGCTGCCAGCGTCTACGGCTTCGCGACCGGCTGGACTTCCTATGCCGCTGACTATACGTGTTACTACCCGGCGTCCACATCTCGGATGAAGGTCTTCCTTGTCACCTTCTGCGGCCTCTTCTTCACCCTCTGCTTCACCGAGCTTCTGGGCGCTGCCGTCATGACCGCGAGTGTCTCCGACCCCGCCTACTCCGACGCCTACGCGGCCTCCGGCATCGGCGGCCTGCTAGCTACCGTGCTCGTTCCCCGCCTAGGTGGCTTCGGCCAGTTTTGCCTCGTCATCCTTGCCCTGTCCATCATCGCCAACAACTGCCCCAACATCTATTCCGTCTCCCTCTCATTGCAGCTGCTTTCCAAGCAGACGGAGAGGGTACCGCGCTTCGTATGGGTCTTTTTCGGTACCGGCATCTACATCGCCATCAGCATCCCGGGCTATAACCGCTTTGAGGCCTGGCTCGAGAACTTCATGCTCGTCATAGCCTACTGGCTCGCTATTTATGCGGGCATTAGCGTCACCGACCATGTGGTCTTCCGCCGCGGCATCACCGGGTACGATATCAAGGACTATGAAACGCCGTCGCGTCTGCCGCCGGGGTTGGCGGCCGTGGCGGCCTTCTTGGTCGGTATTATGGGGGCCGTCCTCGGCATGTCGCAGACATGGTTCACTGGCCCTATCGGCAAGCTTGCCGGTGGCAGCCTTGGCGGTGACATTGGCTTTGAGCTGGCTTTTGCCTTTGCGTCGATTTCGTATATAGGATTGCGTACACTTGAAAAGCGCTTCTTCAAGAGGTAGATCTTGTATGATGGGCACATGTGAGTTGTATGTATTAGAGTTATGGGTGTATATGGGCGTCTGGGGTATTTGGCATCGAATGTATTCTAGCTATCTGAACTTTGAGCCGTTCGTTCTGTCGGCTTGAGTGAGCACTCTCGGATATTATCTGGGTTATGTTTGACAGCCATCAAGCAGCTGTCAAAGTCAAAAATTGAATCCTGTAAACCCGCAAACAGAAACCCAACAAAGCCCCCATGTGCAAATCCAGTTTACTTAAACAGGAGGGGGCGGGCGCAGGTTCCCCAGTCCTTCGTCTCGTTTGTCTTTATGTCATAGTGCTTTGCGCAGCCGGATTATTGAATTGTCGTTCTGATACGTACTTTGGATCCAACCAATGCGCGCTAGTCATGCAAATTGAACATTTTCGGATCCGGGCTTTGTTTGCTCTGTTCTCTCATACAGACGCAGAGTCACTGATGACTATGCACCCGCTCGACCTTTCCACCACGTTCTTGAGAAAACAGAAGTAAAAGCCATTGCCGTATATGACTTGGCCAGAATACTGCGAGAGTTGTAGTTTCATATTTCTGGGCCCTCTGCTGTCTTCTCTTCTACTGTCAATCTTTTGCAAAGAACTTGGTAGGAAAGGCGCTGTGGGAAGTAGAAAACTTGGGGCAAAGGGACATCTGCGCAAAGGCTGGAAACCGTTATCAACTTTGCCTGATGAATATTGATGTAGACATGTGGAAGTCACTTTCGCTTGCCCGTATGCACATGGCATGGTTCCTTTTTTCTCTCAGCTGCGCAGTCTTTGGGGCCCAAAAGATGTGAGCAGTCAAGAAATAGACCTGAACTCTGAGTTGGTGGCACACCGCAATGGGCACAGAAATGATGCTATTACCTCAACGTATAGCATGGCATTTCATGAGGGCCAAAATGAGACATGGTATGGTAATTGTCGGAATCTCGTTGGCCTACTAAACAGGCATGTTTTGCTTTACAGGTGTGCGGAATATCACTTGTGCCTTTCTAGTTGTTAGGGACAGCTTTCCATGTATTGCATGTGATGTGAACCTCGACAAAATGTGAAGTCACAAGGTCATCTTTTACAGCATTGGCTTTTTCAGTGCATATAAGCCCAAGATCGTGGGCATGGGTAATGTAGTTTATGTCAGAGAAGAATGTTGCGAGTACACACAGAAGGAAAAGAAAACATAGCAACTCCTGTCTCGTGAACAGTAGCGGCCCTTTAAAAGTATAATTGCAAGTGAGTCACCTCGCTCTCCCATTTGATAGGTGATCAGGACTGAAAGGAGACTCTTTGACCTTATATGCACTAAACCTCGCCAAAGCCTTGCAGGTTGCCAGTGAAAAAAAAAAAGAAAAGAAAAAAAGTCCTACATCTCTTTTGGAGTAGTGATGTTAATCATTATCGGGAGAGGGATTTGCAAGATGGAGATACCTGTACATTAATAGGCCTCGCTTTCATGTCAGTCTGAAGAGAGAATTCTAATACCGACTTGTGGAATGTTGCAATGCCTGAAACTAGAAAGCCTAAAGACGTGGTTCTAGGAATTCTAGATAGTCAAAAACATGCTTGTATTATACAAGGTATATAGGCTTAACAATATACCATAGCTTTAATTTACTTCAGACTTTAGACTTTAGACTAATAAAGATATATGAAACCCTAAACTGGCGACAGGAGTTTCACAGCTCAACCACAATTAGACCACTTCCAAATAAATGCAGCTCAGGTTGAAACCAGCACCACACAAACACTGCCAAATCGGTTAACCATATTTGGAAGACATAGCCAGATGGCACAATTGCATGCAAGTACGTATATTCAAAGCTAAGGTGTTTGTCCATGTGAATGAGGCACTTTGCCATGCGTCCCATCCGCACCAATAACGATGTATGCTTTGTACTCCTGAATGCGCCAATCAAATGTACACCCCCCAGCTAAGCAGCCAAGTGACTCGCACAACCGAGCCCTGCGAGAAGACTAGTAAAGCCTGCCAACTGGGTGCTGTTTGTGAAATGCCAAAAACAAGCCTGCACTACCTCTTCAATGATAACCTTCTGCGTCCATCATTTCACACATGGCATTTTTGAGGCATTGGCTGACGCATCCATGCCCAGCAATACTTCCGGGAAGTGTGTGTGTAGTTGATACCTTTAGGACTCCTCGTCTGATGACGATCTAAACCGAGCCGGTAATTTCTTTTTTCTGGAGGAACGACTGAGAGAAGAAATAGGCCCATCGTCGTCGTCGTCGTCATCATCGTCAGAGTCCGTGCCAGTACCATGCATCTTATAGCTGGACTCGCTGTCATTGTTCTCCAGGGAAATCAGAAATGGTTTCTGTATACGCTTTTGTCTGGATGCTGAGGTGAGCGTCAAATGCTCCTCATCCGATTCCATTGCACCGTCTGTTTCAATAGTCAGACGACGGGTCGTACGTCCAGTCCGCGATGGTCCTCGAGCTGTGATCACGTCTTCTCCAGCCCCTTTCCGGCCTCTGGACCGTGTCGGGGTCGCGTCCATCTCGGGCTCGTTTTTATCAATGTCCATTGGATCTTCCATCGACTGGCTGAAGCTGGCTGCAATGATCTTCCGCCCACGGGCAGATCTGGGACGATTATCCAAGTCGACGGAGATCGTATTGTCATCGGCTTCTGATTGTCGAACGGCGTTCGAATGAGCACGAATCCCATTTCCGACGTGCTCAACCTGTGGTTCATTTGCTGTAACCGGGCTAGGTGGGCGAGGATTCTTGGGCGGACGACCACGACGTTTCTTCTGTGGCGGTATTACGTTTGCTGGCTTCGCAAGCTTCACGCCATTCTTCGCGGTCGGCTGGGGCCCGCTAGCAAGTTGAGAACCGGACGAACGTCCTTGTACACGCTTATCATGAGCTGCCGTCTTCATCGAGCCCTCTAGTTCTGAGTCTGATGGCATAATAGAACCCATCGACCTCACGCGGCGGATCCCACCTCGTCGACGAGATGTTGACCCACGCTTCTCCGCGCCCCGCGTCTCACCGTTCTCTTCAGATTCCAAAGAAGGGTGAAACTCTTCGTCCTCATCGTCGCTTTTTGCGGTTCGCTTTCGCTTTCGATTCGAACTCGGCATCGGTTCGAAATCCGCCAAAGCCTCGTAGTCATCTACCACCACCGTCGGCGCCTCTTTACGAGCTCCCGTGTTGACGCTTTTTGCAATTTTCGCCTTGGTGAGCCTCTGCGTGGCTGGCTTCTCGGTGCCGGTCGTTGCCCGGCGGCGGCCGCCTCGTCCACGTTTGACTGGTCCCGCACCCTCTTCCGCGACTTCTTCTCCGTCGCCGGCCTTCTCTTTGATCATTTTCTCCGTTAGGTTAGGGAAATTCTCGCCATAATTGAAAAAGAGTTCTTCGCCGGCCTTGATATTACGTGTGGCAGTAAATCGTATGCGAAATTCGCCATTGACGTAGAGAATGCCAGGCTGAACATTGGCGTTCTCTACAGCGTGGTTGATGTAGCGACTGAGATTGCCATAAATAGCAGCGTCGACCCAGATGCCTTCGTAATCCAGGAGGCTGAATACGTATGATGTACTCTTCTCTATAGAGAAAGCTTCGCCGCGCCTGGCCTCTCTCCTAACACCCTCATCCGCAACGATGAGCTCGCCCGTGTATTCAATGACGAACTCGTCCTGGGCAATGTCTTCCACTGTGAAGAGACCATAACCGCAGCCTTCCAGTTGACTCTTGCCGAGGATAACAGCTTTGCTTACGCCCCGTTGGATGGCGGTGTTCTGACAGCCTGTCTGAAAAAGGGCATCATCGTGCCGATTCGCAGGGTCTGCGCGTTCTACGGCACCGCATGTACCACATAGGTCAGGGTCACATTCGCGGTTCAGTTGTACGCAAATGCAAGGCCGGCCTTCTTTTTGCTTCTGCAAGCATGTCTTGCCGCTAGCGTGACAGGCGCAGCCGGTGAACTTGTACGCGCAACAATCCTCCGTACAGCGGCAGAAGCGCTCGCAGAGTATGTCGTTGAGGACACAAGGGCACTCATTGTCGGCAGTGCAGGGGCCTTCGTGATGGCACGGATCGTTAGACGGGCGCACCTTGGTGTCGTGGGAATTGGTGTGGTCCTGCCAGTCGCCAATGAGCATCTTCTTCTTGCGATCGTACCAAGGAAGGTTTTTGGCTCTTGGTTGGTCAATCGTGGTGATGGGCGGAAGCTTGATGCCGAGAGATTGCAAATGACGATGCACATCCCAACATTCTCTATCCAAGATCTCCGCGGTGGCGCATTGTGCCTTGACCCGGACTTTGTTGTGGTCCAAGATGGAGTAGAGACTGCGGAGCAGAAATGTTTCGTCTTCGGTCCATGGCCTTGACTGGGCTTCATCAGAACTGCCGCTGTCGAGAATCCGATAGCACTTTCGCTTGCACGGCAGTGGAGGTGGCGCATGCTCAATCGGATCATTGGAGGACAGGACTCGGTTCGCCGAGAACATCCGCCCATACATTCCAATGCAGTCCATGGAAAAGTTGCGCTTGTGGTTTTCCAGACTGTAGTCCCCATGCTCGCACGAGTTGCTGTAGCAGATGAGGCATCCCATTACTGTATGCGTTTCAATCCAGTGCTCGAGAGAATCCACCCTATCACTGTCGTCCTGGCCGACCTTGGCCGTCTTCTTCGTTTCGACGATTTCATCAACGGACTTGTCGAGCTTCAAGACATCTGATAGCAAGATGCCCATATTCTGAGGACCGCTGTGATAGAACACCTGGTCAAAAGCATCAGTGAATACCCTTGCCGCTTTCAGGGCTCGTGGCGTTGCAGCCATGTTGTCGTCGCTGTGCAGGTTTACAAGGCTCGACTTCTGCTGCGGCGTGATAGCGTCGTCGAGGTTTGAGCTAGCCATATGGCGAATTAATGTGGTTCGGTTGCAGTTGTCAATGGCAAGCTTTCTGAGCCACGAGTCTAGGAACAGCGACAGGGTGGCAGTCCTTTCCTTCTTGATAGTTCGGGTGACTCGTTGGTCGCGACTTCCTAGGGTTTTGAAACCGCAACTTTCGTCCATCCTCTCCAGCTCCCCTAACCAGGTGTTATACTTCCGCTCTTCCTCGGGTGCAAGATCTCGAATAACAGGCACGAACTTGAGCAAGGAGTTGGGGGAAAGGAAGTTTTTGACAATTTCCGTATGATGAAAGCGATACTTGGGCACGGCAGGCTTGTTAGACTTGATACAAGTCGGCACGTAATGCGCAGTTTTGGCTTGGTCAGACTTCCTCCCACGGAAATGTTGCTGTATCAAGGTCAGTATTGAGAGCCAAAGACAGTGAAAATTAAACTAGGTTGACCACACTGACCTTGGTCCTGATTGACATGGTTGTCCCCTCGCTTTCTTCAACTGGGTTAAGCTTGACGTTGGCAAAAAAATCAACGCCGGTCTTGACACGTGTTTCAATGGGCTTTGTGGATTTGAGGGCGTAAAGAGCGAGCTGCGAATGAGCCTTGCCAATATCGGCAGAGAAACCCTTCAGCAAAGTGACAACCTGCCTGACATCAGGAATCTCCTTCTTTGGGGTCTGCCTCTTGGAGATGGCGCTATTCTTGGGAGACTGGTGGCTTAGTGGACGCGTAGAAGACGGCGGCGTCACCTGCTGAGGGCTCTTCAGGAAGGCTTCAGACGGCGCCGGTCGAGTCATCTCGGCATCCAAACCGTCGTCGAGGTCAACAGACGAGACCGAGGGCTGAACTGATACAGGCGGGGGCGAAGGGTCCAAAATCGAGGCTGCATTGCTGGAAACAGCGGTAGAGCCTCCACTGGGGTCCGAAAGGCAATGTGCGGAGCCTAATGAGAATGCCGGATGAGGTTGACTAGCCTCAGCCTTGGCTGCAACGAGTGACGCGCGGTCGGCATCCGGATCGTGACAACTCTGTGGACGGAAGAGCGGGCTTGAGTTGATGGTCAAGTCGATGACATCAATCGTCTTTCCCGACAGTCTATGAGAACGAGAATGAGGCTCGAGTTGAGTGTCGTCAGGAGAGACCCGGTCGCTGACGGGACGGAAAATAGCGTAGTCGTTGTAGGGGCCTCTTTGAGTAGGAGCGTCCCGGTCGGTCCCGGCGCGGAATGGAGACATGTCGAGTAAAAGGAAGCGAGCGGGAGGCGCGAAGGAAGTAGCAACAGTAGCGGTCTCCTCCCGAGCCGCTGGTGGTTGCAACGTCCCCCTCACTTGCAAGCGCAGACACAGACGTAGACACGGTCGCTCACCATGTCCTCGTCCCCGTGGTCAGCGTCGGTGAGGCCTGTAAACATTGGCTAGGAAACTACCATGCCAGGCTGCGGTGGGCGTACGACGATAGCGCGCAAGACTTCTAGAGGCTTAGAGATGACTGAGGATGATTACAGGTGTGGGTAATCACCAAAGCCGTTCCTCTGGGATGAGGTTGATGATGAGAGAGAAGATGAGATATTGTGAGACGCGTTGGTGAACTGCGAGACTAAGCGCGTTCAGGGAAGGAAAGAGCTGCTGGAGGGAGAGATTGCAAGGCGCTAGACCCCCCCCCCCCCCCCCCCCCCCCAAAAAAAAAGCGGGGGCAAGGATTGTACCTCGAGCCACCCGATACAAAACCCGGCCAGACAAGCATCTGGACCCTATTGTCGCGGGCTGAAAATCGTCAAAAGGTGTTCTTAAACAGACTAGTCTTTGCTATTCTTTCTTTGCAAGGTCAGGCGATGCATCTTTCCATAAATACTTACTCATTCCCATCCCCATTGTCGCGCAATCTCGTTTGTTATCAACCTCTTGCCTCCAGTCCTCTGCCCGGACGTCCGAGTTTGGTAGATGCGCTTCCTCACGAGATGAATTCTCCAATGGGTGTCACGGAAACCGTGCACAGCAACTCCGGATTTTCGATACCATTGTCCCTCTTACAATTCGACGTCTCCAAGCGCTGATTATGTGCAGAGACGTCGGACACGTCTCAGCTGAACATTAAGTCAACAGGTGTTTTCCCCTTTCTTTCTGTAGGAACATGGCTCTATCAGCCCTTCAACGTTGCAATCAACCAGAAACTCTAGGGGGCTTCTTTGTAGTCGCTGGTTACCGAGCACTCGACTAGATCTTCCAACCCTAGCCTGTAAAGTTCATAACTAAGAAAAAATTCACTCAAAATGAATAGGGACACTGAACTCAGGTCGTGTTCGAAACTGGATGTTGAAATGCGAATGGGATCGCCCATGACCACGGAGTATGTGTGTGTAGTGGGTGCGCTAGGCTGTTCAGTCACTTGAAAACGATGACAGTCTCGAAGTATCCGTAGAGTTGAGACAAATGTGTTTATGACCACAGCGTGCGGTGAGCAAATGTTAGTTTTCGCAATGCTCAATGCATTTCAAGCAAAAGCAAGCGTTTCAGCTAGCAACTAAAAAAAATGGCGACTGAGTCGCGTCATGATCCGCCATGATGGCCTTGGACTAGAGTCGGCTCCTCGTAGTAGTAACTGACCGGATAGTCTTGATCCGACAAGCACGTCGCACAGGCACATGTGGCTGGGGTCGAAAGGCCAGGCCAACGGCATAAGCCCGCGCTAAGGAAGTATTTGGCAGTTGTTGGAGGAGAGATCTATGAAATCATCGCTCATTTCTTGGGCCCAGCACAATCAACTTCGCTTCCAAATGCCCGTGCAAGACGACGACGAAGAACTGGGCGGCAAGCGCACTAGCCTCGGAGCCACAGACAGAGAAGCGACCAGTCAGTCGAATTTGACTGATGCCCCGGAGACGCCGGATTGTCAGCCCATGAAGCAAACCACCCGCCCTGCGACTACCCATCCTCAAAGTCTGCCATCGCACTGAACCAGTCTTGGTGACAACCTAGGCATAGGGTATTGCGAAGCGAACATGGAATCGTAGGGGACGTCTCTGCACCGAGGTTTGTTAGGCGCAAACGGCAGTCCAAAAACGTGAAAGGATGAGTGAGATGGACCGACCCTCTTGCGAGAGCTATGTAAGTAGTTGAGTGTCCCCGTCGGAACCTGCAGCCTGCGTCGAAAGCTTGCTGTGTTTCTCATCCCATATTGGTCCCAAACAGCTCCTCGGTTCCCCAGCCGTTTGTTTCATGAACCCGCATTGGGCAAAGGGTTCGAAAAGACGGCGCTATCCCGGATGGCGATCATCGTAGCTGTGCGAGGGGATTCGGTTGTATGTGAGAGCCTTTGCCCTTTGCCCCAGATATATGCGGTGCGGCGCAGCGGTGCTCTCCATCTTCCCGCGCCATCGACCACGGGCTGGCCAAGCAAGGTTCGTCAGGTCGACAGACCGTATCGGGCTAAGGCTGGCCCAGGAAAGGGCGGGAGTGAGTGACCACGGTCAAAGCTTTGGTGCTGTAGCTCCTGACGACGGAACCAGCCATGAACAGCGCAAAGAGTACTTTGGGTGTGGAGCAAGGTCCTTGTACCTTTCCGTGTACCGTGTTTTGCGGTAGGCACCAGGTTAGCTAGGTACCTAGGTGACGCTGCGAACAACGCCAAAAAAGACGAGCTAATAGCACCGATGACGTCGTCAGCATGAAAGAGGCACACGAGAGGGAGACTACTGGACCAGTTGGGGACAGCAGGCCAGCCGTCACCTCCCACCCTTGCGCTGCTTCGTCCCGTCCTTCCAGCCCAACTCCCGCTCGTCAAAGTCCCCGTCACCTCCGCAACATCCACCAGCATAGACGCCGACGCCGACGCAGACCACACCTAGTTGGACCCTTTTTCATGCCCTACATATAAACACCCGGCTTCGCATCACCCCAAGGTTTGTCTCCCGACCCTCACTTGAACTTCTCCCACCCATACTCCTTGTCACAACCCGCGATACCCTACCTCCAAGCGTGTTACTGTATCGACGCTTGCATCTTCTCGATACCGTGCCATACTGCAGTCGCCGCTTCACTACGCCGTAAACGCCAATAACATGCATCGCACATACTCCATGCGCCAGACACGGGCGCCTACCGCCTCCCAACTACAGGTATGCGCCGCGGAAACATAGACAGTGGTTCTCCGCTGAGACTATCCGGCATGATGCTGACTTTGTTTCTAGAACCCTCCTCCGCCTACTTCCTCAACCAAGTCTGGCCGCCTGTTTCGTGGTGGCTTTGGTATGTCGCCCTATTCGTATTCCTTGTGCCGCCATCTTCCCCATTCTACGACGCGCAGCTTGAACAAGTGGTTTCCATTGACTGATATGTTTGCATAGGCCATGCCCTCCGCCACAGGTCTGCAGGCGCTTTCGGGCCAGACCTCGCCAAGAAGTTGTCACAGTTGGTAAAGATGGAGAAGAATGTCATGCGCAGTCTCGAACAAGTAGCCAGAGAGCGTATGGAGGTCGCTGTGAGTTGCCTAACTTGCTGCCAGTTTCGTAAACATATCCTGATTCTTTCATGTGCAGCAACAACTTTCAATCTGGGGCGAAGCCTGTGACGAGGATGTTTCCGATGTCACCGACAAGCTTGGCGTTTTGCTTTACGAGATCGGCGAACTTGAAGACCAATACGTCGACCGATATGATCAGTACCGTGTGACGATCAAGAGTATCCGCAACATTGAGGCTTCGGTGCAGCCAAGCCGAGACCGTGAGCCAGACTCCATATGTGACTATACACTGCTCCTTGCTGACTTTGTCGTCCGTAGGTAAACAAAAGATCACCGACCAGATTGCCCAGCTTAAGTACAAGGAACCCAATTCCCCCAAGATTGTTGTTCTCGAACAGGAACTGGTTCGCGCTGAAGCCGAGTCACTGGTTGCGGAAGCCCAGCTGTCCAACATCACGCGCGAAAAGATCAAGGCTGCGTACACCTACCAATTCGATGCTTTGAGAGAACACTGTGAGAAGGTCGCCATCATTGCCGGGTACGGGAAGCATCTTCTCGAGCTCATTGATGACACGCCCGTCACTCCTGGCGAAACCCGTGCAGCCTATGATGGTTATGAAGCCAGCAAAGCCATCATCCAGGACTGCGAAGATGCTCTTACCAACTGGGTCACGTCTCAGGCCGCCGTCTCATCTAAGCTGTCGACCCGTGCACGCACCCTGTCAATGCGCCGTAGGAACAATATTAGGACGCGTGTTGAGGGAGGCCACGACCTCTCTGGACAGGATGTGCCGTTGAACGACGACTCCTCGTGGACCCGAGCACACAACAAGGAGACAGAGTACACGGATGAGGAAGAGGAAGAAGATGACATCCACCACTCCGCAACCGGTACGGACGATGGATTGAACGGTGAAACCAGAGGCCGTCAACACGAGAACATTGTTGCATAAAAACAGGATACATTAACCTTGGATTTGTGTTTCCCGCATTCATGTTGCCCTTGCACGACTTTGAGCACATGGCTCGTAATGGCAGTAATGTTCGTACGTTAACAATGGTAAGGGTTGCTCGGTTCTGGTGTTTGGGGATCGGTGCCTCGGTAATTCGGTCGAAGACGGCTCGCAATGACAAAGGCAGGCAGGGGGGGTTGTCACGGTTAAAACAGTTTCTGTGTAGTTTCAATGTTCAGTTATTACGCCATCCGAAGGCGTGTAACTTGCGACCATGTCCTTGGGCTTCTGATCTCTTGCCCAGTATTGTAGGATCTGCGGGACTCCACACATCATCCCTGAAGCCAATGCTATCTGCTACTTAGACAACGACATCTGAATATGGATTCTGGCCCTTGATTTGGCTTGTGAATTCCTCAACCTCGATCTTGACTATATACTGTCCAGGGACGACCACCAGCCCCAGGTATCGGGATGTCATGTCCATCGAGACGGTGCCTGTTCTCTCAGCCGCCTTTTGGGCTGCTTCGGCCCGCCGCTGCGCCGACGGCTGGCGGTACTCGTAGGTATGTGCTAAGACAACATTTCGGTCCTGTCAAGAGTTGAGATGTCAGCAAGGCGTTCTTGAAAGAGAGGACGGCGGAGGGGGTACCTACTGGGTCTGTGCACTTGAACTGGCCCAGAAACATGCGGCCGTCAGTGGCAAAGATGCGCAGATTCTTGTTGAGAAGCGAGGTCAAGAAGTTTCTTCCCTCGTCTTTGTCCATGGCGACCTCTTGACAGCGATGGTGGGCATCGCTCTGTTAGTGTCGTTGAGTGGTTTGTAGGAAGAGCGCGCTGATGCGCTTCGCTAACAGTGGTTGTCGGCGGCAAAGGCTTGTGCGCCCATCGCTCTCGCACGTCCCCCAGCCAATAAGCAATAAGGCACAATAACGACGCCTCTGGTGGAGAGGAGTCTACAGACAAGCTAATAATACCCCCCCCTTAACAACCTGAGAGTACTGTGCGCGCTAGCCTGTGCACAGTTAAGCTAAGAGTAGAGTAGGTAATAAGGCTCTAACTAATAGATACGTATACACACGTCATAAAGGTCTATAGTTCTAAATTAAACAAGAATTTTTGTTCTTCTTGCTTTATATAGTCTAGTAGTAAGTAGTGCTCCTAATAATCTAAAGGCTATAGGTTTAATTCTAGCTTTTTCTAACTTTTTCTGACTTTTTCTTTAGGTAATTCTAAAACAGCTCTGCTAGGGAGGGTTAGAATAGTCTATCCTACCTTACTTCTTTTACTACGCTCTAGGTTAGGATAGGCTAAGACTATCCTTTTTTTCCCTCTGTTTTTTTCCTCTATTTTTTTCCCTCTGTTACCTTTATTACCTTTATTTTTTTACCTTTATTTTTACTTTTTTTTTATTACCTTTATTTTTTAGCCTCTATTTTTACTTTTTCTTTTTATTTATACCTTTATTTATTAGCTAAAACTATATCTACTATTAGCTTAACTATATATAGGCTAGTATATATAGTACTCTTAGGTTATTAAGGAGGAGGTATTATTAGCTTATTTAATTACTTAGTAAAGAAAGTAATTAGATAAGCTAATAATACCTCTCCCCTTAATAACTTAAGAGAACTATATATAATAACTAATAAGGGCCTATATAAAGTTAAGCTAATAGTAAAGTAAGTAATAAGGTTCTAGCTAAT
Source organism: Colletotrichum graminicola M1.001 (assembly GCF_000149035.1). NCBI lineage: Eukaryota > Fungi > Ascomycota > Sordariomycetes > Glomerellales > Glomerellaceae > Colletotrichum > Colletotrichum graminicola. Next base: position 873,343 of record NW_007361006.1, read on the forward strand.
AAATATATATATATATATTAATACTTTATAGTCTTAAATTAAAAATGAATTTTTATTTTTCTTACTTTATATAGTCTAGTAGTAAGTAGTTAGAGAGTTAAAGAAAAATATAAAATACAATATAATATAAAAATATAATATAAATATAATATAATATAATATAAATATAATATATATATTTATATTATATTGTATTAAGAAAAAAATACATGTATTTATATTATATTATATTATATTTTATATTATATCTTGTATTTAATATAACAATACAAGATATAAAATAAATATTAGTATTTTATAGTATAATTATACTTTTAGGACTTTATTATACTTAGTAATACTATATATTCTAATTATAAATACTATAAAAAATATATATAAATATTTAATAAGAAATAAGTAAAGATTATTAGTATTATTAAATATAAAAGTAATAAACTCTATTTAAGTACTTTTATTTAGGTATTATATAACTATTTAATCTATATATAATTTAAATATTTTATATAGTAAAGCTTTACTTTAAACTATATAAGTAAGATAAGATTAGTATTTAAGTAATAATAAACTTCTTATTATATATTAAGATCTTTTTTAATTAATAAAGACTATTTAAGTATATTTAGCTAATAATAACTTAATATAAATATATATAACTTAGTACTTAAATTCTTTTTATATTCTGAATTTTCTAATTATGTTTTTTCTTTATACTACTAATTTCTTATTTTAAAAAAAGTATTTAAATCTTATATTTAAGAGATTATTATATATATTAACTTATTAAGAGTATTAAATATACTATCTAGATTATCTAAACTACTAGATTCTTACTATTTCTTTATAAGTATTAATCTTTTTCTAGTAGTATTAAACAAATTAGTTCTTCTTTTAGTATTAATATTACTAAATTAATTAAAGCTACTTTTTACTATAATAAGAGTAGAAGGTATAGCTAAGTATTAACTAGCTAATATAAATAATATAAGTAATTTCTTTATATTACTATTCTACTAGTCTATAGAATTTATATATATAATAGTTAGTAAGTATTATATTATATTCTATATATTAAAGTAGTAGTTTTATAATATCTTAGAGATTAAGTATTATAGTATTTAAAGTATTATATAGTATAATATATATAGAGAAGTATAAAGAAATATATAAAATATATCTTATATTATTAAGGTTAAGCTTAATAGAAAATAAAACTAAAATGTTTACTTTTAAATTACTCTTTTATTTAAGTAAGTAAACTACTAGCCCTACTAATCACCTAACTAGGTAACCTTTTATACTTATAAGACTTATAAAATTTAAAAACTTTCTAATTTCTTTCTTTTTATATATTATATAATATATTATATATATTATCCTATTAATATTATTTTATATTATAATATATAGTAGTATTAAAACTAGTTACCTAATATATATAAGCTCTATACTTTAGGTATTATAACCTTTTATCTTATTATAGTATTTAATATATATTTAATCTATAATTATTTAATTTCTACTTTATATTTATACTTATTAAGAACTCTTTTTTTATATTATACTTTATAGTTATAATCTATACTTATGTTATCTTTATTTTTTATAACTAGAATATATTTATTATATATATTATATCTTATAGTTATATAGTGTATATTAGTTTCTATTAAGGTATAATTATACTTTAAAACTTTATATACTATATAGTTTATTCTTATTATAAACCTTATTTTACTTTTATTATTTATAAATATTAAATATACTTTATATAGCTAGTAACTACTTACTAATTACTATATATATAGCTTATAGTTATTTTAGTTTACTAAGTTCTTAATCTTTATTAACTTAACCTCTATTTAAGTCTTATTAGTTATTACTATACTATATTTAAGTTATTATTATATAACTTACTTTATTACTTTAGACTATAAGTATAATATTTAAATACTTTATTATTTCTAAGCTAGTAGTATATACTTTATCTAATAAAACTTATTTCTATTAAAGTAAGTATTTACTTTACTAATATATTAATATTATTTAAATCTCTACTTTTTAATAGTATTAATATATAACTACTAATATTATATTATATAAATTACTAATAAATAATACGTTTTTAAATAGATTTTACTATATCTTTAAGTCTACTTTAGTATAAGAAGTACTTAGACCTAAAAGAAAAAGTTAACTATTATAATACTATAGATACTATAATTAATACTACTACTAATCCTAATATTATAGATTTAGTTAACTTAATAAAAGAATTAAATAGTTCTATTTCTTTTATATATCTTAGTTTATTAAATAACTTAGAAAATATAAAACGTAGATAATAATAATTATAAGAAAAGTAAAATTATAATACTTAAGAAGTATTTAACTCTTATAGTATATTATATAATATTATTATAAATAATAAAGATACTATAGTTACTAATACCTTAAAGCTATTATTATATAAGACCTATAATAATAAGATTATTAATAATAATAAGATTATTAATAATAATAAGATTATTAATAATAATAAGATTATTAATAATAATAATAATAGTACCTTTAAAGACTTTAAAGTAAGTTATTTTTTATTTTAATCTTTAATTTATTACTATTACTAACTTACTAGGTTATAAAACACTATTAGTAACACTATAGAGTATAGTATTTACTTTAGCTATTATATATAAAAAGAAAGTAATATAAATATTATATTAAATTATAATATTAAAGAAGTAAAGGAATATTATATTATTAATATTCTTTTAAGTAATTTTTATAGTAATAAAGTTAAAAGTCTTAGTATTATTAACTAATATATATAATAATATTAATAAGGTTATACTACTATACTTTTATATCTTACTTAATTATAGTATATATTAATATATAAAGGAATTAATAATTTTATATTCTATTTTTATATTTTTATATTAAATATATAATATAATACATGTACTTATATTTATATTATATTATATAAAGTAAAAAATATAAATATAAATATATATATTATATTATATTAGAAAAAAATATAAATATATATATTTATATTATATTTTATTTATATTATATTTTTTTAACTCTCTATAAGTAGTACTCCTAATAATCTAAAGGCTATAGGTTTAATCCTAGCTTTTTTTTATTTTTTTCTAACTTTTTTTTTTTAAGTAATTTTAAAACAGCTCTACTAGAGAGGGTTAGAATAGTCTATCTTACTCTACTATACTCTAGGTTAAGATAAAGTCTATAGATAAGCTAATAATACCCCCCCCTTAATAACCTAAGAGTACTATACGCACTAGCCTATATATAGTTAAGCTAACAGTAGAGTAAGTAATAAGGCTCTAACTAATAGATATATATATATACGTTATAAAGGTCTATAGGTCTAAGAAAAATAAGAAATTTTATTCTTCTTGCTCTATATAGTCTAGTAGTAAGTAATGCTCCTAACAATCTAAAGGCTATAGGTTTAATCCTAGCTTTTTCTGACTTTTTCTAACTTTTTCTTTAGGTAATTTTAAAACGGCTCTACTAGGGAGGGTTAGAATAGTCTATCTTACCCTGCTTCCTCTGCTGCGCTCTAGGTTGGGATAGGCCAAGACTATCCCTTTTTTCCCTGTTTTTTCCCTCTGTTTTTTCCCTCTGTTTTTTCCCTCTGTTTTTTCCCTCTGTTTTTTCCCTCTGTTTTTTCCCTCTGTTACCTCTATTACCTCTATTTTTTTGCCTCTATTTCTACTTTTTCCCTCTGTTGCCCCTGTTTTTTTACCTCTATTTCTACTTTTTCCCTCTATCTATACCCTTATCTATTGGCTATAACTGTATCCATTGTCAGCTTAAGCCTGCACAGGCTAGCGCGCACGGTACTCTCGGGTTGTTAAGGGGGGGGCATTATCAGCTTGTCTGATCGCTCGTTAGGATAGGCTAAGACTATCCCTTTTTATATCCCTGTTTTTTACCTCTGTTTTTTGCCTCTGTTTCCACTTTTTCCCTCTATCTATACCCTTATCTATTAGCTATAACTATACGGATATCCATTGTCAGCTTAACTCTGCACGGACCCCTATTAGTTATTGTGCACGGTACTCTCGGGTTGTTAGGGGGGGGGGCATTATTAGCTTGTCTGATCCCTCGGTGGAGACAGGCGCGTCATTGACCAGAGCTCTTTGTGAATGGCCTGCAGGCAGCCACAGCTGCCTACGTTCTTCACAATAGTTATCACGTCCTCAGGGGTTTAATTGCTTGACATACGCTCGTTTGGAAGTAATCCGAGCAATCGTAACTATTACTTACAATGAGATTACCTAATTTTTAGATGAGAAGAACGCTTCTTGCAGCAACTATCATCCCATCGAGCAAACCCCTCTGTGAATACCGATCCGACACCGCCATCCCCTCACAGCAATGGGTGTGAACGGTCTCTGGACAGTTGTGCAGCCTTGCGCGCGCCCGACGAACCTCGCAACCCTCAACCGAAAGCGCCTTGCTGTCGATGCCTCCATCTGGATATACCAATTTCTCAAGGCGGTTCGCGACAAGGAGGGCAATGCGCTGCGGAACTCTCACGTCGTCGGCTTCTTCCGTCGCATCTGCAAGCTCCTTTGGTTTGGTATCAAGCCCGTCTTCGTATTCGATGGTGGCGCTCCGGCCCTCAAGCGCCAGACGATCCAGGGTCGTAAGCAGCGCCGCGAAGGCCGCAGAGAGGATGCTGTTCGCACTGCCGGGAAGCTGTTGGCTGTACAGATGCAGCGCATCGCAGAAGAGGAAGGGGAGAGAAGGAAACGCGATGCGGACAGGGGCATTCAAAGAGAACGAGAGGAGCCCCAGGAGGAGATACCCGATGCGGACAACATCGTCTACGTTGATGAAGTCGGCATGTCCCGGCAGGAGCGACAGCAAACGAGGAAGTTCTTCAAACAAGACGCGTACCATCTGCCCGAACTCGACGGGGACATTGCTTCAATGGCCAAAGCAGACGATCCCAGGGTCATGAGCATCGAAGAGCTAGAGGAATATGCGCGGCAATTTCACAACGGAGAGGATATCAATCTCTACGATTTTAGCAAGATCGACTTCGACGGCGAGTTCTTCCAAAGTCTGCCCGCGGCGGACAGGTACAACATCCTAAATGCAGCCAGATTGAGGAGTCGTCTCAGAATGGGGTTGAGCAAAGAACAGCTGGACGACATGTTCCCGGACCGTATGGCATTCTCGAGGTTTCAAATCGAAAGAGTCCGTGAGCGGAACAATCTGACTCAGCGCCTCATGAAAGAAGCTGGCATGACAGGTCTCGATCTCACTTTGACGGGCGGCGGAAGGATCGCCGGTGAGAGAGACAGAGAGTACATACTTGTAAAGAATGACGGAGCAGAGGGCGGCTGGGCGCTGGGTGTCGTGAGCAAAGAGAAGGACTTGGGCGAGGCCCATAAGCCTATCGATGTCGATGCTCTAGACTTTCAGTTTCAGCAAAAGGACAAGGTCGAGGAGTCCGACGAGGGCGACTTCGAGGACGTTCCCGTAGAGGGATTAAACCGACTGCCCAAGATTTCATCCAGGGAAGTCGCGCTTCGGAGACAACAACTGTACGGAAGCCAAGGAGGGGGCGAGGGCGAGGTCGAGGTCGACAACTTATTTGAAGAGGAAGAAGAACAAAGTCTCTTCGTAGGCGGCGATGTTCCCAAAGCACATGATCGAAGGAAGCACAGCGGCGATGAGGCAGCGCACCCTGATGAAGAGGACGATATCAATCGTGCTATTGCCATGTCCTTGCAAAATCAGCACAGCAAGGATATAGAGAATTCCGAGGAGGATGAACAGTTTGAAGACGTGGAAATGGAAGCTCCAACCTGGAAGCAGAAAGCAGTCGAGGGACCCAGGCCAATTGCTGTAACGAGCGGCCGCATGGTGGCTCACATTGTCAATAACAGGTCTACTGCAGCCGTCCCGAAGAGACGCGCTAACAGTGTCAGTAGTAGTGACGATGAAATGGACTTGCAAGCAGCTTTAAAGGCGTCCCGGCAGAAGAAGAGAGCCCTGCCGAAGCCGGCGGTGCCTAACATCAAGAATCCTTTCGACGGTCCATTGCCGTTCCCTAAGCTCGCTTGGGGGTCTTCTCTCTTCTCAATGAAGGCTCCATCGAAGAAGCCTGAAGGCACGTCGACAACAAAGCAACCAACACCAAATACACAGAAGTCAGGGTTAAACAACGGTGACGCCGAGTTTGGTGGTGGTTTTATAGCGGAGGATTCTGTGGAGGAACCAGTCGCCGCCGCCGCCGATGACGACGACGACGAAGGTGGTTTCGAAAAAGGGCCGCAAGAAGAACGACCCAAGCCGTTGCCCCCTTGGATGGTGGACAACACGGATATCCGTGAATCGATTAAGCAACAACGACAGGTGGAAAGCGAGATCAATACGGAAGACAGGGAGGCAGCAATAGAAGAGGAGCGTCGGCTCGAGCGCCAGAGGCAAAACCAACTCATTGAAATCCAGTCGTCCGATGACGAAGGCAGCGACATTGAAATACTCGAGATACCCCCTTCACCGAAGCAGGTTTCCACTCAGGAGGAAACTGCCTTTGCTGATGGAGCCATATCGAACGACGCTACTCCGAGCGCCCAGATTGGGTCACTCGAGAAGAAAGAATCAGCAGCTGCGTCTTTGGAGAAGTCGGACGCCACTTCTCGGAAGCCGCCACCGTCGCCAGAACCCGACTTCGGAGAAGTGTGGCCAGAGAACGCTGATGAAGATATGGGAGCTACCATTACGCAAGTGCCCGACTCCCCGGAACCAGAAATGGAAGATATCACAGTCGATGCCGAGCAACAAAAGCCCGACTCTCCAGACCTGGCGATGCAGGACGCGTCTATCGATGCAGAACAAACAAAGCTTGCTCAAGAAGAACAAGAGCTCACCTTCGAAGAACTCATGGGCGGGCCCCAATCGGACAATCCCAACACGGTGGGCGACCCCGTGCAGGATGCCGAGGCTGCCGTCTTCGCCGAGAGTGACGACGAGTTCAGCGACCCAGAGGACGAGGAGCTGTTCGCCAACCTGGCCCAGGAAGCAGAGGAACACGCCCGTTTCGCCAGCGAGTTGAACAACAAGTCGGAGTACGAGAACAAAGAGGCTTATGAGAGGGAATTGAAGGCGCTCCGCACGCAACAGAAAAAGGATCGTCGAGACGCCGATGAGGTCACACAGGTCATGGTCACCGAGTGCCAGGCCCTGCTCCGTCTCTTTGGCATCCCCTACATCACAGCGCCAATGGAGGCCGAAGCTCAGTGTGCGGAGCTCGTGCAACTGGGCTTGGTGGACGGCATTGTCACCGACGACTCCGATTGTTTCCTGTTTGGCGGCACGCGTATCTACAAAAACATGTTCAACAGCAACAAATTTGTCGAGTGCTATCTCAGCTCGGACCTCGAGAAGGAGCTCTCCTTGTCGCGCGAACAACTCATTGCCATTGCTCAGCTCCTGGGGTCGGATTATACAGAGGGCCTACCCGGCGTGGGTCCTGTCACGGCCGTAGAGATTCTCTCAGAGTTTCCCGGCAAGGATGGCCTCGACAGGTTCAAGGAGTGGTGGCAGGACGTGCAGATGAACAATCGCCCCAAGGAGGCCGACGCGGTGTCCCCTTTCCGCCGCAAGTTCCGCAAGTCACAAGCCACAAAGCTTTTTCTTCCGTCGGGATTCCCGAACCCTGCCGTCACGGACGCGTACATACGCCCGGAGGTCGACAGCAGCCCTGAGCACTTCCAGTGGGGCGTGCCGGACCTCGAGGGTCTGCGGCAGTTTCTCATGGCGACCATCGGGTGGAGCAAGGAGCGCACCGACGAGGTGCTGGTTCCCGTCATCCGGGATATGAACAAGCGCGACATGGAGGGCACGCAGACGAACATCACGAGGTACTTTGAAGGCACTGTAGGTGTTGGCGCGAGAGACGCCTTTGCGCCGAGGCAGAAGGGCGCGACGAGCAAGAGGATGGCGGACGCCGTCAGTAGGCTAAGGGCCAATACCAACGGCGAGCAAACGACTGTTGCGGGGCTGGAGGATGTGTCGGCATCAGCCAAGGTTACGAGGAAAAGAAAGACCAGGGCGAGGACTGCGGCAGTGGAGGAGGAGGAGGATGAGTTTGTTGATGACGCCGAGGAGGAGCGGTCGGAACAGGGTACCCAAACGAGAGCCCGTCGGGGGAAGAAGGCCAAGGCATCTAAGTAGATGCGAAATGAATGATGCCATGACATGGAAACCTTTGCCTATGATGCATTTCCCTCCACATATGGCGAGTTGACGTCTTGACTGCTAGAGTCTGCTGATGGGTTTTTCGTCGATGCCATCGACGGGGTTGTGCCCCATAGCCTATGCTACCTGCTGGCCTATAGTAACGAGGTGAGTTCGTAAACGGCATCTTATCTTCTCTGACTGGTTCCTGAGCTCACAGCCCTATTGCGATCCTGATGTGGCGATCACTTGGGGTCAAGGACCACCCCCCGCGCGGGAGGACAGAAGAGAAGAAAAAAACGCATGAATCCACAAAGACAAATTCTAGAACCGGATGAGTCACATGCGGTCGGCGGCACTTGTCCGAGATCTGATCGAGAGGAGGGCGAGCGGATTCCTACATGTAGGTCCGGATACAAGACCGTTGTCGCTCTTCGAGGCTTGATCTTGCAGGCTGCAGCAGGGTCGTCGAATTAAGTGGCGGGCTAGGGCTGAACCAGATGTGTACAAGCGTTCGCCAGTCCGCTTTTCCAGAGCGATTATCGGGTAGCTACCGTACGACGTTGTTCCATTCCCAGGCGGGCACGTATGATAGCCAAGAAAAAATCGGTTCTTGACAACAATCGGACGGGAGGGGAGGGAAAATCTTTGGGGAGTCCCACGTGGCGGGTCCTCCCGTGTGTGCGTGTGTGTTCAAGAGAGAGTGAGACTTCGGGGGAGGCGAAAGCTCGGTTTTTTTCACTTGTGGTTGGAGTTTTACACCGCAGAAATGCCGTACGAGGTCGCTGTAGGCGGGGAGAGACAAGAGTCGGATGGGTGGACAACCAGTTCAATCAAAATCAAGAGACCAACATGTCGTTATCAGTGCTTTGATAGTAATCATCGCGGGCGAGGGTATGTGAATTGACCTCGGCCGGCATCGAAGGATTGACTCATTAATGGCTAAGCGGAGGATTGGACAGCGTGGTGGCATATCCAACCAAATGTGATGCGCTCTGACCCGCTTCGCCGACTGTGACAGACAGGCGGCTGCAGACTACCTAATCAAAAAGTGGATAGTGACAGTGTGCGATGCCGTCGAATGAGGATTCGCCACAGCTAGGATAGATGGAGTGCACCACGGCAGATGCAGACGTAGGTCCAGGGCAGCCAATCGAGGCACCAGGTTAAGCGGTTCTGCTAATGCAGGAACAGCGAACGCAAGATGTCGTGGACTGATGGCAATGATTCTTGTCCATCTCTCGTCAGTCGTTGGCGTAACCTTTCATTTCATCTCAGACAGCTTCGACTTGCTTATTCTTGTTGAGTGATGGGTGACCTTGTCTTCTTCCGATACGCTCGTGGTTTGGGGCGTTCCGCTGTAACTTCTGCCCTGCCACAGCATATTACCCGCGTCCTAGTAGTATGGCTGGGTCTGCGGATCAACGACGTCAGCGTGGACGGTGGTCGTCGAAAGAACCAATACCAGATCGCTGCCATGTGGCACAACGACTGGCAAAGAGGGGGTCGGCGGTGGGGGATACATGAGCGGTTTTCCTGCGTTTTGAACTTTTAATATTTTTTCATCTCGTCGGAAAATCTCCTCATTGTCCCACAGGTTATCGTGCCAGGCTTTCTTGCTTTTGTGCCGACCGCGAAGACCGGGTTGCGAATCAGTTGGCCATGGGGCCATTCATCACAGAGAAGAGAAAGAACAAACGGCCTAACAGAGCTAGGACTCCCGAACTGCGGGTTTCTCCAAATGAGAGGAGTGATCGCCGGCATTTTCTGCAGGCTGCTGGGCGGGCTCCAGAATGGAGGGGTGGAGGCAAAGTAGTGTCAAAGTTGAAAGAGAGGGTCATCCCGTTCTTCCGCGGTGTGGAAACATGGGCTGGGACGCGATGTTGGGATGTCACCTGCCGAGCGGTGTGATGCGTGATTAACCATCGGATGAAATGGGCCGTCCGTTCGTATTGGATGAGCGTGGTGATTGGGACGGCGAGAGGGTTCGAGATGTCTACCCAAGTCAGGAATCAGGATACACCGTAGGGGGAGGGGGGGGCGACGGTAAGGTAAGCTTGATTCTGTCACGGGCCAGTCGACCAGCAACGCCGGTGTTATTACTGGCAGAGGCGATGGCAGGGCTCTTTGCGGGTGTTGTAATCCTTGGATAGCCTGAAACGGATTGGCAGGACAAGGTGCCAGACTGTCGATTGCAGTTAGCTGATAATAGGTAGCTAATATGGACCTACTCCGTAACTGTAGATTTACCTAGTTTAAGGTTCTTTGCGCAGCTAGGGGATGGACGTGATGAATAGCAGGGAGGATTTCCCAGGGAACCAAACCAAGTTCCAGCCACAATCACGCATGAGGATTGCGGAGGCTATCATCTGGTCAGTGAGTGCTACTCAGTCAGCACTGGCCACTCAATGGCGGACGAATCTAAGCGGGTGGTTTCTTCATCGTGGTCTGCTGATCTACTATCTCGAACGGGCTGGCTCTGTCACGTTCTGGCCAGACTAGGTTCGTGCCTTTGTGCCGTTATCGTGTTGGGATATGAGCGCCAGTCGGCGCCGTGGTTGCCCTTGAATAGCAAATTTGGCTGAAGATTGGAGCCCAGAACGCCGAGAAAGCCCAGCTCTGCGTGCCAGGTGATGGTTGGTTGTCTCTGCCAAGGCCTCAATAAGCAGAGCGAAACGGGCTATCTTGGCACTTGGCGTTTACGGTGGGAGCACGCCGTACAGAGTAGAGCATCCGTAGTGAGGTGAGAGTGCCGGCTTTTCGGTCGGCAAGGAGGAGAAGAGGAAGGTCGAGATGTAGGTACACTCGCGGCTGTTGAGCCCAAGGTCGGCCAAGGAAGGGCGACCCCCCTGTGAATAGGTAGCTCTAGCTGCAAGGTACAGCCCCCCTAGCACGGCCGAGCCAGTGTTTCATGAACCCTACGACTGGATTGGTCGGCTGGCTCAGTTGGGTTTCCTCAGTTCGTCCAATTATCCAACGTCTTTTTCTTTCTTTCTCTTGGCCTGCTGCGCTCTTCTTTCCGCATAGAGAGGAGCCCACTCACACAATTCACTTCCACACGCAGAATGGCAAAGAAGGAAGGAGGCGGTGGCGTGTGAATATCAATGGCCATGCATCAAAGAGTCTGCTGTATTGTATTCACCTTCAAATTCCAGGGAAGGAGTGACTGGACCCCCCCCTGCTGGCTCCTGCCCGTTCCTGGCCCGTCCCTGCCAGGGTCCAAAGTCCACCACCATGTTGGATCCCAGCTGAAGTTCACCTCACCAATATGCGCTTCTTTCTATCTCCCCGTCTAGTGTATTTTGGTCGATTTATTATTAACGTAGACCTCGCACACCTTTTACCTACCTTCCCTTCTACCTCCCCTTCCCTTCTCCCACTCTCCAAGATCAAGTGTCGATACACAACTCCTTCCTGCCGGATTCCGAATAGCATCGTCACTCCTTACACGAGACTCACCGTCTCCAGTCATTCATTATTCACACACTCGACACTTGGTCTCCCTTTAGCACATCACACCACGTTGATTCAGAGACGCCACACCGTTGAACAGGGTTCAAGACAGTATCTTACCATTCTGACTATTCCCAGTCACACCTCGCAAGCCGAGTCAAAGAACAATCTGGACCATATCTTTACCTCGTTCAACCATTCCAGCATCCTTTCTACCAGCCACCCACAACTCTCTTTAAGGCGGGTCAAATACTCGAGGAAACTCACGCAGATCTCTCAGAAATATCGATACTTTAACTTTTATTCCAAGAAAGCTCTGTGCAACCCACACTAGAACAGCATGAAGTCTTCCACTGTCGTCATGCTGGCTTCAGCCGCTGTTGGCCAGGCCATTCAACAGTGCTCCGGCGTTGCTAAGAACGAGGGTGGCAACTGGTGGTGCGGTGCTGTCGACCAGATCCTGTACTCTAACGTCGGCCACCCAGGCACTTACAAGGCTGTGAGCAACATGGCCGATGACGGATCCTGCTCCTTTGAGGATGTCCCCTTCTCTGGTCCCCTGGCCCCTTTCAACGAAGAAGTGAGTTTTCATTGTTCTTCATTTAAATTCTAATTCAAGTGGCTCGAGCATATCACACGTGTACTAATATGAGCATAGCTTGTCCCCGTCTTTCGTGGTCCTATGAACCTCAAGCAGGTAGCCATCTACAACCTGTCTCCCAAGGCCAAGCGGTCTCCTGCTGTTTCTCACAGCCATGCCCGCCGTCACGGCCACCATGGCCACCAGCACTTGCACAAGAAGCATGCTGAGCATGAGCACAACGAGGAGAAGCGTGGCGACGTCTGGGTCACCGCGACCATTGACGGCATTGTCCAGTCTTGGATCAACACCTACCATGGCCCTACCCCTGAGGCTGCCCCTCCTGCCCCTCCTGCCATCGCTCCCATCGCCCCGCCTGTTGCGGCCCCAAGCCCTACCCCCGCTCCGTCTAAGCCTGCTGTTGCTGCTGCGGCTATCCCTAAGCCTGCTAGTAACTCCAAGGCTGCCGGCTCCAGCTCGGGCACCGCCACTGGCGATTACACCCGCGTTGGCTACTACAACGCTGACAAGGCTGTTGCTGATGGCATCGTCTTTCTCGGCAACTACGGTGGCCAGGGCTCCGGCAAGTTTGACAAGTAAGTACCAAGCTCAAATTCCCGGGCGAATTCTGACTAGAAACAGCGTCTTTGGCAACTCTCTGTCGTACCTGAACTCTGATGCTACCGGTGGTGCCGCCTCCCCTCAGGTCCTGAACCCGGTCACCCTCAAGTCCAACCAGGAGTTCCTTATTGCCAGTGACAAGTCTTGCGACGACGGAGGCTGCGGCTACTCGCGTCCTGGTTCAGTTGCTTACCGTAAGCCATATCCTTGATACATACCTATACATTACTGAACTAACAATTCTGTAGACGGCTTCAAGGGTGAGGACTCTGTTTGGCTCTTCGAGCTCAACATGCCCCTTGACGGTACATCGGGTTTCAACGCAGACATGTCCGCGCTCTGGTTCCTCAACGCTCGCATCCCTCGCACTGCCCAGTACAACAAGTGCTCCTGCTGGCCTGACTGCGGTGAGCTCGACATCCTCGAGGTCCTTGCCCCTGGCGATACCAAGTGCAAGTCCACCTTCCACTCCAACGTTCCTGGAGGTTCTTCCGATTACTTTGACCGTCCTACTGGCAAGCCCATCAAGGTCGCCGTCGTCCTCGATGGTGGCTCAGGCCAAGTCTCTGTCAAGGTTCTCAGCGACAACGTCGACTTCTCCACTGGCCTCTCTCGCTCGCAAGTTGACAGCTGGCTCTCAGCCGATTCCTTTTCGGCCGCCAGCACCGGTGGGAAAACCAACAGGGTCAGCTTGTTTGCTCTTTCTTCCTAAGCATTTCGGAAAAAAAGACAATTTTGGGATTTGGGATGCACCATTATTGCATATCTGTGATGGAAAGGCATTCGCAAATTCTCCATTCACCATTTCCTTGACCGTGTCAAGCGAGCTTCTTGCATTGTATCCACGGCATTCGATGACGCGATCACGACTTTTCCGATTCTTTTTACTCTTTTGATACAAGAGGATGCCAGTCATGCCTCGCTCCGGGTAGTTCGGGGTCTTGCAAAACCAGCATACCTCTCAGGCGTCGAAGACAGAATATACCCGGCCCCAGAAAAGTGCGCCTCTTTGATGATGATTTTTTTTACAGGGGTCCAGAGGCGGACGGAGTTTTCTTCTCTGAAGTATAGAGAAGCAGTCAATTGATGCGAAATTTCTGAAAACCTGTTCGCAGCACTGTACAATGTCTGACTCACGTGATAGATCGACCAGAGTTCTGTTCCCATTCCTGTGACTCACTTGAGTGAAGACAACATAATAGTATGATTGGGTGCGACTGGCGACGTTACACAAGCCCTTTGGCTTACCAACGTAACAACCTCTCGGGGCGAAAAGCGCTCAACGACCGACTTGGCGCTGACGTTGCCGGGTTATATCTGGCTTTTTGTCTTTCCAGCTTGTCCTAACCGCGAGAGCTGGGTGGTGGCTCGTAACCGGTCATGATAATACTGACGTTCTGCGGATTGACCCAAGATTCTTAGTGACTGGGCAGAGTGAAGAGATTTCATCAAATTCGAGAGAACTGTCTAGGCAGTAAACGTGGCGCTCGCGCCTGCAGTCATGGACGGAAATCCGAGCTGCCATTCGTCCGCACCCTTACAAATGCTTTCCAGTTATGCTAGTGTAAGACAGAGTGAACCCCCCTCCTCGAGGATTCCGCGCGGTAGGTCCACTTAAGTCCAACCCGCAAGAGTCTTGATCTGAGGTAGATTCACATTGAAGTGGTGTCCGCCTCTGAACATTCCTAATCGCGTTGGTACGGCATTCGGGACAGATGTGACGTCTCGCGCTTTCGCGTTCTGGAGATTGGAAGCTCGTGGACTCTTTGTGGGGTCGGAAGCTCGGGTTATAGTAGGCTTGCTAAGCTTGCATCTGAGCGGGGAAGGGCCCATGACATTGACAGATCTGCCGGCTGGCCTGAAGGAAAGGAGCATACGTGATAGGTAGCTACTCCACTCCACTTCCAAAGCTCGTGGATCTTCCTTACGAATGAGGCATGTGATCGGTCTGTACGTGTAGGCGAACGTGACGCCATATTGTAGTTGTGTGTGTAAAGATTCTCTATAGTCTGGACTGATAGAATGATCAGCTGCATTGATTGAATGGCAGAACATCTCCTGCGAAGTACCTAGATCTAGGCGCTTGGAGAAGATACGACGTACTCTAGACACCTAGGTAGGTAGGTAAGTAGGTAATAGGGACGGATGATGACTATGTAGATGTACATACAGATATACATGTCCAAAGTACAAATTCAAATGAAGCAATTGCGCGAGGGGGAGAAGCCAAGCTTACGAGCACGACAGCGCGGGACCGAGCTGCAAGCGAGGATGTGTTCTAGCGCAGTAGCGCATCCCAATCTGGCAATGCATATCGAGGTGCGTCGGTACGTCCTGGAGGGGTGAGGGAGAAGTCCAGCCTCATGGACACTCCAGATGTGTATAAAGGCGCGATGGCCGCCGTCTCACCTCGATACTGAACTTTAAACCTCATCAAACAAGCAACATTTCACTATTACTTACATCGACTACCTACCTATTCAACACTCGATTGAGACAAGCTGCTCAAGGTATGGGGGCCCATACCTATCCCAATCACATGGTGTATTTTTGCCAAGGCTGTATCTAATGTAGCAGCGCAGTGCAAGTTCCACTTGAATACCAAGAAGCACAATCATCGACCTTCAAAATGTCCAAGAAGCTCATCACTGTGTTCGGTGCCACCGGTGCCCAGGGTGGCAGCGTCGTTTCTATTTTCCTCAGCGACCCCAAGCTCAGCAAAGACTGGCAAGTCCGCGGCGTCACTCGCGATACCAGCAAGGACTCGTCCAAGGCTCTAGCAGCCAAGGGCGTCGAGATTGTCGCTGTAAGTCAAGTTCACGGATGCTCCAGGAGCTGGGAAAATCCCCGTGCTAATAATCTTCGCTCGACAGGCCGATCTCGGTGATAAGTCCTCGCTCGCCGCGGCCGTAAAGGGCGCCTCAGCCGTATTCGCCGTGACCAACTACTGGGAAAAGCTTGATAAGGAGCTCGAGGTCCAACAGGGCAAGAACATTGCCGACGCTGCTCTGGTGCGTAGATTGGCTGCCGTCCCTGCGGAGAATGCACACTGACTTGTAGTAGGAGGCTGGCGTTGAGCACTTCATCTTTAGCTCGCTTCTCGACATCACCAAGTGTAAGTCGTTCCCCTCTTCTCTGACATTGCCATGCTCACGATGCGAGACGAGCGACTGACATGTCACAAAAACAGTGTCTAACGGCGTTCTCCCCGACGTCTATCACTTTGACAGCAAGGCCGCCGTGGAGGAGTACATCCGCACAACCTCCCTTCCATCAACCTTCTTCCTTCCCGGTTTCTACATGTCCAACCTCCCCGGCGGCATGCTCCGCCAGACGCCGCCGGACAACGCCTGGGCCCTCACCCTCCCTATCCCGGCCAGCTCGCCGATTCCGTTCTTCGACCCGGCCGCCGACACGGGCAAGTTCGTTAAGGGTATCGTGCTGAACCGCGAAAAGCTGCTCGGCAAGCGGGTCCTGGCGGCAACAGCGTACACGACGGCTGGCGAGGCCGTTGACGTGTTCAAGAAGGTGTACCCAGAGGCGGGCAAGACGGCGCGGTACAACGAGGCCTCGCACGATGCCTTCCGTGGCGCGCTCAAGAGCCAGGGCATGCCCGACTTTGCTGCGGAGGAGTTGCTGCAGAACATGAGGCTGCTCAATGAGTTTGGGTACTACGGCGGCGAGAAGCTGGACGAGTCGCATGCGATTGTGGAGGACAAGCTGACGACTTTGGAGGAGCATGTGAAGAACTCCAAGGCTTTTGCCGGGCTACAGTGAGTTACTTGGGCGGTTGGCTAGTTTCTGAAGGCACTGGATGATAAAATGCGTTGAGCTTGAAGAATCGATGTTCCATTGCTCGCTGAACTCTTGAAGCCCATTTTAATTCAATATCTAAGCCGCTGACTGACGAACGTGAGCTTCCGGGATGCTGAAGTCATTGGAATCGCCGCTGGCCTGTAGCTTGACAGCCACGACACGTTGGCAAATGCGAAAATGCGATTGAGGTAAGCGTAGGAGGAGGCCAGGAATGTCGACTATGGGTGTATAGTCGACAACGAGGATGATTCGACGCCGGAATATTAATAAAAAGCAATGTCCCACGGTTGTAAGCCGGTGCGTAAAGATACCGAGGCCCAAAAAATGGCAGTGCAGTGGTGGGCCATCCGCCTGAGAAAACGAACCGAGGCAAAGCAATTGTAGAGGGGACCCGCCTCGACCCCGAGTACATGAGTTCTACCATACAAACGCTAAGCACGAGCCCCCAGGCCACTTGCCCGCCACCCAATGTGACTGACTGGCTACACGTACAGACAGTATAGGTAGTCACCGACTCCTCCCCAGAGCGCGAGCCCACTAGGAGCCCCAATCTGCCTTTGCCATCCGTCTCTTCCCTAGACTCGAATTCCACCCCCCTCTTCTTCTTCTTCTTCTTCGACGCATCATTCAGCGCCGCTGTCTTATCATCCGATATCGCGACTGATCGAAGTCGATTGCTCGCTTTCACTCTGAGGACCTGGCTCGGTTGAAGCCATCCTTCGTCGCTTTTCCGGAGCCTGGCGTGCACACCGACCGAAAACACGCGCCCGAGGGAATTCGCCACCACTTTCCCCGATAGGTGGGATTGCGAGATAACGCCGAACCGACTCAGTATCCAAGGAAAACTCCTTCCTCACGGGAAAAGTAACTATGGCTTCCCCTCCAAAACCCTGGGAAAGGGCCGGTGCTACAACAACAGCTGCCCCAAGTGCGTTGAACACCAAATGAATGTCCATGACGCCACAAACAGAGATTTGCTAACAACAACTCCAGCAGCGGTCCCGACTACCGCCTCATTTGCGAGCCCGTCACCGGCAACCTCCCTCGCCTCCTCCGGCAGTACCCCGCCCGTGGTCCCCGAGCGACCGGCTTCCCTCAACGCTGCCGTCAACCAGAACGCCGCTGCTTACAGTAGCGGTGTCGGTGCGACGAACAGCCCTTACGGAACCTACGGTGGCGCCTACTCCTCGCCCTACAGCAGTCCCTACTCTAGGATGGGTTCCTACGGCGGATACGGCGGAGGCATGTATGGCGGCTACGGCGGCATGGGCGGCGGCATGTACGGCGGGGGTATGTACGGCGGCATGGGAGGTTATGGAGGCATGGGGATGGGTGGAATGCCCAACGACCCGAATAGTTTGACGAACCGATTCAATAACAGCACCCAAGCGACGTTCCAGATGCTCGAGGGCATCGTCGGTGCCTTCGGAGGCTTTGCTCAGATGTTGGAAAGTACATACATGGCCACACACTCGAGCTTCTTCGGTATATATCCCGTCCTTCAACCGGTATATCACGTGGGCTAACATCACTTCAGCCATGGTATCGGTAGCCGAGCAGTTCAGCAACCTGAGAGATACTCTGGGCTCGATCCTCGGCATCTTTACCTTGATGCGCTGGATCCGCACACTCATCGCCAAGATCACCGGCCGTCCACCCCCGGCTGATGCGACAGCGCTTACACCGGCAGCCTTTGCCAAGTTCGAGGGCCGTCAGCCCATCGGTCCCGACGGCGCTCCTCTGGGACCTCCCAAGGCCTCCCGCAAGCCGCTCTTCTTCTTCCTTCTTGCCGCGTTCGGTCTTCCGTACCTCATGCGCAAAATGATCAACACCATGGCTGCCTCGGCAGAGGAAGAGGAAAGGCGTCGCATGGCAATGGCTGGCGAGCAACAACCTCTAGACCCCTCCAAGCTCGACTACTGTCGTCTTCTCTACGACTACACCCCTCAGCCCGGCAATGCCGTAAAGGACGTCGACATGGCCGTGCGCAAGGGTGACCTCGTCGCGGTCCTTTCCAAGAGCGATCCTATGGGCAATCCTAGTGAGTGGTGGAGGTGTCGCGCCCGTGATGGCCGTCAGGGATACCTCCCATCGACCTACCTCGAGGTCATCAAGCGGCCTGGCCAGCCTCTGGCCGCCATCAAGGCCGCCCCTAGCGACAGCAGTCGAACCAACTCGCTGACTAGTGCCGTTCTGGAGAAGGCACCAGAAGTCAAGTCGAAGATTGGCGACGTGTCACCAGAGAGCTTCCAGAAGAGCGTATTTTATAACTAAACAAGAAACGAACCTGCAGTCAGCGGGGCAACCTCGATGGCGGAACGATACGGCGGTGCTATAGGTTTTCTTTGTAAGATTTGTACGATCCAGCCCTCTTTTTGGGGGTTTCTTTTTCATCTTGTCTCGTTTTGAGGAGGTCCTCTGTTTCTTTTTGGACTCAAAAGCTGGGCGTTTAGGTTTACGAATAAGTTGTGGCATGAGAAGCGGTTATGTGGCCGCATGGTTGCTTTGGTTTCAATTTGCCATGAATACCCAAAGTGAAGCCACGAAGGCGGGTCGCACGTATTAGGTCAAGAGAGTTAGCTGTTTATTGATGGCGATTCTTATCACCTGCCAAGTCCTGGGCAAGATATTGCGATGTGTGATGGGCGAGAGGCGTGCGGCAAGAAGCGGGCTCTCGATCACGATGAGTATGCTGTTGCAGCTTGACTGTGGCTTAGAGCAGACCCAGGACTAATTCACATGAATATCCGCAATCCGCATCCTAATCGTTCTGCATTGGGTCATTCCCGCGATTGACGTCAGATGGATGGCGGGCCAGTTGTGAATTTCAGGCTTGTCTGGGGTCTTGGGAAGAGCAGCCAGGCGCGTTGCAGTCCTCATTACATCTGGTGCCAGCTGTGAAACTCAGCCGCATCCGAATACCTACCGTTTAGGACACGAAGCCACCGTCAGCTGAAGCCGGAAGCCGCAGCACCCTGAAAAAGTGCGTACCTCAGCTCACACTAGGTACGAATACCCCCCCCCAATTGAAGCCGCACGAGCCACCGATGACGTTGTTGACTTACGTCCCATTTTCAACAGCTGTGCTGCTCCCAGCCAGCCCTGGTCAAGGTCCCTCTCAAGCTACGTAACCCGTAGAAGGTCGGTCCGGGTCCCTGCCTCCGCAGAGAAAGAGAAGGTACCTTGCTGTGCGTACCTGCCACCTCTGCCAGAAGGAATTACCTTACCCCATCGTCACCTCTTACGTACATCCTACATAAAGCCAGCTCCGCCCGGCTTTGTCGACACCACTTCTACAAACCACAGCAAAACCCCGAAAAACACAGCTCCCACCAAGGTATTCCGACACTCACCGCAAACAAACACCACCGGAACAAGTCAGTTTGGGCTTCCGAGTGTATCCACCATCACTACTGCTTCTCTCCTGCCTTCAAAGGAGAGCACACGACCAACCGAGTTTTTTGACAGACTGTTCCGGGTGCAAAAGCTTTCCCCTCACCGTTCAAGATGACTCTCTACTACACTCTCGTACGTCTCTCGCCCGCGCTCGATCCTTATCTTTCCTTCCAGTCGAGTTTGAGAGAAGGAACCATCTTCTCGTGGACGGCGGTCGATACTGACTCTTCCCGCGTTAGGTGTTCGTGCTGCTCATGGCAGAGATGGGGCTGTTCATGCTCCTGATCGTGCCTCTTCCCTTCACTGTCAAGCGCAAGCTGTTTACGTAAGTTTCACCTTTTTCTTCGGCTCTTGGTCCTGCCCTTCCCGGTGATTCGATCGCTAACGTTGATTTTATGCTCGCAGCTTCATCTCCGAAAGTCCAATCGTTGCAAAAGTCCAGTATTGGATGAAGATCACATTCGTCTTCATCCTTATCCTCTTCATAGACAGCGTCAACCGCGTCTATCGCGTCCAGGTCGAGCTCGCGCTTGCTACTGAGAAGCAGAACAGCGGGTACGTTTCCTCCACTCGCGTGACGCTTCCTTGAATCCCTCCTGCAACAATAGACCCTCGAGGACGATCAAAGCATACGATACTAACAATGGTCGTTTCTGCAGTGGAGCCGCTGTTATGGGTCACGAACGCCTCGAGGTGCAGGCTCGCAAGTTCTACTCCCAGCGTAACATGTACCTCTGCGGCTTTACCCTCTTCCTCTCGTTGATCCTGAACCGTACCTACGTCATGATCCTCGAGGTGATGCGTCTTGAGGATAAGGTGCGTAGCTACGAGGGCACCAAGGGCAACGCCAAGGAGAGCGAGAAGCTTGCCGTCGCCGGTGAGCCCGGTGAGATTGCCAGGCTCCGCAAGGAGCTCGAACAGAAGAACCGCGACATTGAGACGCTCAAGAAACAGAGCGCTGGCCTACACAAGAGCTACGATGAGCTTTCGGACCAGTATGCTAAGACGCAGCCCCAGGGCAACAAGAAGGCGCAGTAAAGGGAAAGAAAAGAAGTTATGTCTTGATGGTCTCAACGTTTGTTAAAACCCTAGTATAGAAAACCGCCGCGCGTGGAGGCAGGTGGAAAAAGGAGAAGTGAGCTATAGAACATACTCCGGGTCAAGGATCCGTCTGGATGAGATGTAGGCGTGGGAAGCCTGGACGGCGTTGAGTTATAGCTATAATCAAGGTCTTGCTTTTTGACGCAAATCACTACCTTTGGCCCACATCATCCCTCACGTTCTATCATGTCACCATAATGCTGTCTACAAGCAGACTTACAGGAAAGTTTCACACGGCAAGAGAAGACCTCGCGGCGTCTTGACATTTACACCTCCGACTCCAAACAGAACGAGCTTCCCTTCTACGCACATTCCCAAAAATCCCGCCTTGTCCGACTCATGGGTATGACAACTGTTGACCGTTCTTCCAACTTCGTCTTGTTTGTAAGCGAGAGCGGCACAAGCAGCAAGCATGCGGCTGGACCCTAACCTGCGCAGCCCTCCTGTGATCGATCGGTGTATGGGACATGAGGAATAAAGGCATCATGCACGGCCACCAGGTTGTCCACCTTGCCATCGGACGGCATGGGAAGGAGCTAGCAATTCAACATCCCAAACGTCGCACCAAGAGCGGTTGCCCTTTGTTCCTAACATCGTGACAATGCCTTTTAAGCAGCAGCCTCCGGCTTGTTTGCATTTCGATGCTATTCTACATACGAGCTTGAGCTCCCTCTGTCGCCTTGAAAAAGGACCAGGAAGGCAGCATCCATACGCGGCATTCCGCGCAAGAGAGCGAAGAAGAAGAAAAGGAAAGAAAACAGCAACCAGAGATAGCAAATGCCCATTTCCGTCTCCATGGCCTCCTAATCTGGGGCGGTGATCGTCAGAAACATCCTCGCACATTGCTTCTCGGCTATGGGAGATGAAAGTTTCCAGACTTTTCCGTTGACGAAAGCACTGAGTTGACGTATCATCTAGCCCTCGGCCTCATACGAGTGGGACTTATGCTTGGGCTGGAAGGTGAAGTTGGGGTGGGCCGGGCCCAGATACATCTCACTAGCAAGAGTTAGCAAATCGTTCCCCCCTGGTTCGAAAGCCGTCGGCGAGGGTTCGCATACCTGATCTTAATCCAGTCGCGGTAGTTCTTGCTGGCAAGTAGGGTCTCGAGGTCGTTGCGGCCGTGATATGCCGGGGGCCGGTCGTTAAGGTTGGGCGGGAGGTACTCGAGCAGGCCGATGGGCACGTAGCGGTGCGCAAAGCTGAGCCACTCTAGCAAAAAGCGACGCGTGAAGCCGAGGCCGAGCTCGTCGGTGCCCCAGGCCTCCATGCCGAAGCGGCAGAACTTCTCAACGTAGGCAAGGCGCTCCGTCGCCGACTTGTCGAGGTATTGGCCCTTCTCGATCTCCTCGAAAAGCCAGGGCTTGACGAGAGCGCCGCGGCCGATCATGACAGTGTCGACCTTTGCTTTCTCAATGTGCTCGTAGTACTCGACGTGCGAGTAACAGTCGCCGTTTCCGAGGAAGAACATGCGGCCGTCCTTTGCATTGGGGAGGGTGGACTCATCGGGCTCACGCGCCGTGTCGGTAATCTTGTCCTTCTCCTCGTTGTACGACTTGATCATGGCGGCACACTCGGCGATGTAGCCCCAGTCGGCCTTCTTGGTGTACCGCTGCTCCCTGCTACGGCCGTGGAGGGTGATGGCGGCGCAGCCGGGGGCGCCGAGACGGTCGCGATTCTCGCGGGAACCGAAGGCAAGCTTGCCAAGGATGGTGGTCGCCGTAGGGCGGTTCTGCCGGACGCCCGTGCGGAGCTTGACCGTGATGGGGATCTCGCCTGACACGGTGTTCATACCACGGACCATGCGCTCAAGCTTGCCGTGGGCTTCGAGCAGCGCGGAGCCGCCTCCGGCCTTGAAGACCATGTCGATGGGGCAGCCGCAGTTGAGGTCGATAAGACGCAGGTGCGGAACGTAGCGGTTGAGGAGGTCGACCGCCTTGACGCAGTGCCAGGCCTGGCTGCCCGAGATCTGCGCACCGAACTTGAGGTCACGGGAGTTGTCGTAACCCTGGACGATATTGCTGCTGACCTGATTGACCTTGGGTGGGCTGATCTCGCTCTCGTGGGCCTTCATCAGCGCCCAGTCATTTTTTACGCCCTGCACCAGGGGCATACCCAGGGCCATCTCCGAGTAGGTGAGCTGGGCGCCGAGGTCGACGCAGAGTCGGCGGAAGGGCAGGTTGCCCTGGGTGGTCAGCGGCGCGAGGGCTGGCGTCTCCTTACCAAAGTAAAGCTTACGCTTCTCGGACGGCTTCAGGGGCGGGTCGACGAACTGCGCGCGCAGATCCTCTTGATTGCTAATGATTTGGTCCTTACGGCGCTGGTGGAACTCGTCGCCGAGCCTGGCTTCCTTGTTCATCCAGGTGATGTACTTGTCCGTTTCGGTGAAGTCGACACGCTTGCGGCTGAGATCGATCTTGAGCTGGTTCTCCGTGTTATTGTAGACCCCCGGCCTAAGATCCTCGCGTCCGGCGTCAGTGGGGGCCTCGCCGCTCATCTTCGCCTCCTTGGGCTCCTCAACGAGAACCAGCTCCTTGCGGCCGTCCTCGTGATCGATCTCCTTCATGTGGCTCTTGACGAAACGGCACTTCCAGCCGGAGGGACAGACACCCAGCTGCTCGAAGACGGGGCACTTGCCGTCGAACGTTTCGAGGTCTTCGCGACGACCCTCCTTAAGGTACTTGCGCAGGTCATGAAGCATGTTGCACCTGTCACCGAACTTGCAATCGCGAGGAGAGAACTCGGGGGTGTAGGCACGACTGTTGCAGAGGCGGAGGGCATCGTCAAAGTGGCCAAAGCTGCGCTCCTTGTTCTGGCCCTTCTCACGCTTCTTCTTGTCGCGCTTGTCACGGCTGTCCCGGGCATCTCTGCCGTCACCTTGATCGCGACCCTCTGCCGCATCGTCATCAATGACCTCTTCTTGCTCCTTCGCCTGGCCTTCCCTATAAACGAGGAACCTACAAGGGCAGTCAGTAAAGTAGACCTCTCCAAAGGTCTTGAAATGTATCTTACTCGGCCTTGATAGGAGCCTGGCCACGTCTCACATCTCTGTCGTCCTTTTTCGGCTCTGCGGTCGCATCGCTCGTCTGGACAGCAGCAGAGCCACCGTTGGCCGGTCTCTTCTCATCGGCAGCAGGGGCCTCGCTCATCTGGACGTCGACCTTCTCACCGGCGTTGCCATTGGCAGGAACAGGTTCCACGTGCTCGTAAGCCTCATTAACTGCGGCACGCTGCTCCTCCGCAGCGGCAACTTCGGACGGCTGCGTAGAATCGTCCACCTTAAGGCGCTTCGCTGCGCGTTGCTCAGACTCGTCGATATGAGGGGCCTGGTTCTCCATCTTGCTCGGATCTACCCTGTACCTGACAGAGGTGTGAGCGTGGGTGGTATCTCTGGCGAATGGGATACCGGCGAGGTAGAACAAATGGCCAGCTGCAAGGTGGTTGGGGAAGAAAGTGTGGGTTGGTTCAAGGAAAGAAAAGACCGAGCCAACTGGTGAAATGGTTTGAGAGGGAGAGGGAAGAAAGGAAAATCTCACTTTACGCTGCGTGCCAATTTTGGCATGGGAAGAAGGCATGCACCCGAGGAAGAATCCACAATCTCAGTTGGATGGGTTGAATCGAATCTCCCGGGTTGGTTTGCTGCTTCCCCCACAGCAATTGAAAGATATCGAAATGATTCAGTCTAATCACACCGAGTCTCTGTCAAGTCGGTGGTGGAAAAGAGAAAAAAAAGAGGCTCAGCTAAGGCGGAAAGTGGGGCTGTCTCATGGAGGGGCACAACTGCCTCGCCTCAACTCGCCCGCGCAAAAGTAGACAGGCGGCGTGTTTACAGGCGTGGCGGGCAGGTGGTGCGAAACCAACCTTTAGCTTGTAATCAAGAAGTGCCTAGGTAGGTAGGTGGGTGTCCTTCTTCCTACTAGGCACCTTGGACCTCAATGCGACGGCCCTTCGTGATTGCACCAGCTGTTCATATTGTGCAAAGACTCTCTCGTAGGGACAGGTCTTTCCACTGTCACCGAGTCCGGAAGGCAAATTTGCAAAAGAATAAAAAATAAACCAAGTCCCAGTACCACTACATGACTATCTCTTTGTGTAAAAGATGATAAAACACCGCTAGCCGATGCTTTCATCGATACACGTTCACGTTCGTAAACGAACTAGATGTACGCAGTATCGCTAGCTCCTTGTTGCGTCTGCCCAAGACAGGCCGGTATCAAGAGCCGACCCCCTTCATCGCCAGCCAGACTCGGTAACAAACCAAGTCTTACCCTGGCACTTCCTTGAATAAACTCGCTTGTTTCCCAGCTGTCTCCAGCTCTTGTCCAAGCCCGTGTCTAGACCTGAAACATTAACGAATGGCACCTGCTGGAGTTTGACCCTGCCAAGTATCCCAACCTGGCCATCGCTCGACTCGGCTGTTACGCCTTTTGCAGGCATCTTCCGTCCGTAATCATCGGACTCGAGTTGGCGCTCATGTCCTTCGGGGAGTTCCACCTGCCGAGGGTATTCGTCATGACGCCTAAGCCGCACCGATCGCCTTGAAGAGCTCTGGTCTGAAAATGTTCTGCCCGGTTGCCCGACTAATTGTAATTCGTAGTATTGATCCATCAGTGAATGGAGATTTGTCT
Source organism: Colletotrichum graminicola M1.001 (assembly GCF_000149035.1). Taxonomy (NCBI): domain Eukaryota; kingdom Fungi; phylum Ascomycota; class Sordariomycetes; order Glomerellales; family Glomerellaceae; genus Colletotrichum; species Colletotrichum graminicola. The sequence continues at coordinate 899,170 of NW_007361006.1, forward strand.
GCTGCTGTCCCTCGTCTCCCCAGCACGGCCACCTCATCAAACGCTTCGCGGCTCGACGTGTGCAGGCTGCCATGTTTGTCAGTCTCCTTTCATTTCCGCGTCACGCATCTCGAATCGACTCACCGGACTGTTGAGCATGCTCTGTCTCTTGTTCCTGCCTTTCTTGATGTGGCTCTTCAGCGCGCTCGAGTCTAGCGGCTTAAGCAGCTCGAAGCTGCAGAGCAGCTCGTTGGAGACGGACATGACGGCGCCCCAGTTGTCGAACTCGCCGCAGTACTGTCGTTTCGTGTTAGCGAACTTTACAGTGCAGACAAGACGCGAGACTTACGTTGGGGGCACTGAATACCGTCACAAGCACCCTATCATTGAAGAATTCGTACCCGTCCTCAACCACCATGTGTGCGCGACAAATCAAGTCGAAATCGTGCGTCGCAAGGAAATCCAGTATCACTCTCTTGCCGAAGCAGTAGCTCACGCCTCTTTCGTTGGCTTCCCAGTCTTGCTCCATATCGGCCGGATCAGACCACAAGAGGTCGTTCAGCAAGCCGTAGTCGGGGACATCGGTGGGACGAGCAATGTTGCGAATATCGTCCATGTGACCCAGAGCGGGGGACAGACCGCCGTGGACGCAAAATATCTTCCCTGCAACAATGGCGGCGATGGGCAGCGTGTTGAAGCAGTCAATGAACGTCTTCCAGATCTTGACGTTGCAGCGGCGCTTACACTCGTCATAGAATCCGTAGACCCTGGTGACGTTGGCACACTCATGGTTTCCTCTCAGCAAGAAAAAGTTCTCGGGAAACTTGAGCTTGTAGCAGAGCAGGAGGAGGATGGTCTCGAGCGACTGCTTGCCGCGGTCGACGTAGTCACCCAAGCAGAGGTAGTTGGACGAGGGCGGGAAGCCGCACATTTCGAACATGCGAAGGATGTCCGTGTATTGGCCATGGACGTCACCGACAATCTTGACCGGAGCATCGAGTTCCAGGAGGGCGGGCTGGGAGAGAAAGACCTCGCGGGCTCGTTGGCAGATGGCCACAATCTCGGCGTTCTTCAGGCACACGCTCTTGGTAACCTTGCCGGCGTAGCCAGCATCGAGAAGCCGCTTGATGAAGTCGTCGAGGTCGATGTCTTTGATTTCGCCCATGGCAACGCCGCCCTCCTGCTTGTCGCCAGAGTTTGTCGAGGCCGTCTTCGCAACGGGCGTGGCAGTGCCGTCACCGCCCTTTGTGGCCAGAATTGACTTGCCCGGCTGCTGCATGTGGGTGTTCAAGCTGCCTCCGGCACACGGGGGCTGGTCAGAGACGTGGTCGACCTCGCCCGAGGCCTGGGCGGCGCTCACATCATGAACCCCGTTCTTGATGGTGCTCGACTGCGTGGGAGATGGCGGCGGCTGAGAGTCGTCGAGGGGGGATTCGATATCGCCCGAGGGCGACATGGGCGACGTGATGGAGTCGTTGCGGCCTCGGGAGGTACCAGACTTTGCGCTCTTGCCCGACTTGACAGAAGCAGCGTCGGACTTTTCGTCGGTGGGGGAGGTGATGATGGAGTTCCTCGGGCTGTCGGCAGTCTTGCTGGAACCGGGGATCTTGGATCGAAGGGCTTTGAACGAGCGCGACGAGTCCTTGGTGTCGGATCTGCCAAAGGAAGGGTAGGACTTTAGAGTTTCGGCGGTGCCGTCAACGCCGGCGCCCTTGCTAGATGCATGGCCGCCGTCTTTTGATGGCTGGTTTCCCATGGTGTGTGTATCTCGTGTGGATGCAAAGGAAAACGAACGGTGGCGGGTGTTTGTTCCGCCGGTCGGGTTGTACGCGTGGGCTGGCCTCGTCTTTCGTCTGACGTGTGGGCTAGCCTAGACGTCTCGCCGCAGCAGCCTAGGTCTGGCAGGGGCTCGAAATGGTAATATGCGGTGTTGCGTTGCAGTGCAGGGCCTAGGGAGGATGGAAGAGGCGATCGAGAATGGACAGGAAGCGGATGCGGGAGGGAGAGCGGCGTCCACTTGAGTTGTCCGTTTTGGGCGTGTGAAGGCGATTGCCTTTGATCGGTGGCTAGAGAGGAGTCGGAGTCGTTCTGTGAGCAAAGAAAGCGGGCGGGCGAGTGACGTATACGTGGCTCGCAGGCGGCGGGCGGGTGCGCTGGGGCTGGGCGACAAGGAGAGAAAGCGGGTGAGGTTAGTCGTCGGCGGGCACGGATGGAATGAAGTTGCTGAAGCGTTCGTTCGAAGCGGTGCACTGGTTAGAAGGGAAGAAAAAATACGGTCAGCTTCGGTCGGATTGCGAAGGCGGAAGATAAGGCGAAAGGTCCGAATTGCCGTTGCGGTCAGAAGGGTGAGGGGGGGACGAATGAATGCAGGACGGCGGCAGTGCTGAGGCGACACGCATGGGACAAGCCCGGCGGATATTAGGTTTGGGCTCCGTACCTCGATAGATGATGGACCCAGAGACGCCCGTGACTTGCGACCCTTTCGGTGAAAGGAAGGAGACAAGTTCGTTCAGTCTATGGAATGTGGGGTAGTGGTAGTAGTAGTAGTAGTAGTAGTAGTAGTAGTAGTAGTAGTAGTAGTAGTAGTAGTAGCAGTAGGACGGATGTAGACAGCGAGCGATGCAGCAGGCAAATAGTAGTCAGTCAGTAGGAGAGATGGCAAGACTTTTTGAGTGTCTTTTTGTTGTTGGCCAAGCTTGGTCAAGGCGTTCAGAGGTGGCACACGGCGTTTGGGGCGATGGCAGTTGGTGTGTCTGTGAGGAGGAAGAGAGGAAGTGAGAGTGTTTATGTGTTCGTGTGTGTGTGTGTGTTCGTGTGTGTGTGTGTGTGTGTGTGTGTGTGTGTGTGTGTGTGTGTGTGTGTGTGTGTGTGTGTGTGAGTGTGAGGGAGGGAGAGAGAGAGGGAGAGAGAGAGGGGAGAAAAGCACGAGAGAGGCAAGGTGGTGGTGGTGGTGGTGGTGAGAAAGTTTAGTCGATCGGATTCTGCAAAGAAGAAGTCGAGTCCCGTCCTGGTCCTCTGGATTTACCCAGTGGCGCCGCCCGGCTGTCCCAAGGTCTTGGTTTGGCGGCCGGGTGCTAGGTTGCTTTTGCCAAGGACCCCAAGATGGAGTTAGAGCAGCTCTTGGGAGGGGGAAGAGGGAGGGGGGTGAATGGTCTCACGGAGGAGCAGGTAGCAAGCAGATGCTGTCTCGCTATTTTCCTTGTCACTCACTGTCTTTCTTCCCTGTCGAAATGGCGCCTGAAACTCGTCGGGTTTACTGGCCCAGTGGGCTGGGCTGACCCAACCAAGGATGTTTTCTGGTAGGCCACTCTCCTTCTATTGTCTGTGCTGCTTCTCTCCCGGGGGTTGCTCTGGTCGTTAAAGCAGCCTCGCCTCGCCCTCTCCTCGCGTTGCAATAAGTTGGGCAGGGGGTGGATGAGTGAATGAATGGGTTGATGGATTATATTGGGTTGGGCAGATATCAAGCACCAACAAACTGCCGTTTGGGTGCTTATCTCCGTCCACCCCGGCTCGGCGAGAGGTCGATGCGGTAGAGAGGAGTCTGGTAGGTATCCGTCTTGATAAGTATCCGTATTAAGGAGCAACCGGTGCAAAAGGGCAAACGGCGCTTAGATGGATGGCTGGTGCTTCTGGTGCTCGGCCCCTGTGTCGATGTTGGACGATGAGAACTCGGGCGCAAGGCGGGAATACAAGATTGAGACGAGCACAAGAGATGGGCGCGGGTGGAGCAGCCTTGGCGGGATGTAAATCCGTTTGGTCGTCAGTCAGGGACGAAGTCTGAAAGATGGGATGGGATGGCCCCCAATATTGCACCACATCCGTACACAAGCCAGCAGAGTAAATGCTCACTCGCCATCATCGAGTGCTCGAGGTTACAAAGAAGATACAGTCACGCCGTGTGCTGTGCCGGCAGCACATGGCGTCGCATATGTGCACATATTTCCCACCCAGGAAGGAGGCTCCTCCTTTCTGTCACATCATATGCTAATCCACTGATTGCTCGCCGCTTCGCTTGGTCCGTGCCAAGTGAAGCTCAAGTGTCCTATCCCAAGTGCCTACAGTAAGGTTAATAGGTAGGCAGGTAGGTAGGTAGGTAAGGTGCACTGAAGCCCAGTGAGATTGGATGCGGTGCAGATCGGCTCAGGACACCGTAAAATGATAATACGACAGTATTGGGCCATTCCATGCTGTCGTACGGATACGATGTTGAAAGCTCTCCGCATGCACCTCGACGGTGACTGATGCAATCAATGCATGGTAAAATGACAGACCGGGTGCCAATCGGGTCGCGGGCTGGGTGTGAGACGACTCCGCCCCGTCCGATAGACCCCGGCCTGGGCTCTCCTCTCATCCTCCTCCTCCTTCTCCGCCGCCGCACCGCTGCACCGCTTGCAGCCAGATGTTGCATCCCGCGGAGGGAGGCACCTAGTGTACCTAGTTGTGGGTAGGTACCCTTTTACCGTTTGTTTGCGCAGAGGGACATGTTCCTCTGGCCATCCGTCACCCCCTCCCCTCATCCTTTCCTTCCTCCACAGTCCCGCCTCCACTGGATCAGGAATGAATGAGTTCGAGGCTCCTGCCTGCCCTGTGACGACACTCTGGCGTCTAGTAGCTGTCCACCGTCTTTTGGTAGCGCAAGGGTGTTTGCTACTAACGCGAACCGTCCATGTCTGAGATGCAAGCGCACACGACCGTTCTGTCAACGCGTGGCCAACTGCTGGTATAGTCGAGAATGATCCCGCCCGCCGATGCTGGCACGCTTCCTTCACACCCTAATGGTTCCGGAAGGCATTCCACTGCCATCATCCATCGTCCATCCTCGCAGAGCTGTCGCCGAGCGCCGCGGAACCGGTGACAATTGGGTCTGACTTCCCCGCTGACATCGTCCGAGCGATCCGCGAGCCCGCACACAAGCCTGGTGGATGGCGCCGCCAATCGCCACCTGGACCCGTCCTTGTGTCCTTACGCATCCATTGCCTTCTCCGTCCTTCAAGTCTCCAGAATCCTATCTCCATCCGACTGCGGTCCAACGGTGCGAGAATGCATCAACCACCCTACACGGCTACGGCCACGGTCACAGGCAGTCTTCCTTCTGACAGCTTCGGACTCGACAGACGATGCATAACGGCAAGACGTGCTTGCCGTGGGAGTCTTGGCAGCGCCAACTGCTTCTGCACCGGCATGGCTCCTGTAACAACCATCGCTTGCCAACTCAGATATCTGAATCCTGACACCAATCGCTGCACGTTCCAATCCCGCTTACCTACATTCCTTCGCTGCGCTGTCCCCGCATCGGCACGAGCACGTGCTATAGCTGCCTGCTGTGCAACAGTCGAGGGCCTCAAAATATATATATGTATATAATTATCAGCCGGGGTTACGCCGCTTCGGTGGCATTGATCGAGCCCCACCGCGGCGCGAACTCGGAATGCCGTGGAAGCGGAAGCCGTCCAAAAAAAGGTTGCGTGGTCATGCCCACGGAGGGACGCTATTGCAGGCCTCTGCCCCGTCACCATAGACAAGCGAGAGAGGAGGGGGAAAAAACAACAACCAGATGCCACTTCTTGTCGCTGAAACAGGCCTCGAGTCGAGTTGACCTTTTTTGATCAGTCGAGGCTCTTGCAGTCGCGGCATGAGGTGAGTGGGACGGAACAGCCTGAGGTTTGATGGCGTGGTTTTTCCCGGCATCTGGGGAGGGCTGTTCGTTCCTCGACGTGCAGTGTTGCAGCCAAGACCGGCATCTCGTGAAATGCCGTCCGAGTACCACCAGATAAAGGAAGAAACAAAACGTCGAGAGCTTCAGTAAAAAAGGGGACTCGCAACATATGGAACGTAAATAGCGCGGGCGCCGACTAGCGTTGTCAGGTGAGGCTTTGAAGAGTCTCCCGCGTGAACTTTTCGCAAGCAGTCGGGGTCGGATATTGTGGGGTCACAGGGTCGTAATGAGGTTTGCACGGCCGAGCCGTCATGTGCGGGAGCTGCCAACATGGCGTCAAGCTCGGGACTATGGAGGGGAGGTTGCCATGTCGTTGGACCCTTGTTAAATAGCGGTTTGCTAGATTGTCAACAGTGAGGATGGGGGTCTACTTCCGACGTCCAAAGCCCTTTCTGATAGGTACGTTAACTGCCGCAGCCGCAGCGTAGCGATGACCAGATAAGCTGCTAGGTCGTGTTCCTCCCGAAATGCTCTGCCGAGGGACAGGCAGAACGGTAACTACCTAGCGGACCAGGCCCCGGCAGTCATAGGTTTTTGAGCTCGACGATGGTGGCGCATGTTCGAGACTGCTGCTCCATCTTCCGGTGCCGACGACCGGAGAGTGGTTGGTGGTATCCCGGCGTGTGCGAAGAAGACGAATGGCTTCTAATTTTAGAGATGAATGCCTGAGTTCCACCTCGTCGGCTTTCTCGCTAGCGAGAATTGGGCAAAGTGTTGTACAGCATGTATGTATAGTGTACAGACAGATACGGTTTTGCTTTTTTAGAGTGGCGGGGAGCGGGGCCCTGAGTGGGGGATCTGGCGAGCCCCGAAAAAGATAGTCAACCAAACATTACATCGTGCCTACCTACCTACCTCCGCCACCATACCACCTCGCGCACCCGATAACCGGTTGCCACCATATATTGTTCCGTGGGGGCTGAGTCCCCCTCACCTTACCTGCCTCTGACCGATGAGCGATAGTATTCGATAGAGATGATAACTGAGGTGAGGATGTGGTCTGGGAACGTGGGCTTTGGATAGTTCCTGCTTAAAGTGTTGTTGCGCTTGAGAATCGTGTGTGTGCGTGTGTGTGTCCCGTTGCTCTCTGTTTCTCACACGGTCTGTCATGCTCATACCTACCTTTCTCTCTCCCGCGTTAGTGTCGGTCGGTGTGGGAGAGAAACACAAGAGCTGAGCCCCCGCAGGATGACGAACCCCCGAGCCACTTTTAAACTGCGTGGCCGTAAGGGGGCCCGACTCGGAGCTTGGACGTGTCAGACTGCAAGACTGGCGCCGATCAAGGCAGATCTTGCAGGATGGGACTCTACGAGCCAGGTTTGGTGGGTGTTGTTTTAGGGGTTCGCTCTCTTGTCAACTCAGCAACATGCCACCGATCCTCTGCTCACGGATAGTGATTGACAGCGAATCTTGCTGATGGTCGCAGTGGAGAGCCAATCGTTCCTGGATTGGGTCTTTTTCTTCTTTTTCTTGGAGGTTGGCATATCTCTCTCTCTCTCTCTCTCTCTCTCTCACATGTATCTGTACACAGTGTGACAGCCATCATGGCACTTACTATGTATGTGCCCGTTCCGTCTGAAGTTCACGAGGTTCTGAAAGTCCGACAGACACAGGTCGCCCAAGGGCGAATGAGAGGCCCAGGGAGCAGGCCGCGTACGACAATGTGAAGAAGAAGAGGCAGCAGCAGCAGCAGCAGCAGGCCCGAGGGTGTGTTCTTGGCCCGGCTTGCATCTTAATCAATCTGCGGCGGCTTGTCTGATGAGATGGCAGGATCGGTTTATTCTTTCGTCTCGCAGGCCACAGCAGTCCAGGCATGACGGCTTCGAACTGCACAATGAGCGAAGTGCCGCATCTGGACGATGACTCGAACAGCCGAGTGCGTGCAGTCTCATCAGCGAATGGCTAAAGGTAGTAGTTTCGCAGAAGGAAGTGAATGATAGCAATCCCGGACTCTAAGCTAAGGTTTGGCGGCTGTGTCAGAAAGTACCCGTGCGCGGGTAGCACAGCCAGAATGTACCTCCCGCTGGCGTCACCAGTCCTGCACCACAAGGGCCTGTGTAGGTACGGATACTGTATGAGTATGTGCCCCCACCGGGAATTTCCAAGCTGTCACCAGCCGTCATCGTCAAAGTTTATACTGAAGAGAAGCTAAATCAATCATGTTCAGAATCACTAGAGAGCAGAAGTGGATGCTGATTCGGGGCCGCGTTTGATACAGTGTTTTCGCACGGTATGTGAGAAGGCATCACAAACGCTCTTCAGGCTCCCTCCGCCTTTCGACCCCGTTGCTCGGTCGAGGGATCATGGATGCTCCCAGAAGGGCCGGGGCTGAGTCGTGGCCGCTAGCTGCGTGGAGGCGGGTTGGGTAGCAGCCCGTCAGCAACGTAATGTAATGTCGACTTCGGCGCCGCCCAGCCAGCCAATAGTCAAGAAGAGGCGTGCTGGGCAAAGGCAGTAGAAGCAGGGTGAGAAGGTACCCGAATCATGGAACCTGTTTACCGCAGGCTGAGCTCACTCCGTGTCTCTCTCTCTCTCTCTCTCTCTCTCTCTCTCTCACTTAGTCACCCAGCTGCGTGGTGTATTTGCTGTGCAGCCAACGGCGCAAAGCTGCGCATCCACCCGTCCCATCTCCACAAAGAAAAAAAGAAAAGGAAAAAATGACGGTTGGTTCTTGCTTTGCTGCGCTCACATGTAGCGTAGGTACTCGGTACTGCGCCACGGCCCACGTCCCTGCCCCTGTCGTGTTTCCTGTCCCAATCCTAACCTGTTCTTGCCCTGCGCCTTCTTGCACGTACCGGTACTGTCGTCGTGCCTTACAGCCGAAGTAGGTAGGTACGTAACGGCTCCTTGCATCCTCCTCGTCCTCGCCCTCGTCTGTTTTATAAACATCAGCATTCGTCCGTCCGTCCTGTGTCAGCCTCCTGCCTCGTGCCTCTTACACTTATCGCCCACATCCGTTTGCCTCCCGAACAAACATAATACTGTCAAAGGGCTCTTTCTCACCGCCCTTCCCTCCTTCGCTACCTACCTATCTCTCCTCTTTTGCTCCATCCGCCGGCCCTCGTTTACTTCCTAGACACATTCGTTGTTGAAGAAGGTCGACCCACTTACCCGAATAAGCCTATTCCTTAATTCAGCATCACAACCTCTCGCGTCTTAGTAGGAATACTCCAACATCACAGCGAAAATGGGTGTCGGTCGGGTCATCTGCGTGGCGCTGCCATTCATCCTCACCGTCGGCTCTCTCATCTTCCTCATGATCGCTGCCCTCGGTGGCGTCTCCAACAAGGACCTGTACATGTTCCGTGTCAACCTCACAGACTTGGAAGTCAGCCCGGCCTCGGTATCAAGTATAGTATCGAGAGACGCCAGTGCTGTCAGCTTCGGTACTCTCCACAGCCGCGCTCCACAGGCTGCCACCGACGGTACCCAGACGAGCAACATCACCGCCGCCGACCTCGGCCTGAACAACCTCTACGACATCGCTCTTTGGGGCTACTGCACCACCGGCACCGACGGCAGCAAGACCTGCACCAAACCCAAGTTCGACTGGGCTTCCGACTACCTCAACACTTCTACCCTCGAGGCCATCGGTACCGCTGCTGGCCGTAAGATTGAACTGCCCAAGGAGGTGAAGACTGCTCTTTCCGCCTTCAAGACCGCCACCAAGTGGACCCAGGTCGCCTATATCATCGCATTCATCGCTCTGGGTCTCGAGATCGTCTTCGGCATCTTCGCCAACTGCACCCGCGCCATGTCCTGCATCACCTTCCTCGTCGCCTCGGTTGCTTCCCTCGCCGTCTGCGCTTCCGCCGCCCTGTCCACCGCCATGTCCGTAATCGTTGTCGGCGCCGTTGAGGGCACCGCCAGATTCTACGGCGTCTCTGCCGGCTTCAACAACAGCTACCTCGCCCTCGTCTGGGTCTCTGCCGCCATGGCTCTCGGCGCCGGCTTCTTCTGGATGTTTACCATCTGCTGCTGTGCCCCCAACCACACCAAGAAATCCAAGCGCAACAGCGACGGCGAGAAGCTCCTGCCCCAGACCGCCAGCTATCAACCCATCCACGAGGACAACGGTTATTACAAGCAGCAGCAAGCCGCTCAGTACGGTGCTCCCCGCTACGCCAACGGCGCCCGTGGTGATATGGCCTACGAGCCCTACTCTCACCGGCCTTAAATCTATCTTGGGATCTGGTAATGTGGCGGCAGTCGCCAGACAAAGCTGCTTTTATGGATACGGCAACTTTCTTTTTATCAATACACATTACTCGTTACGGCATTTTTGGCGTTGGGGTAACGGCTCACTCTATGAGAACAAACGAACGACACGCACAGAGGTGGATATGAGTATTTGTTTTGGCAACGGAGATGATTGTCAGAGGGGGTGACGATTGCTATGGGCTTGCTGGTGGATTCGGATTTCTGGGGATTGGAGATACCCATCCAGGCTCGACTGTCTATAGACCTCGGATGTGCTTATTGCAATCAAAAACATGATTAGTTTGACCAACAAATCTCCTGCCAGTCACAAACCTGGGCGTTTCATGTGACAGCCTTATCATGAGTCGGATAAATCTGACATGCGTCTAAGTGCTGAGCAGGATTACCTTACACAACGTGTGCCCTCCCGGTGATTGGCACTGTTCGAGGGATTTCCTCGAAATTTCTCACAAAGCCACTTGGGAAAAAAAGGGAAGAAAAAAAAGAGAGAAAGGAAAACCCCACAAGGCGGCAGAAGGAGGCGAATGATTCGATCCACCACATAATACATACCTACACCTCCAACTGCATACATACTTTTGCTAACGGAGGATGCCCTTTTCTGCCACAGTTCAGCTCAGCTCAGCTCAGCCGCAAACTAGCATCATGATCCTGGGTCTCTAGGCAACCACTTCACAAGAAACGCATTCTCCTACCGTTGACCACGTCCGAGGCCAGGGTGGTGAGACTCTAAAAGTCAGATATTACCTGACTTGGGCAGGCCTGATTTGGCGGCCGCCCGCTCTTCCTCATGAACCAAACAAACTCCGCAGTTAGTAATTGAGGCTATTCCTAAACCACAAACACAGACGGCATTTTGCTATTCTTGGTTTTTTTTTATTAACCCCGTTCCTCCCCGTCTCCCTACGAATGAGGCCAAGAAATGGGCTAGGTGACTGACCAACGAACACAGCCATCCGTAGCCCGGCCCCTACGACGGGACCACTACTTCACCCCGGTCACCGGTCTCAGCTTCTTCAACGCTAGGGACCGTGAGACATATCTCCTCGCCGGTGAAGACTCGGAGCTCAAGATCTATGACTTCGAGGGTCGGCTGCGTGGCCAGCTCAAGATCTTCCGTGCCCAGTCCATCCATGGCATTCACATCCGTGCCGGTAAAGAGAACGGCCACCAACGGCGGCAAGTGCTCCTCTGGGGAAACCAAGCGGTGACTGTGATTCCCGCCAGCCTTGTCGAGGATCTTATCCTTGCCGATGGAAAGACGGATGAGCCTTCGGTGCCGCTGGGCGTCGTGGAAGCCAGAGCGCCGGACTGGATCTACGACGGCGCCATCTCGCCCGAGGATGCGGGCCGTGGCGTGCTAGTCACGGCGCACAATGAGGTCCTCGAGTTTTCCATCGGGGACGACGACCGAACTCTTGAGTTCGGTCGCATCATCTCGCCCTCGCGGCCAATCCTGTACTCGGCCAGCCTCACGTGGATATCAAAGACCTCCGTCCTAGTGGCCGGGGGCACCGTCTTTGGTGAGATTGTCGTCTGGAAGTGCCACTTCTCTGGCGATGCGGTGGAGGCTGAGAAGAAGCCGTGGAGCGAGGTCTTTTTCGTATTCACTGGCCACGAGGGCTCCATCTTTGGCGTGGACATTTCCCCCGAGATCGATATTGGCGAGGGGGGCAAGGCGAGGCTGTTGGCCAGCTGCAGCGACGACAGGACGATACGAGTCTGGGACATCACCGAGAGGCCCGAGGCCCCGCGGCTGCAGTACGGCGCCTTCGGCGAAGTTCGAGAGACGGGGTTTGGAGGTGCTACCGCAGCAGCTGCCGCGGCCGCCGCGGATCTCACTGCGACGCAGGTGGCGTCAAACGCGCCCCTGGCCATGGTCATGGGCCACATCTCGCGCATCTGGAACGTCAGGTTCCCGCAGACACTGGACGATCTGGCGAGCCACTCCGCGACGACGATATACTCATTTGGAGAGGACTCGACGTTGCAAACCTGGTCCCTGGAGATCGACGTCGGGCAATGGCGGCGGAAGTCCCTTGCCCCTGCGGCCGCGGATGACGTCCAAGTCGGCGCTACGATCACGCACAAGGAGACGTACGCCCGCCACGACGGCAAGCACATCTGGGCCACGGCGCTCACGCAAGCGGCAGGCGGCGAGGTGGTGGTCGCCACTGGCGGCGCCGATAGTAAGATCAACCTTCTCTCGGACCGTTCGCGCGCGTTTCGTGGTGGGATGTCCCAGGTGAGGGACTTGCCGAGCGAGCTGCGCACTTTGGTGATGCGGGACGTGATCGGCAAACTGCCGGCACGGGACCCCAACTTTGCGACCCCGTCTGAGGTGAAGAAGGCGTTCCACAGGCTCACGTTCATTTCGAGGGAAGCACTGCTCGCCACGAGCAACACCGGCCGTCTCCTGATCGGCACATTCGGGACGGAGCTGACGTGGTCTGAAGTCGGGACCGATGCGGATACACTGCAGGCGCTGAGGACCTGCACCAGCGTCAAGAGCCCTGCGCCAGGCATGGCGCTGCTAGGCACGGCGAGCAAGAAGGTCTTCCTCTACAGCGACTCGGCCATCCGGCAGATCGGCACGGTACCGGGTAAGATTGCCGACATCTTCTGCTTGGGCAGCGCTTCGGGGACGACGCCGAAGCTGGATTTCCTCGTTACCATGCTGGGAGGCGAGGAGGCCACGCAGATCCTGACTCTGGACCTGGCGACCTACACAGTCACTTCCATGGTCTCGGTTCCCGAGCTGGATAGCAGGTTCGTTGTCACAGCCGCCTGCCAGGTGAACGACCTCCTAATCCTCGGCTCCCGCCACGGGTACATGTCCGTCTTCCGCCGCACCGACGGCCAACTCGACACGCTCGCGGCGCCGGGCAGACGCACCAACGACGCCATAACCTCCATCAACCCCCTCCCCGCCCCGTCCCCTTCTTCTGCAGCAGCCCACATCATCACAACAAGCCGCGACGGAAACTACCGCATCTACGAACTCCCCCCCTCCGCCTTCTCGTCCCCACTGTGTCTCCGCCACGAGACCGCCCCCGCCGCGGTCCCGAACATCGAAGATGCTTGGGTCGCTGGAACGGACCTCGTCCTCTGCGGCTTCCGCAGCAAGCACTTCATTGTCTGGAACGAGACGCGCCACGAGGAGCTTCTCCGCGTCGACTGCGGCGGCGCGCACCGCGCTTTCGCCTACATCCCGCAAGACGGCAACGGCGACGACGGGCTGCGCTTCGTCTACAACAAGGCCGCTACGTTGGGCGTCTACGTCCAGCCGCACGCGTCGGCCGCCGTCGCCCACCACCGCACCCTCAAGCGCGGCTCGCACGGTCGCGAAGTCCGCGCCGTTGCGTACTCCGGGCGTCGGTACATCGCGTCGGGTGCCGAGGACACGGCCATTCGCATTTGGGAGTACACCGCTATCCCGGAGTCGGGTTCGTCGAGACGGGAACTGCGCTGCGTCAAGGTAGTCAAGGTGCACACTGCGGGGCTACAGTCCCTTAAGTGGCTCGGCGAGGAGCTTCTCTTTAGCTGCAGCGGCAACGAGGAGTTCATGGTCTGGCGGGCGAGCGACCTCGGCAGTGTGGCCGGTCTGGGCCTGATGCGTGAGGCTGTGTTCGCGGACCTGAGCGCAGACGGGGACCTCAGGATCACGAGCTTCGACGTTGAAAGGCTGGAGGACGGGGCCGCCGCCATCACGATGGCGTTCTCCAACTCGTTTGTCAAGACGTATAGGTACACGCCCGACAACGGCTTCGAGCTGCTGTTCCAGGGGCAGTACACCGGGGCGTGTCTGACGCAGGCGCGGCACCTCCGGGTCCGGGAAGGGGCGTTCGACGTCGTCACCGCTGCGACGGACGGGTGTATTGCCGTCTGGCGGTCAGCGGGTGCCGAGTACGTTCTCCAGAAGACGGTGCGGGTCCACCAGAGCAGCATCAAGGCGCTCGACATACACGCTCCGTCTGCGGGGCGGGCTGTGGTCCTGACCGGAGGCGATGACAACGCGCTGGGCATCACGACGCTCGGCTTGTCGGCAGACGGCGGCGGCTTTGCGCCCGTGGCCAGGGCGGGCGTCAGGAAGGCCCACGCGGCGGCCATCAACGGGCTTACAGTCCTAGGGGCCAAGGGAGCCGACGGCGAGGTGGTCTTCGCGACGGCGAGCAACGATCAGAGGGTCAAGGCGTGGAGGCTAAGGTGGCGCGAAGGCGTGGAAGAGGTCACGCTCGTGGCTGACGAGTACAGCGGCGTTGCGGATGCCGGCGACATCGAGGTCATCGGGGATGGGAAGCTCGTCGTCGGCGGCGTTGGGTTGGAGGTTTGGGATTGGTCCAGAGTGAGTGGCTACTAAAAAGGGGGCTTATGACGGTCATGCGATGGAGAAAATCGAGACTTGGTATACAAGGTGGTGGCTCGAGAGGGGCCATTTTGTTTAGGCCGTTCTTGCTCTTGGAATAGGAGCTCCTATCACTTGCTTGGGCTCAGACATCTATACCGAACATGATGTTCCCAGTCCCAGAGACCCTGCTGTCCTTAGGCTGTCCCGAAAGAAGACACACCCTCTCCCTGTCCGAGTCTGGGGTCATAGTTGTCAACAAGACTCTGACCAGAAGTAGAGTACACTGCTGTTTCCTGTTCTGGTGGCGATATGCAATGGAAGTGCCCAGCACTTGTATGGCTGGTTAAAACATTATGCTTATATTTCCCTAGAAGCAACCATGGGCCTCGGTCGGCAAGTATGTAAACCCTTGTGCGTTGAATGAATCATGTAGCCCTTTCTGGAACGAAGATGCATAAACAAGCACTCGTTGTTGGGTATTTTCCCGATGCGGACAATAAAGATGAACCACGCTATGCAGCTTGAAGACCACCGGCCTTCCTTCCTCCCGTCTTTCACGTCCCCCTTGTGATGTTGGGCCCCGTACCGATTCCTGTCAGTGTCCTGACGAACCAGTGCGCCCAGCTCTCCGTCTCGAGCGTCCTCTTGAGCTCCTCGGCGCGCTTCTCCACGTCTTCGACCTGCCTTTCGAAAAGCCGGACTCCGTCTTCGACGTCGTCCACCTTGCTAACGAGCCCGTTGATCTCGTACTCGAGCCGCGCCACGAGCACCTCAACCTCCTTAATCGCCTCGGTGATGTGCGCCCGCTCCTCGGCGATGAGCTCCGTCGAGCTCTGCTTGACTCGGTGGTACGCCTCGCTGAGCTGGTAGTAGAGAGTCTGCAGGCCTTCCTGCTCACGGCTGTAGTGCTCGTCCAGAGAGTCCACGGCCTTGATTTTGGACTCGACCCACGGGTTGACCTCGCGCGTGATGGTCGCGATAGAGTCGTACAGACTGCGGGCAAACTCGGCCAGACTAGCCTGCTGTTGCAAGGCGTCGGCCGTGGAAAAATGCTTGTCATCGTATAGCTCAGTGATTTCCTCCCATCTCAAGACCGCCTCTTCTGCATCTCCAAAGGACAGCCGCCGGGGCCAGCGAGCCTCGTTCATAGGGTGCTTGTACGAAAGCCTTGAGACGGCGATGCTGTGTCGACGCTGAAGAAAGCTCAAGGCAGTGTTGCCTGTCCTTTCTGCTTCGAAGGGGCCGTGCAGATCAGCTTCGTCAACCACAGACCCAGCAACCGACGTCTGAACCCGATCAAGCCCTTCTTTCACCGACTCGTTGGGAGGCGTTGAAAATCCGCCCTCCAGATGCGCCGAGCTGGGATCCAATGCTTCGCGGGTTGGCTTGGACACTACCGGCGTATTTTCGAGTTCTTGTGATGACTCTCGCAGCTCCTGCGCGGCCTCTGCCTCCTTCTTAAAGGCAGTGAGGTATTCCTCCGGCTTGTTCTTCCACGTGAAGGCCCTACCAACCATGACCGGTGATAGAGTCGCAGAAGACTGTACCAAGTTTGAGATGCCGGGCGCGCTGTTACTGTATCCATTCTCGCCAAAGTCGTCTCTACTAGGACGGCTCGCATGGCCTCTGAGGCCGGTACCTACGACGTCTTTGATGCGGCCGAGGCCAGATTTGGCGTCACTGACTCTGCCGGCGACGGATTTGAAGACTGTTTTCCTAAGTGCATCCTTCTCTGCCGGGTTATCGACCACACTCACGGCTGAAGCAGGCGCCGGGGTCGAATAAACACCAGGTGACTCCTCCTTCTGTCGCTGAAGTTCCTCTTCCAGCGGTAACGATTGTGTTCGTTTGCCTGACGGCGGAGGAACCTCATCTTTCCCGAACAATGGCTGCGCCACGTCCTTTGGCTTCTCGTGGAGCTCTGGCGCGGTCCTTCTGGGCTTCCCGTACCAGAGCCACTTTGCGCGCTCACCGTACGCCAGGGCAATGAACCTATCAATGTCGATGGTCTCGATGTCAGCTATACCGGCTTTGTCCTTTCCGGCGACCATGCCGATGACAAGCTCGCCCCTTTTACCGCCAATTTCGGCGACGGTGGACTTGACAGCCTTTTGCACGCCCCATCCTTCGCCGGCAGCTGCTTTCGCTGTAACGGCGTGGAGTTTGAGAATCGTCTGGCGATCCAGTCGCCTTGTCCGCTCAAGCTTGTATGCTTTCTGGAAGTAGCCGACTCCCCTTTTCGTGCTCTCGATGTCGAAAACATCTTTTGAAACAGGTGCACCGTAGTAATGCAGCCGGTTCCGGGCACCCATCAGCAATCCCAGCAACGCTGCCACAGTCGTCGGCCCCAGGATGCCATCTGTAGGCTCGACATTGTAGCATTCGGCCCCAATCTCTGTCCACCAGTTCCCGATAGACTCTTCCGTCTTGTCGCATAACAGGCCATCGATGTACTCCATGTCTAGCTTTCCAAACATGAATAGGGATACTTGGCATAGTTTGACTAGTTCCACCGCGGACTGTGAAAAGGGAACCTTTTCGCTTGTCTTGAACAGCTGATAAAATTTGGCCTGAGTCGCAGGAGTAGGGTCCGAAAGATTCATGCCAGACCTCCCAGAGCATCCTAACCGCTTGAGGTTCTCATTGACAATAAAGGCCTGGCGATGGGTGCGGATATCGCCCTCAGGGACGGGTATGACTGTCAGAGCTGACGGAAAGCTACTGAGGTTCGTGACCATCACATCTCCCAACGGCGTCTCCTTCGGCCGTGCATGGTACTGATGGATGGCCTTGAAGTAGAATCGCAGGCGGTCAGACCAGATGCTCTCATCTGCCGGGACGGCCAGCACCCCGACGACGACCGAGTGCTTCGGGTCACCCGTATATGTAACGATAACTAGCGTCGGCGACTTTCGTGAACACGCCCATTGTTCGACCAAGTATAGCTCGTACCCTTGCAATACCCCCCTCCGCTCGAGGACAGTGACTGACGGATCGCTTTCTAGATATCTATTTGAAGGAAACGTGGTCAGCGTAATGAACCGTATGGGTACAATACCTAGAGCACTTACCTGAAGGCCACTGGGTCGGCAAAGACCCATTTCCTCTTCATGGCCGACAATGGAGACGGCACCGCGGGCTCTGTGGAGGCCTCCTTTTGCGGCTCGGGCGGTAAGGGGGTGTCCAGAGGAGACGGCCGGTTGCCCCCACGCTGGGAAGCAACTCTCGCCAGAGTCAGCTCCTCCTCGCGGTGCATGCGCGGGTCGTTGGTCGGAAAGGGGAAACGGAATGCCATCTCCATTTGCGGAAGCGCACGGTGTGGGCGGTGGGCGGTGACACTTTTGAGAGCGCCTACAACAACGCAGCGACTATCTGCAGGAAGACGAAGGCATAGTCGTCGGACTGGCCTGCCTGCGGTGAGTTTTTGTGTCCTAGGGCTCGGTCGCTATTCAAGGTGCCGAAGTCGAATTAAATCAAAGAAGTCGGCGTTGCCCTGTCCTACATGTGACTCGCACGGGTATCTCTGGGGTTAAGCCGCTGTCGTTGTCTCTCGATGGGTTTCTCGTCTCGTCCTCTCTCGCTGTCCCTGGGTGGCCGGGCATGTGACGCAATGTCCCTTCGTTGTCGTGGCTTAGTTGATTGGGCCGGCAGCTGCACCGCCATCTCGCTGGAAGGGTAGCACAAAGGCAAGCGGCAGACGCTAGCGGTGGACCCCCATCTCCGCAATGGCCTCGATCTGCCCCAAGCAAGCACTAAACCTGCTCTGTCCCCCCTGTTCCTCCATGGCACCCCCCCCTCGTCCCTAAACGCTCACCGTTTCCCGGGCCGCTGTTTCGCCGGCAGTTCGGTTAGTTGCCTGACTGACAGCGTGCCACCTGAGCGGTCTGCGGCCAGCCACATCTGGTGTTTTGTCAGTGGCCCCGCAGCCGAGGAAGCTTTCCGCTACCGCACTATCGGTGGCTATCGGTGATCGTCTAGACGTGTGCCGACTCCAACCACAACCTTCAACTACTTACCTACTAAGCGCAGCAGGGACCAGTGAACATACGCGAACTCACGCCTCCCGACAGTGAACTCTGCCTTTTTCCTTCTTCTTTTTTTGTTTGGCCTCGTTGAAAATTCGGACTTTCTAGGACGACTCGTAGCAATGTTCTGCCCGTCATAGTCTCCCGACATTCGAGCTACACGCAACAGCAGCAGCATACATTAACTAAACCCGTTAGACATACCAACAATCCGCACCACCAACTCCGCCACCATCATGGCGGAACACAACCCCATGATGACGCTCCAGGCTGAGCTCTCTCGTTTCCGTAAGGCGACACTCAACTCGGCCGTCAGTGACGCCGACAAACTCCTCGACCTGCTCGTGCAGGCAAGAGAGCAGATTGCAAATGGTATGTCACTCGCCCCGCCGTCATTTCCTGGTGGTCGTGTGCTCATCGGTGTCCCTCAACCCCACAGCGTCCGATCCGCACCGCGCGAGCTTGACCATGACCAAGCTTCAAAACCCAGTCAACGCAGGCTTCGAGGCAATCAACAATGACCTGAAGGAGGTCTCTAAAGCACAAAAGGCCTTTGGCAAGGCCCTCGACAAGGTGAGCGCCTGTCGAGCACGAAAGACACGGATGAAACCCCCTCTTCCGACTAACACCAGCCCCTCCCCTCTAGTCTTTCCCTCAGCGACCCCTATCGACAGATTACGACGCGATGGCTCCATATTCCTCTCTCATCAACCGCGCTGTCGCCATGCACATGCTTCGGGAGGGTCAGTTCAGCGTGGCCTCGACCTTCCTTCGAGAAGCCCACGAGCGACCTCCCCCTGCGTCCCCGAACCACCCCGCCTTCGATACCGATATACACTCGCTGCAGTCTCAAGAGCTCCAAGACAAGTTCGCCAACATGTACGAGATCCTGCACGAGCTCAAGAATAGGAACCTCGTCCCCGCCATCGAATGGGCGCGGGCCAACAGCGAGGAGCTCGAGGGCCGCGGCTCCAACCTCGAGTTTGAGCTCAGCAAGCTTCAGTTCGTCTGGCTATTCAAGGGTCCTGAAGTCAACGGCCTCCCCGACGACGCCCGCAACGGCCGCACGGGGGCCCTCGGCTACGCGCAGGCTAGCTTCGGCCGCTTCCAGGCCCGCCACCTCAAGGAGATCCAGCAGCTGTCGTGCGCCATGGTGTACGCGTCCAACATCAGCCAGTCACCCTACGCAAATGTCTTCGACACATCGGCCGCCTTCGACGACGTCGCCCTCTCCTTCACCCGCGAGTTCTGCTCCCTGCTCGGCCTGTCCGCCGAGTCCCCTCTCTACGTCGCCGTCACAGCGGGTGCCATCGCCTTGCCGCAGCTCATCAAGTACACCACCTACATGAAGGCCAAGCGCACCGAGTGGACAACGGAGAACGAGCTAGCCTTCGAGACGCCTCTGCCTCGCAGCATGATCTACCACCCCATCTTCGTCTGCCCCGTAAGTAAGGAGCAGACGACGGAGCAGAACCCGCCCATGATGCTGCCGTGCGGCCACGTCATTTGCAAGGATTCGCTGCAGCGCCTGACCAAGGGATCCCGCTTCAAGTGTCCGTACTGCCCCAACGAAGGCCACATCAAGGACGCTCGGGAGATCAAGCTGTAGGACGAGTTCAGATTCTTCGAGCTGGAGCAGGAGGACGATCCGAGCCATCAAAGACACCTTCTGGAACAAATAGGCTCTTATTTTACGATAGGCTGTCGGGAATAGGCGACGCGATGTAGGCACGGCCCTCGGGCATGTGGGGTAGGGCACAAAGGCGTTTCACGGGCAACGAACGGTATAACAGTCTGGGAGCCATTTTTTCTTCTTTTCTTTTCTCACGGTTTCCTCTTTATTGTTTCTGGGAAAGGCACAACAGGAATCCTCTTCTCTTTCTCTCTTTGGAGGGGGTCTCGGTTTTGGGTCGCAGGTATGGGACAGCGAATCTGGTTATTGTTCAGAATAGCGAAGAGTGAAACGGGAAATGCAAGTACAACTCTGCCACGACGATCGCCCAAACCAGCGTAAGCTGTTCCTAGGTGACTCAAGCCCGGTTTAGTTGAACTAGTGGGCCGTAGTCCTTGGCAAAGATGCCAAAGTCTAAGTCAAGGTCGGAGGCACAGCCCGGACGGACCGTAAAGACATAGGCGAGCATCCAGAACGGGGAGGAACGTGTGAGTTGAGACACACAGCCAAGGGTCACATTCACGTAAGATTGCCATTTTCAGCCTGCCCAGGTTTGAAGACGTTGAGGTGGAAGAAAGTGGTTTGATCATGAACACGTTCAAGGACACAGTTTTCATCAATGGTTTTGAATTACCTTAATGCTGAGTGACACTGGGTTGCACCAAGGAAACTTTAAAGCAAATCGCTGGTTTCGACGGCATGTAATGCGTACAAAGGCTTATTAGCCCCCTTTCGCTCCTGCCCAAGTCCATCGTGTCGTCCTGACCAAGGGCCTGGTCGCCAGCGCAACTTTACATAAAACATGTCCATAACTCCACCGTTGGACCAGTCTTCATCCCCCGCGGCAGGTGGAGAGAGAGCAGGCATCATCAACGCCATATAGTGTGTTTCACACATGAAAAGGGAAGAAAAAGAAAAAGAAAAACAGAGTCGATGGGGAATCTCAAGCAGTCCAACAAGCGCCCGGCCCTGCGTGTTTGCCGTGTCCGTCCACAATCCCATTAGGGGGTTTGGATGAAAAAGGTGGCATTGTGTCGTAAATCATGTCTTTGTACAATCGAGCGGTATCTCTTTTGATCTTGCGTTTGCCTCGTCGGGTCAAGCCAGCTCCACCCCTTTTCCTTAATCGATCGTCATCCTGCTTGCAATCTGCGGTTTGACATCTTGCAGGTTGATAGAATTCAAGTCCGGATTCTTCTCGAGGTCCCGGGACGGCTTGCGGAGGTGGTTCTTCAGACCAGCTCCGAAGTTGCGCATGCATATAATGCAGTTGGCGATGGTGCAAATGATGAGGAGGATGGTGATGACAGCAAAGGCAGTGAGCGATTTACGCACCGCCTTGTACTGCTGTTCTGTTTGCGGCTGGTAAATGCGGACGAGCTTGTATATGAAGTAGGTCAGGCCGCCGAGATAGAGAACAATAACCGTACTCATGCCGACTTTGTTTTCGATTCTGGTGAACCAGGCTGCCAAAAGCAAAATGGCGATAGTGATGGGGACCGCGGCTATCGTCAGTCCGAATTCGGCGTCGGTATTGGGGGTAACAATGACCAAGAACTGAACGGTGAACCCAAGGAAAAAGAAGAAATCGAACTTCAGAAGTGCGATATAAATCTAGATTCGGTCAGTATGCAGACGAATGGTAGGCTTCGTAGATGGTGAAGACCCGTACCTGATAGTGTAGGAAACGCTTCTTCATCCTGTAGTCGGCTCCTATCGTCTTGAGAATGTCCCAGGCAAAGACTTGGTACAGCTTCCAGGCAGTGAAGCCCATGGCAATGGAACCAAAGGCTAGGATGCAAGGGATGGCCACCAAGTACGGCTTGACATCTGCCCACATGTCATCTTGAGGGTTCTTGAGGGACTGGTTGACCTTCAACTGGTCCAAGGCCTCTTCGATCTGTTCGACTTGAATGGCAGTGTAGACCATCAATGCGAGGTTGGCGATGCACACGCCAATGACTTGAATAGTGTTCTTGGCCCGCAAGGCATCCCAGACGACAACCAGTTCGTACAAAAAGCCGAAGATGAAAAGGGTCAGGAACGTCGGGATTGTCCGCCTTGGTGAGTCGATGTTGGCTTCGTTCGATTGCGTAGTAGAGTCCTGGTCGGTCAAGCCGGTCTGGAATTTCCAAAAGACGTAGCTGCGGGATGATTAGTATTGAGCAGCACGATATGCGCGACAGTACCGGTGGACGATGACTTACCACTCGAATGCCAGACAAATTATGGCCTGGACGAGAGTGATGAGGAAGAAGATCCTCGGCCATTTGACGCCCATGAAGCCAAAGCCGAGCGGGCCACTGGCACCACTGCTAGGACGCGAGCCGTTCATGGTGGACGGGGCGAGACCTTCGCGAAAAGCGTAGCCTTGGTTGTTTGATGCCGGGGGCGGGTTGTATTGCTGTTGATATTGTTGTTGGTATTCCTGAGCGTATTGTCTTGCAGCAAGTTCTTGGTCGAAGGCTGCAAAGTTTGGGTCGCCGCCGAGCAAAGAACGGCGGGAGTCTAGCCTCGTAGCCAGGTCGACGGTGTTAGCGACTCCCTGGGAGGAGTCGAGATGGGACGATGCGTAATGGTAGTGGGAAGGTGTCGTGGTGGTAAGGTGGTATGGTGGTATGGTTGTGTGCGACGAATTGGAGTTACTTGGAGTGTACGACGGCACGGCGGGTAGGCGTCAACTATCGGGGAAACGACGGTCGAAATGGACAAGACTTGTTCTCTTTTGGGGGATCCGGTTCTGGTCAAGGGATAAAAAGCAAGTGGAGATTGCGAGGGAGTGCCCGGTCGGTGGGAGATTCGAAAATAAGCCAGGCGCGCAGGTTAATGAGAAGATTACTATGCGAAAGAAAGATAGGGAAAAGGGAGGAAGATGGCAAGGCAGAGCCGTCGGGTTTCCTTAACGACAGTAGGTTTTCTTTGGGGTGTGTATGAGAGTGTTCGAGGTCGCAGCAAGGGGGGAAGCTGTTCAGGAAAGAGAGAATGCGAAGGTGTTGTTGGTGCGAAGCTGAAACAGGTTGGGGAGTTTGATCGGTTCGAAGGCGGACAGGGCTCCTTTTTCGCAGTCTCCGGATTTTGACAAGCGCAAAAGAAAGAAGAGAAAAAAAAAAGAAAAAGAAAAAAAGGGAACGACTAGGCGTGGTCGTGGAGGAGGAGGGAGGGAGGGAGTGAGGGAGTGAGGAGGAGGGTCAAAGGCTACAGGTAGCGCAGGACTCAGGAGCACGCTACCTATACCTGTACAATCCGCTGTAGGCCAGCAAACAGGAGCCTAGGTACTAAGGTATGTAAGACGGGACACCACGGCCTTCTGCGGTCTTGGGTGGAGCCTTGAGCCGGGGTGTGCTAGGAGGAAAAAGGTGTAGTTGCCAGAAGTTGGGAGGTGTGTGGGGCCAAGAGATGCTACGCGAGTGGGGCAAGGACCAAGGGACCGTGGGCCAAGAACCAGAAGGGGGGGAGCCAAGGACGAGGACTGATGGGCGAGGGAGGTGTAGGTAGACAAGGACAGCCTTGGAGAAGGGTTGGAATCGCAGGTCGATGGGCGGGGGGAACAGGACTTGGTACTGAGTGGAGAGGGAGAGAGAGGGAGAGAGGGAAAGAGAGAGAGAGAGAGAGGATAATGGGAAGAAAAATAAGCAGCGTCGATGGGTTCTTTCCAGGTCTGCTCTTTTGTTCTCTTGGGGATTAATTGCTGCGCGTGCTGGCTGTAGCGGGTGAGGTAAGACGATCCAGATGCTGTTCTTCGTTTGGGTGTAGGAGGGCCAGCTTGGGGGGGCGGGCTCCAAGGAAAGGCCTGGGCCGGCTTCGATTCGTCGGGGCGGCCGATCAGTCGGGTGATGGATGGCTGATCGGTTGAAGGGATTGCATCAGAAGAATCCTTCTACAGCTGGCGACGAAGTGAGGTAAATGATGGAGTGAGAGCGGGAGTGAAGAGAGGGAGAGAGAATGAGAGAGAGACACACAGCGTCTGCAAGGCGGGTGGGTCACTCTGTGGTCTGGTCGACAATAGATGGGCCAGCGTCTTCTTGGTGTTACGGATTTCCTACTTTCTCGTATTCGTGCGATGGTCGACCGGTCGACTTGTGGCTGTTTGGCGTCCAGAGTTTGGAGGGGGGGGGTGGAAGAACTGGGCAAGGCAAGGAGCATACGTCTCATTCATGAAATAGAAATTCCGACAGCAAGAGGCCTCAACAGCAATGAGGTCAATCATGTAACCCCAGACCCGAAGAATCAAGGCGCGCATATGACAGTCACTCAAACAACGTCCAATGTCGGCTCCCCGTACCGTACTTTGGCCCATGATCCCCCATTCATCAGAGGGGGAGGGGAGGGGAGCGCCGGCACGGCACGGCACAGCACGGCACAGCACAGCACAGCACAGCACAGCCGGAAAACCAGTACACCACACGCGCAGTCTCCAGACCTTTTCCCAAGGAAAAAGTGGCTGGTTCCGCCAGGGATAGTAGGGCTGTGCAGAAACCCCGGGCCCGAGGTGGTAGTATAGCGGGCTGGCTGCGCCAGGAATAGGACTTATGGGTTCGCTGCCTTGCGTGTTACTCTCCACTCTGCTAGTGCGCGACATGGCCGATGACTATGAATGGCTGGGGAGGGATGCACTCGGCTAACATGGAATTCTCCAGTGGGCCTCTCGCGCTGCACTATCGAAATGGCAGCTCCTCCTCTCCTCTCCTGCAAGCAAGTCAATCCTGGCCACCAACCCGCTCTCGCCAAATGCAGAACACGCGACCCATTTCCCCTTAACATGCACGACTTTATTGACATTGGCACCACTAATATCTTCGGCTCAGCAACCCAGCCAGATCATCTCAGCATCAAGGCTAGACTAGGACTGCCTGGGCCTGAGAGATGAGGCTTCCTCACAGCCACAGTCTCGCCAGTCCTACACTACCGAGTAGGTATGGATACACTATCCGTACCTAGTAGTAGGTACCTAATCCAAGCCTCTCTCTCCGTCTTCCTTGTTCTGTCGATTCTCTGCATGAGACCTGCATCGTCCCCTTACCTTACCTTAATTCTGCCCAACCAGACTGAAGATTCCCGACCTGACAAGATGCCCAGCCGGACTACGCCGTGGCGCTCCCAGCTGCTAGCCTCGTCGACGAACCGTCACCAACGCTCGGCGCGCTTCCTGGCGTTTTCTGACGTCCTGATGCTCAAAGGACCCCTTCACATGCCGTGCTTGCAGGTGGCTGGGCCCAATCCCATGCCTTCTCAGTAAGCACTCTTGACTTTTGTGTCATTTGCATTCATTCGTACCAAACTAGCGGCATCTTCCGCCACGGATTGGTTGTGTTACGGATACAGAGTGCGGTAAAGAAACGACCAATATCCCAATAATAATAATAATAATAATAATAATAATAATAATAATAATAATAATAATAATAATAATAATAACAACAACGTTATCTTAATCAAGCAAAGACAGAATACGGCGCCTCTCTTTTCTCCCGCTGCCCTTAGGTATCCGCAGACGCACCGTCAGCCAGGTGAACACTCGCTCTGCTCCGTCCTACCCAACTACCTACACAGTACCCAAGTATGTACGGATATCTACATTGTACATCTCCTTGTCGGCTCACACTGTCATTTCCACAACCCCGCCATGCCACTCTTCTTTCGCTCCATCCCTCCCACTCATCAATGCCGTGCCCATCCGCGCACCCTGTTGTTGGCCCACATGCTGTGATCCCAGGCCAACCCCCCTCCCCCCACTGAGAACCGGGAGTCAGTCCGCGTGCGCCGTTCCGAGCAATGTGCGATGATGAAAGAGAGATTATTGACATCGACCCTGTTGCGGCGGTGACGACAGACGCATCTGAGGACGCCAAGCCACTCCAGGAACTCCACCGCGGCATCACGGTGGTTTGAGGCTCAGTCAAGGTTGAACCACCACGGCAAGACACAATTCTCACACTGACACTCTCACACTGACACAAACCCTTCCGTCGTCTCACGGTTCATGCTCAACTTTCGAGTGAGATCGGATAACCCGCCGATGAACCGCCCGCACGGCGGCCTTTGCCCTACCAGCCTGATTAGCGCGGATCTTATTGCGGTTGACGTCTCCATTTCAATGCTTCGCATCTTGCAAAACACCGTCTGGGCCGCAGATCGCGCCCCGTGCCAGACTTTTATTATCCCCGTCCGAAGTATTGAAACAACATCCTTCTTTTTCCCCTTTTGCCCAAACCTCCGAGGTTGCCCAACTTGGACGCACTGGCCAGGAGAGCCACCACTCCTCGGCCATCCTGTGAACCCCGTCCCGTTCCATCCTCTGTTCCTCGGGGGAAAAAGGGTCACCACAATCCCTGTTCCGGATCTGGACGAGTCAAACGAGCAGTGAGTGCCCGAACCCTCGGTCGTCGGTCGCTCAGCATAGTTGCGATTGGCATCGTTGTCCATGCAAGCGGCCGGCGATGCCTACAGTGGATCAACCGATATTACTTCCCCGACCATGGTCATTACCGCGGCCTATCCTGACGACTTTTTTTTATCCAAAACAAGTTGCCTAGGCTATAAAAGAAAAAGAAAAAAAAGGAAAAAGGAAAAAGAATTCTTGCCACCCGTCTGAAAGGCTACTTACTACCTAGAGACTTCAGGTCTGAGCACGGAGCTGGATGTCAGTTGATAATATCATACCTTGTCTTCTCGGCTTCGTCGGTGCTTGCTATGCTTAATGCATACCAAAGTACTGGATGGTGTCACGGTTGTCCCGTCAAACCCTCCTGCCCGTGCGGTAACAAGGCAGTATCAACAACAGCCCGGCACCTCGCTCGCTCACTTATGCGGTCATGCTTCAGGAGAAAACTCTGAGGGAGAAAAGGCCATGTTCAGATTCGAGGTCTTGGGACAGGAAATGTGCATCCTGGTACCGATACAGGCTTCTGTGTAGGCTGCAATCAAGTCTGCGTGGTTCCTAATTACGTAGTAATGGCTAGTCTGAGTCTCCTTTCCACCATTTCTCCAGATGACACGTCTAGGATGGTCTAGCTTTTTCCCGCGAGGCCCTCGGTGCTTCATGTGTGCCAACGCGACATCGTTGTATTTTTTTCTTCACCGTTGGTTTAAGTGAGAACTGTCAACTGGGGCCCGGCATACCCAAAGTACTGGGTTCCTAGGCTTATGGCCTGTTCACATCCCAGTTGGCGGCATGTCACGGCTGCTTCCCAGCTCGCAGCACGTCGGCCGAATCTGTTCGGCAATATAGCTACAAGAGGAACTTCTCGGCCGTCTTCCATTATGCCGAGTAGAAGGAACCATTCTACCATCGACGCCCGAACATACGAAGACAATACGAGTCACGTGTGAGACCGGACCCGCCCAAGATCCGATGCGGTCTTTCTTCTCATGGTTCATGTGCAAGACGATTCCACCTGCGCACCAACCAAGACGAGTAGTATCGAGTACTGTGTATCCATGCAGTGATTTGAAACGGCCCAACGGTGCCCTGATGTAAAGGCTGGATCGTAGAATGCGGATGACGGCACTCTCGGGGAAGCCCTCCGTGGGCGAGGGAACAAAACCACTCCACAATGCCGAGGTGAAGACCAAGATCGTCCCGCTCGACGACTCCCGATTCTCGGATCCGGGTTGCCGCCAAGTACGACGATACCACGCGTTGCTGTTTGGGTTCTGCCCACTAAGAGTTGTTATGCAATGGTAGGGGAGTGTTGAACAAGACGATCAAACGTGTGACGAAGTGAATGATCAAATCTGGTTGGCGGAAGCCGCGAGCTCGGTCGACTGTGTCGAAGCATCTAAGACTATCGTCGTCTGACTGAGCAGCCACGGTCTGTCAAGACACGCATGTTACTTTGATGGATCGAGCGGGCGGGATTTGCGCACCAAGATCGCTCCAACCAATTCCCCTAGGCTCCATGGTTTAGATTCTCTTCGTTAGAATTTCGGCTCCAAATGGTTTGGCTGAGCCTGAGAAGTCCTTCGGTGTCAGACATGCCATGCGTTCCGACCCCAACCTTCTTCGCGAGGCGAGCCATGTGCTATCCCAGTTGACCATATCAGATATTGCTGGTTTTGGGATGCCTCGTCGAATCTGCTAGGCGCAGCTGGGAATGTCCTCCATCCTATGGAATACAATCCTATTGAATACAGAGCATCGCTCTCCTCACCCGGCATTGAAGTAGGGCAAGGTTTGCAAGATCCCGGTAAATATCAAGTCAAAAGCACTGAGAGGGCGCTAAGGGCATCTGCCATGCCTGTGAGATGCGATGAGGGTGACTTTCTGCATGTCTCACGGGCTCGCAGCGTCCGGATATGTCCCCAAACCAGGAGCAGGCTTCGAGGAGTGTGCAAAGCGGAATGTGAGAGTAGTTCTCTTCATTGAAAGGACCTTCTGCTGGTCCTTCCCATATTATACACGAAGCCCCCAGTTGCGGGGCTGCTTCTAAATGCCACATCAAAATCCCCAAGGTATCGCAACCCCCAATACAGAGACCAAGAGGCCTGGCGACGTCGATACGGGGACCCGCTCCCATCAATAATCTCATCCGTGATATACATGTCGCCACCGCGTTCAGAGTCCTAAAGGAAGCAGACCGGTCGTCTCACGGTAATGCTATGTCGTTGCTCCTTTTCCCAAAGCTCTGTTATGCTTCGGCTTTCGTTTCTTTGCCCTTCAACGCTTGTTGTTGTTGCCGTTGTTCTTTTAGAACATGCCGCCTCCCATGCCACCGCCTCTCTTCTGGCTCTCATTCTGCATCACTTCGGACGCCTTCATGTGCGCCTCGAAGAACTTGGCGGCGCAGCGATCGAGGCAAACGGACTCGCCCTTGTTCAGGTCGGCCTCGCGGTAGTCGGGGAGGCACTTGGACTGGCAAATCTTGGTCAGGCTGATTGCGCGCGGATAGCATGTTAGCAAACATATCCTCATTTCGCGCATCCACGATGCATTGCTCATTGACGCTGCGAAAGGTCCTTCAGCGGGTAAATATCGTGGTAACGCACCGGTTGTGCATGTCAGCCAGCAGACGCATCTCCTGCTCGGCCATGGCGATCTTCTCCTCCGAGGAGAGCTTGGGGCGACCCATTCCAAAGAAAGACATGTTGGCGGTTGGGGGGATAGATGAGTGGAAGGTTTGGGTGATGGGTTCGACTTGGATTCCGTTGGATACGACGAGGGAGCGTTGTTTTGATTATGGGCAGCTAGCTTTGCTTGCTCGGAAGGCTGCTTGACGTGCTAAGTCGAGATTTTACGAAGCTCCTTTGCCTTATCTTATCACACTTCTCTTGGAGTTCAGCACTCGTCGGAGAGCCCCGCTTCGAAGTTCGATGTCCAATCACCAGCCGTTTGACATGGGCTCGTTCCGGGCCGGTTTGTCCCGCCGCTCGTGTCCAGGCGTTATCGATAACGTCAGGGACTACGATAAAAGTGCGCCGGCGCAAAATTTCTTTGCGAGTGTTCCTAACATACTTGGCCACCTCAAGAGGAGCCAAAATCTTCTTAAGCAACTATGGTGGTAAGTCTAGCTCGGGAATTGCATTTCCACCCTTCCAACTTCCCCCCTCATATGATGATTGCAAGCAATTCAGAACCGCTGCGACTTACACAGCTTCTGCTGTGGTTGATTTAAACCGCCTATTATCTGACATCCTACTCCTACCCTTACTTCATGCATCCATGCCTGATTGGACAACGGAGCTAACAGGAGATAACCAGATGCAATGACTTCAATTCAGAGTCTACGGCTGTTCCGGCCGTTGGTGCGCGCACCGCGGGTCGCCAGGTTCGCGCAGTTTTTCCATGCTGGGCAGCCAAGTGGCACAAGCATACTTCAGCAAAATGGGGCTAGGAGGAAGAAGGATAGGATAGCAACTCGGACAGAAGAACAAGACGCTTCAGCGCATGGTGGAGAGGAGACTAGGGTATCGGAGTTCAAGAAGATGCGCACCAAGGCGCTGGAGGAGGCCAGCGAGAAGGGACTATTCCAGGAGACGCATCCACGGCTGGTCCATCGCAAGAAGCCTATGTCTGTCCCTGCCTTTAGGAAGAGTTGGAAGAATGCCAAGCTGGACGACCCGGGCAATACTGAGGTCGTCACCCTGTATGGTACGCAGAATGAATACAAGTCGTCCCTAATCACCATCGGCGCCTTGCTGACAGGGCCACAGGCCGCGTCCAATCCATCCGCTTGCACGGGAACAGGCTCGTCTTCGTTACCATTGTCAATGAGTTTGAAAAGATTCAGGGCATGGTCAACTACCGTAACCTCGACAACCTCCCCGACATGACCCTTGACTCCTTCAAGCTCTTTGCCCGGCTGATCGAGAAGGGCGACCACATATGTAAGCGCCCGCCAAGGTACTTCTTCATGGTGACCAAATGCTAAACAAACCCGCAGCCATCACTGGCAAGCCCACTCGTACGAGCACTGGCGAGCTCACCATCCAGGCCGTAGTGCTCCCGGAGCTGCTCTCCCCGGCCATGGAGCAAATCCCGCAGACCCTGACGGACCCGGAGACGAAGTCGCGCAAGCGGCACGTCGACATGATTGTCAACCCCGAGGTCGCCGACATCTTGCGGCTGCGCTCCCACATCACAAAGTACATGCGCGATTACTTCCACGAGCAGTCCTTCCTCGAGTTCCAGACGCCCATCCTTGCTGAGAACGCTGGCGGCGCCGTTGCGCGCTCCTTCACTACCCAGGCCACCGAGTTCCCCTCCAAGGAGCTCTCCCTCCGCATCGCGCCCGAGCTCTGGCTCAAGCGCCTCGTCGTTGGCGGCGTCCACAAGGTCTTCGAGATCGGCCCGGCCTTCCGCAACGAGGGCATCGACGGCACCCACAACCCCGAGTTCACAATGTGCGAGTTCTACAGCGCCTATACGAACCTACCCGAGCTCATCGCCCGCACCGAAGAGCTCCTCGCGGGCCTCGCGGCCCACTGTCAGCACCTCATCGAGACCCAGCTCACCTCCCTCGAGCCCATCGACGCCTCCAAGTTCGCCCGTCCCTTCCGTCAGCTCGAGTTCATCCCAGCCCTCGAAGAAGCACTCGGCTTCCGCTTGCCCAAGCTCACCGGCAAGGATGCCTACCCGGAGCTCATCGCCGCGCTGGCCCTCTGCAAGATCGAAGTTCCCGGTGGCATCCCGCCGACGATGCCCAAGCTCCTCGACCGCCTGGCAGCCGTCTACCTCGAGCCCAAGTCCTTCGAGGGCCCGCTCTTCATCACGCACCACCCGACGTGCATGTCGCCGCTCGCCAAGAGCTTCGTCTGTCCCGCCACGCTACAGCTCGTGTCGGCGCGCACAGAGCTCTTCGTCAACGGCCGCGAGCTGGCCAACATGTACGAGGAGGAAAACGACCCGGCGGCACAGGCGCGCAAGCTCGCGGAGCACCGCTTCTTCGGCACCGGAAAGGACCAGGCGCTGCTCGAGGACAAGGACGAGCCGCACCCGCACAGGGACGCGCCCCTCGACAAGAGCTACATCCGGGCGCTCGAGGCCGGGTTGCCGCCGACGGGGGGCTGGGGCTGTGGCGTCGAGAGGCTGGTTATGCTGTTCTCCGGCGCCAACCGGATAAGCGATTGCTTGAGCTTCGGGACGTTGAAGAACGTGGTCGGCCTAACGTCCGAGGCGCAGAACCGCACAGAGTCTTAGTGAGCGTCGTCATGATGACGGCGTTGGTATATTTCTCCCGTTCTTTTATGCTTTGCCACTTTTATTTTTCTGTCTCAATTTTTTTTTTTTTTGCGTGAGCCAACGAGCATTGGAATTGTCTGACTTGAGTCGAAGCCGTCTGGAGATGAGTCAGGCGAAGGGAGTATGGAGAGGAGTTCAGAAGCATGTAATAACCTGTACAACATCGGACCAGCGTAGATGTACCACTTTGTTAGAATACCCAAGCATAAGAGGAGCTTGAGGGCAGCAAGGCCACCTTTTCGGAAAGGATTCACCAATGATTGCCCGTGATTTGTCTGAATTCAACCCGCTTTTGCTCATGAACTACCAAACTATGCTAACTTGGAGAGAATATAGGCAGTGCCTATGACCCTCCAAGAAAATGCTACGCATCAAGCTGCAATAATAGAAAGCCAGATAAACCAAGGAGGTGGCAAAATCAACCGAACTAAACTGCCATCGTTCTTCCAGAAACCTCTTTCGTCTAGGAGCACTGTGGCATGTAACCAGAATCCGAGAGTTCGTCCAAGGCAAAATTGCGCCTTACCCAATGCTGTTTTCCGATTTTCTATGCGCGCTCTTCCTTTCCTTCCATTTATTGCATCGGCATTCCATAGATTATCCAATGCTCAAAGTCACGTTCGTTTCGCCACGGTGTAATATTGAGAATTATTCGTCGGAGTCTAGAATGCAAACGATGCCGCTGATCGATATACGCTGCCCGTCGCCAGTATGTAATTGCCGGGGGTATAAGCTTAGACGAGAAGCAGTCGCACAAAAATGTGATGCTGATTTTCTCCGTATCCTTACCAGAATCGACTCGCTTGGTGCTCCGCAGAGTCTTTCACCGCGTCCTTCCAGAGAATATATTCCCATGACTGGTTACGGATTCTTTTGCCGTTAAGCCGAGCCCAGGTGGGAATAGTCTGCTTCGTAAGCGTTGGATGGTCCATATAGATACCCCTCAGCTCCTGTAGCTTGTTATGCACGTCAAGCAGTGCTGCCTCTCCAGAAGC
The DNA here is from genome assembly GCF_000149035.1 of Colletotrichum graminicola M1.001. Taxonomy (NCBI): domain Eukaryota; kingdom Fungi; phylum Ascomycota; class Sordariomycetes; order Glomerellales; family Glomerellaceae; genus Colletotrichum; species Colletotrichum graminicola. The sequence goes on from NW_007361006.1 coordinate 931,803, forward strand.
TCCGAGAATGGCGTAATCCCTCTCGGGCGCGATGAGGTCCAGTACTCTGGGCAGGTTTTGGTGGTTTCGAACGGCTTCGGCACGAGCCACGCTGTGGAGTGCCGGAGAACGAGCAAAGGGGTTGACGAGGAGCGGTGCGACGGTATCTTGGAGGTCTCTGTCCATGACCTGGCCCGGGCTCTGCACACTTTCATCCGACGAGGAAAGGAACGTGTTGAGGAGTTCCCTCTTCTCGATCAACCGATGGTGAGCCTCTCCGTTGAGGGCGTATTGCAGGTCACACATGCGACAAACCCAATGCTCTGGCCGCCGGATTTCCATCTCCAGTCGGAAAAAGGTTCGAATCAGGGTATTGCTGCATCGATTACAGGTGTGTTGCTTGAATTGCTCGTTGCGTTGACGATACTTCATCTTCTGGTCGCGGCCCTGAAGCAGGCTCATTAGAACCTGGTCCTCGAGGCCTTCCTTGACAATGTCAGGGAGAAGGAAGTAGGAAGGGGTACTCATGGCCGAGTCAATCCATGTGAAGATATGATGAAGAAAGGCAGCACCTTGTCCGGGCTTCATCGGTACGAGGTCGAAAAACCTGCGGAAATCTTGGCGTTCGGAGAGTAGTTCTATACCCATTGGAATGGCTTTCATGACGGCCAGGAAGACTGTGGTGAAGAAGCTGGTTAGAACGTTGACATTGATCGGGTCCCATGAGACGATGTGAGTACCAAGACGATTGTTTAGCGGGCCAAAGTACGTTCGAGGATAGAACTGAAGAACAACTGGTTTCTTTACCATCCTTTTTGAGTTCCAGTAGACAAGGTCCAGTAGTGGGATGAGATGGCCAACGTGAAGTAGCTCGCAGTTAATGGCTCCTAAAATCTCGAGCTGTGGGCATGTCACGAGAATCATCTCAACGATTCGCGTGTCCATCATGGGAACTTCGTGCAGACGGATATTCTTCAGGGCACCGCCGTATTGGTTGAGCGAACGTACTGTCAGTGAATTAGCATCAAACACAAGTCATGTACAACCCATGTTGGGTGATCAACGTACACATTGGGATGTTGTATGACACCTCTTGTAGATAGTGGTTCGCCGCCTCCATATAGAACAGACCCTGCTCTTGAAGCCTAGCACCTAACTTGGCTTCAGCATCGAGGAGTCTCTTGTCATTGACTAGGAACGGGAAAAATTTCTCATAGGTGTCCGCGTCCGCTTTGTTGTCCTGCGCAATGTTCCACAACGTGTTGCGCGTCTTGTGGCTCAACCAGGCCTTCGGAATGCCCTTGATGTCCCCGGGAGCAACACTGGGATCTCTACCCCGAATGAAGAGGTTGCAGCCGATCCCAATCGTCGATCGTCGTGCGTCATCGATCCCGTCAAGCGCAGAGGGAAGCCAATCGCAGTCTTGGTAATCGCCGAGAGGGAGATGAAAGCGAGACTGCGGCAGGTTAGTGGTATGAAAGGGGATCCGATTGGTACTGGACTGGGACCTACCACATAGATAGCTACTGCATCCAAACAAGCCTTGGAAGCGGAGGCAAGTCTGCCAACCGCTGGGGTATCCATAGACCAAAGGCATGCTATCACTTCGTGGCCGATAGGCACGACAGCAAGAACCTGCTCGAAAAGAGTTGTGAGGCTAGGTAATACTGTCTCGTTGGGGAGCTCCTCATCCTGGTGAGCTTCTCTGATGGACTCTCCACTTTCTTCGGCGGAAATTGAATGGTTCAACTCTGTATCGTTGTCTGGAACCTGCCGCAGTTCGTTCCAAAACACTGGTCCTGGAAATTCCTTACAGGGTAGCTTCGGCAAAGACTTCTTGCCTCCCGTTATCAGACCGATGACGGTGCCAAGCTGGTCCCGGCACTGCTCCGTGTACGTGCGGCCCACCACCGGGTGACACTTGTCGTTATGGGGAACCACAAGCTTCATCTCACCGGGATGGATGGCTTTCTCGGGATAGGCCATTACAGATACTGATCTCTCACCTACCAGACTGGTGATTGAAGGCAAGCGGAGAAAGAACTGACTAGCTTCGCCAAACTGTCTGAAGCTAGCCCACGCGATTGGAGTAAATATAACTGAATGAAGGAGCAACGAAGTAGCAATAGAAGATGAGGAAGAGGAGTCACAAGTGAGATCGAAAGGTACAGCCCGGATAGTGAAGCTTGCTTACGGCCAATATAGGAATGTGAGATCAAAAGATGATTTAGGGTTCGAGTATTTTCCAAAAGAGCCTCTCGCTGTTACCCCTGACTGGTTAGCTACGAGGAAATGAAGCTAAGACTGGAAGTGGTATGCTATTGAGAAAAGGCCTGCCAGAGCCGAAGGTGAGGTGTGGAAAGCCGGTTGATAGATAGCTGATCAACTCCAAGGTGAACCCACGGGAATTAAGCAGGAATTGAAGCAGACCAGACGAAAACACACGAACTCGAGCGTCGTTTCCTCTTGAATGTTGGAGATTAGTAAGGACGCCGAGGTGAGTTGGTATGTATCTATAACGAGGGGAGCAAAGCTAGGCGCACCAAACGTGATGGACAACGTGAACTGTGTATCAAATTAGAGGCGAGGCGAATATGAAGTGTGATCGTGGCACTTGAATGAATTCAAGGACCAAAGTTTGATGGGATCTTTAACTTGCGATGTTGGCCGAGAGAGGGAAATGAAGACGAGGGGGGTTTTCTGAATACTTGGGAGGGCAAAGTCGAAAAAGGCAAGCAGGGGAAGGAAGGAGGGACCTACCGCTGTTGAGGGAACTACTTTCAAGAAATGAACCGACTTTTATGTAGCAGGATAATTGCGAAGTAATTAATGATGACGATTTCTACCATGCATAGGAGAGCTAATATGTGCATGACCTACATGAGCCGCAGCATCCCCTCGTTGCTTGATATCAAGAGAAATCCGGAATACACCAGAACTGACATTCAGTTAGGTAGAATCAAACAACTCCATTGGGAAGGCCCGTTCTTCGCACGGGCCGGAGATACTGGCTCGCCGATATGGGCTAATTAATATAAGCCGTCGTTTGACAGGCGGGAGACTACTCCAACGAGATTTCGCAGAAAGGGACTCAACCGCATTCGAGCAACAACATGTGATGGATTGGGAACGTTCTTGCCAAAACAAGCAAGAGTCTGGGCCTGCCAATGTAGCTCAAAAACAGGATGGGCCCTCCTGCTGGCCTTCACCAAATAGATACAATATGTTTAGGTATTGCATAGGTAGCAGGTAAAAGCGGGTGAGATCTTGCCAAAAGACCTAAGAACATGAAGGTTGCATGGACTTCATACTGTTTGGATGGCATCTGCCAAGCCGGGGGAGACAATTTGTTTGCTGCCTCCTGCATTCGTCGCCTTATGCTTGTTTGTGTAAGGGGAAATGGGTTTCACGGACTTCTGTCCTCAGAGATGTTTGATATGATACGTTTCAGTAAATAAAAGACTGCTATATACGATCACTAAGCCTGTGAAAACCTAGGAAGGCTAAACTTATTTGACTATTGGCTGCAACATCTCTCCCTCGTGCTTGACTGTAAAACCGTAAGCATCTATTTCCTGCACTGCTGATATAACCTACAATCAACCCCCCCTTCTCTCTCTCACCGTCGTTCTTGGCGGCTTAGGACTCATGAACTATTAGGACGATTGCGAGATTGCCTTCACTAGGGGCTGGCCGACGTTGGGTCTGCGTCACCGCTTTCGACTGGCACAGCATAGCAGAGCCTGATGGCCAAAGAAACAAGCAAGCAAGCGTATGTTTAAGAACCCATTCCTTGGTATCGAATAACAATCACATGCAGTCATTCGAATACCGGAAGAGCTTGAGAATTGGTACTCTGCACCAGATTGAACCTCATTGAAAAAACCCGAGGCGTAGACGTAACTTCCTTCACGACTCAGAACGGCACAAGAATATAAATAGCGTTGAGTTGAGGATAATAACATGCCATTTCAATTTTCAAGGAGCGTAAGGTTGCAGTCAACTTCTCAGCGCTTGCGTTGAAGTCAAAACCAGCCGAAGTAAAGCCTAATGGCCCAAGTCAAAGCTCCCATCTAGGATAATGAGTCTTTGGTGCCACAAAGCCCATTGCAAATCCGTCTCGAGTGGCTTCATGTCTCGTCCTGTGGTGTGACAGGAGCTGCATCCCCCTACAAGGAGTACCGCATAAGCCACCCACAATGGGCTCCACCGACGGCACCGAAAATGACCGCTAAGACGGACGGTACCGTCGGATACGTCCATGGATTCGCGGCACTAGCGGCGACGATGGAAATAGGTTCGAAATGTGGTACGGCTGACGTCGAGAGCCGGCCAATGCGACCTACCCCAAGATAAGAAGACTCATGCGGCCCACCTATAGCTTGATGGCGGGCACTTGACTCGTCATGGTGCGATGCAAGCATCGGTACGCGGGAATCTTGGTACGTGATGAGGGGAAGAAGCCTAGAGAGAAGGCGCATCATGTGCGTGCTGCTCAATGGCGGGGTTTGCATAAACGTTTCCGACGTGTGCTGGCCAGGCTTTGCAAGCGGGCGTGCATGGTGAGGACGTCGAGGATTGATACCTGGATAGCAATGGTATGGTGTCGAACCCCAGGCGGGTCCAGGTAGATCGGACACCGTCACCGCAACTTTGTTTCGACAAGGACGCCGGTTTAGCAAAAACCAGGCTCGGAAGGGGCGGGAACGGTCGGTCGTTGGGAATAGACTCAACAGGGAAGGCTACGCATCGACGCCGGTTGGTGCCCGCCTATCGTCAACGATGAAAGAAGTTTCAGTAGTCATGAGCTAGTGTAACGTCAGTCACATATGAACAAGAACACCCTTATGGGTTAACAGAGGCCAGAAAGATCGCTACCCCGTATTCAATACTGCGCAGTTGCCCTTAGATAGGTAGTAAGCTGCGACAACAGACCTGGTTAGTGGCAATTCAGCCCAGTCTGGGAAAATAAATAGCATACATGGTATGTTCGGGCAGAGGCACTGGAATGACTTGGATCACCTTGTAACCAACAGCAAAGCAGGTGTGCTGTATTTGTCTTTGTTGCGTTCCATAGCCGGCCGACCTTGGTGTCGATTCGCTACCTCTGCAGCGGAATGCCTGCCTTTCTTCGGGTTGTCTCGACGAGGCCCCACCTGTATCAAACGAGAGACGGGTTTGTTTCAGTTACGGCATCGAGGACGGCCAACAAGCAACACCTGGTTGGCTAGCCCCTCCGTATTAGTTGGGTGTGCTCAGTAAGACCATCGACCGCCAGAGCCATCGGTGTTGGATTATTGTATAAGGCCCGACAAAATGCGCCATCGTGGCGAGGGAATGTATGTCGCGGCAGGATATTGTTGATTTCCCGGATCTCACTGGCAACGCCCGCAGCACAGCAACACAGTCATCCATGACGGTGCCGGCCAGGGAGATAATGCCCTCAACTGACGCTCAAAAAGTGAACGTTCCACGGCTGAAACTACGGATATGCGAGCAGATAATGAGGTAGGTCCCTTGGGCTGAAGTAGAAGGTAAGTTGCCTGTAGGAAACCCTGTTTCAAGCAAGCCGGCGGACTCGGCGCAGAACTTCCGGAACGTCCCGTGAGCCTGGTAGTAGTACATCGTACGAGCAAACCGAAGGGCGGAGGCAAGCAAGGGAAGACCTGGGTGCCGTATGAGCCTAGGCTCGCGGCGATGGTTGTAATATTCCTTGGTATATCAATGTTTCACTCCGCAAAGCCGTCGTAAGCTACCCCAATGCCGTCTGTCTCAGATAGTGGGCGACGGCATGCACGTCCAATGAGGCCGGCACGCGAAGCTTCTCTGGACGAAGAGCAGCGAGTGCTCGCATATAAAGGCGTCCGGTACTCTACGACCCACGCTGGAGCAGGTTAGCGACTCTGCAGCAATGACAGCGATGGCAACGATGAATTTCCTTATATGGCAACTACTGGACTGGATTAACGAACGATAGCCGTGTTGAAGTCGGCAGAGGGCAACGACAGCCCCAACAATGATGCAAAACGGACGGCCGGACCAGGGGTGGCATTTCAACCAAGAATAGCCACTGCTTGAAAACGCAACAGAAAGTGATCATGCGCATACGCAGGAAAGACAGGGAGGAGGGGCGATGGATGTGCTGGTAGCCCAGTCGTAGATCTGCTGGCCACCATCAGTCAATACAGTCCAAAGTGCTGTAGTCAGTCAGGGGATAGGAGGGTGGCCATCGACGCAGACCCATCGAGAAGGGTTGTGGTTGCGTTCAACGTGGGATGAAAAGGGTGGTGGCCAACCCCCCAACACCAACAAGTCGCCGGCACATCTCGATTGGCAAAGTATGTATCCGTAGACGTGAATTAAAAGAAACCGGCTTGGATGGAATCTGGTACTTGGAAGGCAACATGCACGGTACAACAAACAAGCCTTGGCCTTAGGCAACTAAACCACCATAGTACCTGCTCGATTGCTGGTCGCCCTTTCCACAACTTTCCATTCCTGCTTCCTACCTTAGGTAGGTAGAGTAGGAAACTTCCTGGCTACGCCACGGTCACTCGCAGGCGGCGACGATCAAGATCGTGAGAGCAACCATTCACCAGGACCCCAGCCCGCTATCTCGAGTTCTTGACCTACGCCATCGGCATAGCCCAATGAGACTCGTTAGACGATGCCCACCCGCGGCATGCTGCAAAAAAAGCGCCGCCACACACAGCACACTGCCTTGCTTCTGCAATGTCACGCCAGGTAATTGGGTACGATAATCTACCTACCATCCTTCATGGGCGCCATTCTTGGCCAGGCCATCCACACCTCCTAACTTCTGCGGCGACTCGTCGGTCATGTGTACAATATCTGAGACTGTAACCACGGCCCCAGTTTAGACCTGGGTGACCCGCTGCGCGATGCTGCAGTTCATCGTCACAGATGGCGAGATGCCTTGCACCGAGATCGAGCGGATGGCGATGTCGCCATCCAGCCAAGCAGGGCTGTACGCCGTCTGATGAACAGCAGTCAGTCTCTTGCGTCCACCCAGCGTCCCGTTATCCGACTGTTCCTTTTCTGCGCAAATACGGATACTGTTCGCCAATAACCGCTAGCGAAGCCCAAGGCTTGCCCTATACCAGAGATCCAGTGAACTTAAAATATCACCCGGCCGTTCTAGATATTGCCTGAAAATCCACTTGGGCGACAATACAAATTGACACCATCACGGATCTTCGGTTTCGAGGGCAAGTCATGCCCGGCTCCGAGCCTTGCTCTGCTGCGATGAGCTGTCCACCGACAGCCGGGCTTCTCCCTGGAGTCACCACCAGCGTGACTGGTCACGACGTGGGGCCAGATGAAAATCTGCTCCAAATGTAACTTCCTAACCCAGAAAGTAAAATCGACGAGGAACAGGACAGGGGTCGGCTGGCAGGGTTGCTATGTGCTGTCCTGAGGGTGGTACGCGCAACCAGCACATAACAAACATTGATCATGGGCACCCTGGAAGTTGGACCGCATTCCACAGGTGGCAACCTCATCCCAAGCCAACACACACCATCCCAAGAAGTTTTCGGTGTGGGTTGTTCGACGGCCTCCAACGGATCCAGACGACGGACTGCGGCGGCGTTCAGGGGCAAGACATACATACATACACGACGCCCGAATCCGTAATAGCCAACCGAGCATGATTCCCATAATTCTCGTCTTTCGGACTGCGGGATAGGTAATCTGCTAATAGCCGCCAGACGCCGCCCACCTATCTGCTATCGCTCGTCAGCCCACTTGGAATAACGTCGTTCGCCCGTCACATTGAGCAAGGTACGGATACTGGACCGTGGCCTTTCATCTATCGCTCGAGCCTGCAGGTTAAGTACGCCTCAGGCCAAGTGGTCTAATAGGGTCGCGATGGTAGCGCCGCGCTGGAACCCCAAAGCCAATAGTGGCCGATTCGGACGGCCCAAGGGTCTTTATTGAAATGAACGCCGTGCCCATCAGCACTTTTTAGCTCGGCAGCGGCTGCAATTTACCGTCCTTGTGCACCTGCATCGCAGCCCCGTTACGGATGGTCACCAAAGCAGCCAGCAACGCCCTAGCTTGGGTCTGTTAGGAATAATATGTTGTGTCCTCGGCGGGCTAGAATTAGCCTCCGGACTGATGTGTGCTCGAACAAAAGTTGCCACAGGTGTCGTCCGGAATCTGTTTTTTTCTTCTTCTTCTTCTTTGTGGTTGCTGAAGGGTTGGCAAGGCAAGTCGTCGGCGCGTGTGCTTATTTCCAGGTCGGCTTCCAGGATGGATGGTGGAGGAGGAAGAAGAGGTTTGATGTCCCTGGTTCTTATGCTGTGGTCCTGAGAATCTCGAGAGGAAAGAAGACGAGAATCATTGGAGACCAGGAGGGGCGATCCCCCTACATCCCCGTCAGTTCCTGTATGTCCAAGACTAGGCCTGGCAGCAGCTAGGGTTATTTGGATCAAATATGCGGAATGGGTCCAGAGGCCAAGCAAGGGCTTGTAGACCTCTGATTGATTGGCTGTGCGTCGGGGCGGCTTTCGTTTCTGCTTGTCATGAGAAGAGTGGCCGTCCCCGTCGTCCTCTGGCTCTGGTGGATCCATCGTGCCGGTCTGACGACGAATCTTCTTTGAACGACTTCTCCTTTTTTTTTTTCCTGATCCGCAACCATTGGGAATGCCAACGCCCCAGATACCCGCGAGGCAGCCTTTTGCGCAGGCATGGTGCCATATTAGGTGTACGGAGCGCATAGCGCATCAGACGGACACATCTGGACCAAACATACGGAGCAGAGGCATGACATGCGCAGCCGGTGAACAACACCAAGATGAGGCTACAGGAATGCCTGCTCTGCTATCCCACCTGTATCCTTTTATGCATGAAGAGCATTACTATGATGGCCCAGCCCAGATTTGAGGGTTCTCTGGGGTTTGGATTCCCCCACAAACAGGGCCAGCGCACACGGAGTCAGGACAGGCAGGTCGCTCAAGAGCATATATCTTGGGCACATCAAGATAACAGGAAGCCCATACTATGCAGGTTGGGCTGCCGCATATCTCGTTACCCAACTTGGTTTGTGCGCAAGTGTCATGGCCAAGGAGAGCGCCATCGGCTTGCTGGTTGACGATACGCACCCACCCACACGCGTACGGTCAGAGAGGCGTGGCTGACATCCATCACCCATCGGCCAGTCAGGTTGTTGTGCAGCCTGACAGGCAATCAGTCCAATCAAGCATCAGGATAAGTTGCACAGGGCGATTGATCAACGACTGTTGCCCTCGACGGTCCTGTGTCCTGAGTCACATGGTTCTAACGAGGATGCAGCTAGTGGGCTAGCGGCACATCTCAAGTACATTACCCTCCGTCTTCCCCATTGTTGCCCTATGGTGTGGTCGGTTGGATAAGGGTCCACTTTGGCTCCTAGTTTTCCTCATCCTCGTGCTTGTACGGAGTAGTGTACGGATACTGTACACTACACTACCGCTCTGACCATGTAGACCCCGACCTGATAGGACAAAGATTTGTGTCGCAAAGTAGTGGGGGCGAAAGAGTAGCAAGTACCTAGGAGACCCCTTTCCTCACCATGGTATGTGCAGTACGGAGTACTGTAGGTATGTATCCGTACAGCATGATGGCCAAGTAAAAACTCCTTGACCGGGAAGTGTGGAGTTGTGACCTACCTGTACGTACGTACGTACGTTGAGACTCTCTCACTGACCAGATTTTGTGATGAATGTCGTCGCTGAGATAACTGAAGATGTACGACCACATTTACCTGACTGACATGGGGGTTTTGTCCTTTTTCTCCTTTTCTTCTTCTTTGGTTTTGCCAAATAGGGCAGGCGTACACGCTCCTCTTTTTTGTTTGGCGGCACTCGAACGGTTCATTTCGAGATGTTTCCCGACGGAAGCAACGTGGTGATGGTTGTTGTTTAGAGGCAAGTCCTCAAGAAACGGCGGCCTGCGTAGTTTAGACAAACGGTCACCGGCTTTTGGAGCAGGGGGGGTGTAAGACGGAATATCTGAAGCGCTACGGATGTACGCCCAGCCATGCCGGCACTTGGCGGCCGGTCGCAACGCCGCACTCTCTCCCATGTGCTTTCTTGTAGGGCAGAGGAACACCAGGCCCGGTCGGAGACGTCTGCGGCGCATGCGATGAGTTACGAGAGCAGGATATGATCAGCCGGTAGGCCCTTCTTGAGCGGGTAGTGGTGGTGGTGTTCGTCAAGAGTCCCTCCCTCCCTCGTCCTGGAAGGTGGTGGGATGCGATGCGCGCCAGTTGCAGGCCTGGTGCTACTGTTGAATGTTGTGTGGTTGTCATGCCACACAAAAAGCTAGCATGCAATGCACGAAAATGGAGCACATCAACGGCAACCGTCGAGGCCCAGAGTGTGACGTCCGTCGCGGGCTGGCTGCATGACCATCACGCGAGTGCAGTCGTCTAGCTCAAGGGTTGTTCTTCTCGTGATCGTGATTGTATCCATACCGGTCGGTAGTGTAGGTATTTGTACGACTTTTTTTTTTCCTTTTTTTTTTCCCTCTTTCTTTTTTTGAATTTTCTTCTCTTCCCCATGTACGTACTTGGTAGGCCCCCTGTATTCCAATCAGGGGAGCAGAAGAGGACATTATGTCCCGTGGTTTGTTTATGCAGCTTGCATCTCATCCACTTCCGATCGTCGCGTTGTGGCCTTGGAGTGTAACGGTATCCGTACCTATTCTGCAGATATTCCATCCAACTTTGGAAAACGTTGGGAACGGCAAGGGCAGTGAGCAAAAGAGCGGCATTGGGGGGGAGGGTACGGATACAGGAGGCAGAATCGGGGGCCTTGCTGGTTCGATTGTGCAACACGAGTCACTTCGCGAAACGTTGCTGGAAATCATGCCAGATTACGGATACATCGTCCCGCCGACGATGGAGGGTTGGCCAGGCTAGTATTACTCCCTAGTGTGCTCTGTAAAGATTGAGCGAGGAGAGGGAGCGCGATGCGGACGGCCGCTCGCCCCCTATTTACCTTTTCCCTGCCTACCTTATCTCGACAGGAGGAGAGAAAGGGTCGGTCGCCCAGGTCTAGGTCCAGGTTCAGCGCGTATCGAAATCACCCAGCCATCTCGTTCTGGTCCACCAGCTCTGGGCTGCAAGATGAAAGGAGTGGGTTCTATTGGGTAAAACGACTGGACAAACGAAACGGCTGAGCGGTTACCGGGCTGTTGAGGAGAGAAGAGGAAAGTGAAGGGGGGAAAAAACAAATAAACAGGAAGATGAGGAATTCCTGCCACCCACGAGTTTTATTCCCTCTTCAACGATACTCACGCTCATTTACGCATTCCTGTTCTCCTTCTTCTCAAAGTGTACATACAGCAATCACGTCTTAGCGTCTGTCGTTGCATCGGTGAGGAATGACCGTTCGACAGGCACAGGGGAGAGACACAGTGACACCGCTCGCAGAGAGGCTCTAAGCAGAAGAGAAAAAAGGAAAGAAGGGGGAAAAAAAACATTGGTAAATGAATTATGGCTGCTAACGTCTGGGATTGACGGTCAGGGGTAGGCCCCACATGGCATATCCCCGGCAAAGCAGCAGGGTCTGGGAGGTTACGAGCCCCTGATGCCGGCCAAAGTACCTATAGAAATGCTTGTCCTCATCCTCACCTCGGTCGTCGTCGTCGTCGTCGTTCCCGTCTGTCCGTCCTGCATCTTTCTCGATCGCCTGACTGTTCTTGTCCGTCAGCACTATGTAGCGCAGAAACTTTAGGATTGATCCCCCTTTCCTTTCTCTTCCTTTCCCTTTCCTTCCCTTTCCTTCCCTCTCTCTCCATAGTACAGCGCGCAGCCTGCAACGCAACGCAACGCTACGCGACTACCACCTACCTGTGTAGTAGTGTAGTTTACACTAGGTAGAAAAAAAGGGATCCCGTTACGGGTCTCGCAAATTTCGTCCCACCCGCTTGCATGTTGCACAGACCAGTCTGCGTTCTCATCTCGCCCACCTGGCAACCGAGCGACACACCTAAGCGCATTGACAGGCAAGGAAAGAGCTACCAGATGCGACGCCCCGCTCCCATTTTAAAGTGCAAAGTACCGTGTACAAAGCACCGTAGGTAGGAGGAAGGTAGGTAGGCAGGTAGGTACCTGCGCCGGGAAAGGTATCTGGTCCTGTGCAGCATTCTGCGATGCATGCCCTCCCTGTACGTGCAAAAGTCTAGTAGTATACCTGAACATGTGGTGGCTCTTTCTCTATACATATCGTCCCGTTGCTTGGCATTCCTCTACATACATACCTACCTGCTCCGTCGTAAAATAGCAATGTCAAACAACATCAGAATCTTGGCCGTCGTGAGCAGACCAGTCCAGAAGAGACAGACCAACAGACACCAATGACAGGCACGGGCGGCGAAGGGAAGGAACGAGATGGGAGGTTCCACCACCATACGAGCAAGGCGACGCGATGCAGGGTCAGTGTGGTCTTTGACAATGACTGACTGGCTGCTGACTTGTACGTACAAGTACGTACTGCCCTACCATTGTAGATAGATACTTATACGGCAGTACGAGTTTGACGGGACTGCAAGGGAAAGTACCCCCACTACCAAGTATCCGTTTGGAACCAGACCCTTGTCGTCGATTGCACCTCACTCGTCGAACCTCACACACACACACAATACAGAGAGAGTGTGTGTCACTCACACCTCTCACACACACGCCGCGCCCTCTCTTTTTGCCCCCCCAAAGCTGCTCAGCAGACCGGCCACCAGACAAACCTTTGACCTTCGTCGCACTTGCCTGGACCTGGTCACTGCTCTCAAGCCCAGACAAGCATCCTCACAGCCCATCATCCTACCCCATACCGCCCGCCCCCTTCCCCCTTCTCGCGCTCTCTACGGTTTGGATCAAGCCCACCGTCCAGTCCATACCGTATCGCCTCCCGTACCGTCCTTGTCTTCACCCAAGCAACGAGACAGCTTCCAAGCCAGTGCCGCCCTACGAGCTGACACTGACACACTCTGTACGAGATACATCCCTACCTCTTTTCTCCGACCAATCTAGAGAGGTGCCTCTCACACACCCGGCGGGGAGCCACTCCGAACGGGGCCACGCCTCTTTTTTCCTTCGCAAGGGACTAACTAGCTGGACCGTGTGAACCTCGTTCAACCGGGCCTCCTGACAAGGGCAAAGCCTCTTCTTGTCACGCTTTTGCGAATAAGTACCCCCAGCATCCCACACGACCTCCCGTTTTTCTTCTCTTCTTTCCCGTCTTTCCTCTGCCACCATTTACAGGTCTTCCTTTTCCTTCTGCCACTATTCCCCCCTCTTGACTATTCCCGACTAAGAGATCACACCACCCCTCTCTGAACCCATACAGTACTTTCAATAGTGCCTTTGTTTTAACCCCTTTTCATTGTGATACCCAAGTCTGTCGCCTGACTTTTTGATACCCCCCCCTTCCTCAACCACACACCAGACACAATGGCCGAAGAACAGAAGCCCGTCGAAGTCCCCAAGGAGACTGTCCCTGCCACCACCGAGCAGCCCGCTGCCGAGACGAAGCCCGTCGAGACCACTGAGACTCCTGCCGACGCCGCTCCCGCTGCTGACGCGACCGTCGAGACTCCGGCTGCCGCCACCGAGACCCCCGCTGAGGCTGTCGCCGAGGCTGCTGCTCCCACTGAGGAGGCCAAGAAGGAGGCCGTCCCCGTCGAGGAGGGTACCCTTGAGCACAAGGGCGTCAACTTCCCCAAGTAAGTCGCATTTGCCAATCGCTAGTTATTGTGTCTTCTAACAGCTATTCTCAGGAACTTCATCTACTCCAAGGAGTTCTTCTGGTTCGGAAACGATGCCGTCGAGTCCAAGAGCCTCTCCTCCTACCTGAAGAGCGAGAAGTCCGCCGAGACTGCTCACCACAACGCTGCCTGGGCTTCCCACACCGGCAAGGGCCTCCTTTTCTTCGGCGACAAGGCCGCTCCTCAGGGAGTCATCAACTTGGTAAGACCTCTCGAGATAACGCGCCCCCGGAAGTCATTCCGCTAACAAGCATCCCAGGCCGATGCCTCTGAGCCCGCCGCTGATGGCGCCAACAAGTTCCACTTCACTGCCAAGGGTCAGAAGCACACTTTCAAGGCCCCCAACGCCGAGGACCGTGACAACTGGATTTCCCAGCTGAAGCTTAAGATCGCCGAGGCTAAGGAGCTTGCCCCTACCGTCACCGAGACTGAGGCCTACAAGACCGCTCTTGAGAGCTTCAAGCCTGCCAAGAAGGAAGAGAAGAAGGAGGATAAGCCCGCCGAAGCTCCCGCTGCCGAGGCCGCTGCTGTCGCCGAGACCCCTGCTGCTGAGACTCCTGCCGCCCCCGCACCTACCGAGGAGGCTGTCAAGGAGGAGGAGACGAAGAAGGAGGACCCCAAGCGCCGCTCTGCTAGCCGCAAGCGTGCCTCCATCTTCGGCAGCCTCCTCGGCAAGAAGGATGAGAAGAAGGAAGAGAAGGAGGAGGCTGCTGCCACTCCTGCTGAGGCCGCCAAGGAGGAGACTCCCGCCGCCGAGGTCCCCGTTGTTGAGGAGCCCGCTGCCGAGACCCCGGCCGCTCCCGTTGCCGAGGCTGCTGTCACTGAGACTGCTGCTGAGGACAAGCCCGCAGAGGCCGCCAAGGACGAGAAGAAGGAGAAGCCTATCCCTACCAAGCGCAACAGCATCTTTGGCGTCTTCGGCAAGAAGGAGAAGAAGGCTGCCGTCGCTGCCGAGCCGGAGGCCGCCCCCGCCCCCGCTAAGGAGGGCGAGGTTACCCCCGCTGCTGAGAATGCTCCCGTTATCCCTCCCGTTGAGGCTACCACCCCTCTGGCCGTTGATGTTGCCAACCCCAGCACCGTTCCTACTGAGGTTAAGGAGACCGCTCCCGCTACCAATGGCGAGACTCGCCCTGAGCTCAAGGAGAAGCGCAAGTCTTCCCTGCCGTTCGGCTTCGGGAAGCGCGACAAGTCTCCTGCCAAGTCCCCCGTTCAGTCTGAGGGCGAGGAGGCTGAGAAGCAGGAGAAGACCAGCGCCTTCTCCAAGCTCCGCGCTACCATCAAGGCCCGTGGCAAGGCCGACAAGCCTGCCGACAAGGTAGAGAAGACTGAGGAGAAGACCGAGGAGACCCCTGCTACCGATGGTGCTGAGCCCGCCGCCGAGACTCCCGCCGCCGAGACCTCCAAGGCCACCGAGGAGCCCGAGAACAAGCCTGAGAACGTCGCCTCCTCTACCCCTGCCCCTGTCACCGCCGCCGCATAGAGTGCGCGCCTGGGCTCGACGTCGCTTCCTCGCAAGCGGAAGTCACGCTCAAAGGAATGAAGCAAGCAAAAAACAGAAATCAAATCACCAAAAAAAAAAAAAAAAACAAGTGCACACGCATCGAATCGAGATTCGGAGGAAGAGCAACAAACATCACGTGACTTGTTTCACTCGGATGGGTTTGTTCGGGAATCGGATCTGCATTTCAAGATACCCCGTCAAGACTGGTTCTACCTGATACCCTTTCCTATTTCCCTCTTTACGGCACACGCATTGGAAGGCGAAACCCGGCGGGAGGTGATTCCGTTTCATTTTCTGTCGTTCTCGAAGTCAGTTTCCTCCGTCTTTGCTCTCTTTTGTTTGGCTTGGTTTTTATCTCGTTTTTCTTTTTACAAGTATCGTGCTTTGATACCCAGTTATACCCGTCGCTCCAGACAAGAACACGAAAAAAGGAAAATACCCACGACAAAAAATCGAAGTTGCCTTGGGTCGACAGGATGGACGGATCTCTTGTGTTTGGTTCAACTCTCGGGCAAGGGTCAGGAATTGTCAGACTCGAGTTTGGAGACGTTGCTGTTGATGGACAAAGACTGCATGAAACTGTCTGTGCTGGCCATTAGGGCTAGTGTCAGCTTGTTCGCATCCACTTAATACTTAATAGAAGCTCGTTGCGTATTGCCTAGTCGTGTATTTTTGGTCCGTTTCGATTCAGCCCTAGTAGTGACTTTCGGCGGATGTGAGGTAGTCAAGTGCTCGGCCTTGGTCGCTCAAGCCTGTGTCTACGTAAGCTGGAAGCCCTCGCGCCTCGTCACGTCCGTCTGCATGCCTTGCAGCGTCAAAAATGCGGTGGGCAAATCCCGCCAACGGTCATGTCGTCGATTCTCGAAACGGGCGAACAAGCGTGAGAGTCTGAACCCTGCCACCACACCACACCACGTGCAGCTGCGAAGCCTGCTAGCCACGTTCCAGAAGGTTGATAAGCGTGAAACGTATGCGACGATGCACGGCTCCATCGGCCTGCCCTTGCTGGCCCGATCTCTTGTCTGGACGGGCTGTTCGTGTTCATGTACACTATAACCTGCCTTGCCACGCCGTCCTGCACCTGAGGGGAGGAGATGAAGCGGGGTTCGCGGGGAAGGTGATCGCTGCTCTCGCTTGTTTGACCGGTGCCACACAGCGTTTGCGACAGTCTGTGTCGTAGTAGAGGGGACGGACAAAGGGGACCCCGGGCGTCAGTCAAGTGCATGGATGGGATAAGCCTCTTCGGTGCAGCGTTCCGCTCTCTCCCCAGTACTCGTTTGGTTCCCCGGGCCTTCGCGCTGCCTCAGTCCGTGTGTATCTCTCTCTCTCTCTCTCTCTCTCTCTCTCTAGTACTGACAAAGGCGACAGGCGGGCAAAGAGGGGTTTCGGCTGGGAGCTTTGACTGCGAACTAGTCCTCGGCGGGGATCTCTCGGGCAAGGGAGGCCTTAGCTGACAGACGGACGAACGGTCGGCACGTGCTCTGTTTCGTGTCGTCTCTGCCTCTCGATGACGAGGGATGGGTTCAACAGTTGTCCCGAGAGCTTGCCAGACTCGGACGCCTTGGTCTCGACGTTGAGACCCCGGAGGCTCTTGCGGGCGACTTTTCCGGTTCGAGCGCTGACAGGTGGCCACTCCGTCTTCTGATCTGGCAAATACGGTCCAGTAACCGACGCGGCCGATACGGCCCATACACGGGTCGCGGCCGGGACGGCGTTGGTAGTACTGGGGGCGTGGGGGGAGGATCGATGGACGCACGCGCTCAGCCAACCGTTCTGCACCCTGACTCGGGCCGGGCTCGCGCATGGATTATTGACATCGTGGACCTCGACCACGGCACAAGTTGCGACGCACTGATGCGGTTGGCTCCCCTGGCCCTTGGCCTTTCTACACGCGATTCTGGCCGGCTGGGACAACCTAGCTGGTGACTTGAGGCGATGTTGGAAATTGACCCACGATCCGGCGGATCACTACATGATCGCGGCGTCCGAGATGGCCCGTTCTAGCCTTGGAAGTGAAGGAACATCACGTGGGCTGTTTTCCTGACAACTGGGAAGGAACACTTGAATTCCCGCCGCGCATGTGGTGGAGAAATGCGTTTGTTGGTTGGGTTGACCTTGTCTCTGTTACGGAGAGTAATTTACGTTGTCTTAGAAGGCATCAAAAGAAAGGTCGGTTTCTGCCAATTGGTCAAGGTGCGACTGGGCCTAGACCAAATGACATTCTGTTTTATCCGGCTTTCGAGAGGGCAGCAACCTGTCCGTAAACCATCCTGGCGCTGTGGGTAGTGAACGATGAGTGGGCCAAGAAAATGCAAGAACACTGGCATTGAATCGGAAGCTAGTCGAGCTGCGAAGTTCTGCCCTGGTCGCTTTGCGTAGTAAAGGTGTTGATACACGCGTTATGGCGATCGTGCTTTAAATTCCTTGCTTCAAACATCCAGACAAAGTATGTCGTTGACGCAGCGAGGCTGTCGATGGTCGGCAGTATGACAAAGCAGAGTAGGTCGACTGATTTGCCTGAGTATCGACCGGAGCGATCTTGTAGTTGTCGGGCAGCTCTTGGCAGACCCAGCCTCCCGCTCCGTACGGCAGGGGGGAAGAGGCTCCTTGTGCTCCTTCTTGATGGGCGTTTGCACGCTTTGTCCAGAGCCGACGACAGAGCGTTTGGGCAGAGACAGAACGCACGTGATGCTGCCTCGAGAAATATAGCACTCTTTGCTAAAGACACACACGCATTTATCCTCCCTTCGTAGCCCTGCCAAACCATGTCAAGTAACGTCATCGTGGTGCACCACAATACGATGTACAACATTTGACAAAAGGCCAATGAATGCTCTACCATGCCAGAATGAGAAGCGAACTTTTGTCCATCTGATCATGGCGGTTATTACGAGACCTACGGTTCACTTGATGTCAATATTATCAAGGAAGGGGGGGTTTGGTCCAAGGCCCCGTTAACATCGTTCGCTCTTCAAGTCACTATCCAAACTGTACTCAAAATACCATCCTTGGGCGGTGGATGTCTTCGACGTCGAAAAGCAAGACGATATCGCCGGGTATGCTTGTGAGCAAGACAGACACGCAGACGCGGAGGCAATGCGACCCAATGCTCCTGTCTTGCACCTTTTCCTGGTCCTTCCAACAGAGGTTTCGGGTGCAGAGGGGGTTATGCGTTTTGGATTTGTAAAGTAACCCTCCAACATCATGGATGTGCATCCCGTTCGCACAGTACCATATCCCGTCTTGCGAGCACCCAAAACACGATACCGGAAACCAAATTATGATATTCCAAAGCACGGTAGTAGACGTATATCATCGTCATCATTTCCGCTAAAGCCATTGTACCCGTCAGTTTCAGGGGTTTTACGACAACTTCCGGTCGAGGTTTCACCAGCAGCCTGTGGATTGCGTACCCAGATGTACGGAACAGTTATCCCGATGAGACGAGAGCCCCCCCCCCCGCGGGCGTCACTCCATCGTCCACGTCAAGGTTCGCGTAGAGAAGATTACTCGGAAAATCTGGCACGAGACGGTCGGTGGTCTACATGGGGTCATCGTTCTGGTTTCCCTCCGCGCGCGAAGGCAGGGGCTGCTCGATTGTTCGAAGAACCAACTTTCTTCTCCAGGCAAGACCGCCCGACTATGCCATAGAATGGTGATGGCATGTACGTAGGAGTGCCAGGCATACTGTATATGCATTGCTGTCAAAACAGCCTGTGATCCGAGATATCGACATCAGCAAGGCTCGCTGTAGGCGTCATCTCTCAGTATGATGCGGCTACATGCATGTTGTAGAGAACAACGGCGATGCTTGTGGAGATGTATCTACCAACAAACGCATAGGCGGCCGAGATTGCCGGCGGGGTCAAGAAGACGGCCATCATCCAGCATAGTGGTCTTCTTCTTCTTCTTCTTCTTCTTCTTCTTCTTCTTCTTCTTCTTCTTCTTCTTCTTCTTCTTCTTCTTCTTCTTCTTCTTCTTCTTCTTCTTCTTCTTCTTCTTCTTCTTCTTCTTCTTCTTCTTCTTCTTCTTCTTCTTCTTCTTCTTCTTCTTCTTCTTCTTCTTCTTCTTCTTCTTCTTCTTCTTCTTCTTCTTCTTCTTCTTCTTCTTCTTCTTCTTCTTCTTCTTCTTCTTCTTCTTCACAAAAAAGATGAAAAGAAATCGAAGTACGTAACAGGACTTGTCATCGGACAAGAGGCAGACTTGCCCTGGGGACGCTGTGGCATCGACAACGGACCGAGTTGGCCATCACAATGAAACACGTACAGGAACCCGACCTTCATCTTCGCGCAAGTGCCATAGTTAGGACAAAATATCCACATAAATAAAAGCTGTATCGTTGCAGCAGATTGGCCATTTGCGTACTATATACACGCCGACATTCCCTTTCGTTGAGCAAAGGCCGCCCACAAAGGAGCCAATTCACTACAGTCTGGGGCTGTTCCTGTGACAGCTCACCGTCGGCATTCCGAACTCCCAGGTTGGTTGGTAGTAGTAAGAGTAAATAAAAGGGTAATAAAAGCCACTTCAGGTGCCTCCTCTGGATCATAAAAAAAAGAAGGGATATATCTCTCTCATCATTGCCGTGACCTCGGCCACCCACAGAACTTCACAAGTCAAACTTTCCCATCGCCGGCCCCCCCCCCCCCCCCCCCCCTCAAGTTATCGGGAGACCTCGAAGCCGCTCCCCCACACTTAACCATAATGCTGCCTCAGCGGTAACTTCCTGTCCAGGGTGTGGAACGCCTGCGTCCGCGGGGTATACGGCATCACCCTCGGGCTCGCAGGTCCCTTCATGCCCGTCATCTCCCACTCTCTCTCCTTGATGTAATCCGACGGCGAGCTCCCGCTCCCGCTGTCGCTCCCGTCTTCCTGGACCGCGCCCGCCCTGTCTCTCTCGTTCGGCCAACACACGTACAGCGCAATGGCCAGGTTAGCCACGTACAGCGCGAGCATGTACACCGTGATCGCGAACGTCCCCTTGGCGAGCTGGCATGACTTGTATGCGCGGAACGGGCGGGCGTAGTCGCACGACTTGGCGATGTACCAAGCAACATTGGAGGGGTACCGCGGGTCGGCGTGGTCGGGCCCCATCTGTCCGTAGACGGAGACGGTGTAGAGAGCGACCATGGCGAGGTTGATGCCGGCAGCAAGCATGGGGAACCAGAACTTCATGATGAAGGCGATGAGCTTGACGAGGAGGACGAATAGGGTGATGACGGAGATGGCGACGTTGAAGTCGGTGAGACTACGGGATGGCACGTTAGCTCTGTTGATACCGGGAGTGTTACGAGATGTGTCCCATGATGCAAACATGGATTCCGGCACGATACGGAGGGATGAGATGGGGGGGGACCTACGTTCGTGTCCACACAAAAGGGACGTTAGGATACGGCTCGTAGTTGGCGTACGCGTACAGAATCATCCTGGGGTCTGAGTTGAAGCCGTAGTGGTGGCCGATCTCCCACAGCTTGGTCCGATACAGGTCCGGTTGAGCGATGCCGAAGAGGACGAGGAGCGGCACGAGGCCGGCGAGCTCGAGCGGCATCAGCGCCCACATCCACGGCCGAAGCAGCCATCTCCTGTGCAAGATCTGGTATGGCATTTTTACAGTTGATTCTTTCCCTGTTTTCTCCTTCCCCCTGGCCGGCTTTTTGTCGTGTCGCAAATGCCTCTTACAACGCGGCCCCCTTGATTCGTTTTCTGTCGCGTTGACCAAATCAAAAGTTCGGAAGTGCTCTTCTTCTTCTCAAGCCTTGTCCCTAGCCCGTTCGTCAAGGATAAGAATTCCTTGTATTTCGTTATTTTCTGTGTCGAGGCGCAGTTGTCGCCAAGCAAACGATGAAATTTCACATCGGTCAAGCACCAGCACTCAACCTTGGTGAAGTGCTGCAAGCCAACGCAAGCAAAGGGGCTGGTGTTTATTGGCTTGGATCGTCGTCGTTGCCTTGAAACGGGTTGGATTCTTCCAAGGCAGATGAAAAGAAAACCGGGTGAGAGGAGAGCCTCCTATCGGGTCGGGGGGCAGGGTGGCAGTTTAAGGGCCATTCTACCTCACCCTCTGCAGGTAGCCCTCCTGTTCATTCTATCCATTCATCGCCATTCGCCTTGGGGGAGGGGGGGGGGGGGGGCGGACGCAAGCAAGTCAGCAAGCAGGTGAGCGGCGAGGGGGTGGTCGGGTAAGCTGATGGTCGCGGGCAATTGGACCGCGCTGCATGTGCCGTGGACTACGAACGGTGCCATCACAGCGGGCCGATCCAATAAGGAGCGAAGGCGAGGAGGGTGGTTAAGCGCCGGGTTCGAGAGGGGCCGTGCAATTGGTCGCTTCCCCGGGGAACCAGCCAATAGTGACGGCGAGACGCGACGTTGCGCACAATACCCGCCTCGACGAGGACAGGGGTGAGGCGAAGATTTGGGGTTCTCGCCAATTGGATGTCGGGCGGATGGCTGGGGGAGAAAACGAGGGGGAAAATGGTGAGTGAGATGAGCCTTTTCGTGCGATGCTGGTGCGATGCAACGGGCTGCGCGGCAGAAACCAGAGACAAGTGGGCGAGCGTCAGTCGTCGCCTCCAGCACGCGGTGATGACCGCTACCTGCCCCCTCAAGTCGGAACTATCACAATGTGATTACGATGGTTCTTCCGCGCATGAGACGGGGGGTTAAGCGCCTGCTGAAGACGTCGCGATACCCGGATGTGATGAACCGAGCTCGATGTGGCGGTGGATACTTTCCCCGGAACAGCGGCAATGGATGGCAGGAACATCCAACAACTCGAAATGCAGCGTCACACTGGAGACACAGCAGGCCAGTGAGTGGCCGTGCTTACAGAGTGCCGTCAATCACGGATTGCGCCTCCATGTCACACCGGGAGGTAAGACAGGTCGGCGTGCTGTCGGAAATCCCACACTCGCACGGTTTTAGAGCTTATGTGAGCCCCGATGCGTTCGACCGGCAGTGATGAAGGACGACGCCACACCCAAGATATTAATAGTCGAGGTATAAAAAGCTTCCACCGAGAAGGATAACGGGCTCTCATTGAATCGGGGTGTCCTGCTCGAACTTAGTACCATAGTCTATCGTTACTGTCCTACGCGCGACTGCCAATTTGACTCGAGATTGACAGTGGCATGCCTGGTAAGTTTTGAGTGGTCAATTGGACTAAGCGCTTGAGTTTGTCTGTCTTTCGGACGAACTTCCGGGCCCGACTCAACCTTGTGAACATCCCGCCGAGTCCTTCACAACTAACTTACGGCGACATCAGAGGGAGGCGCAACGCCGTTCCAGCACTTAGGTAGCGGCTCTAGGACACCAACTGGGCCGCGAACCTGGTTTAGGACTCCTCGGACCGGGTCGATGGAGGCTCGTGGCCGAAGCAGAATCATGCGAACTTCGTAGGGAGGAGTAAGAGACACCCATTGCGATTAATAGGACCCGCAGGCACTTGCACGAGGAAATGGGGATCCCCACCCCCTGGGGGCCGGTCCTTCGGAGTGAGCTCCGCACCTCCGGCCGACACCGAGGCATCATTTGGGCTGTAGGTGTTCCCCTGCATCGCGGAAAGCGGATGAAGCCGTTTGGCAACCCAACTATAGGGCTGATGCTTACACCGCAGCTACTAGCTCCGAAGCCAGCCAGCACAACAACCCCCCAAGTGCAACAATTAGCCGACGAATTGGAAGTCCTGGACACGGTCTCACTACGGAATAATGAGAGACAGAGCAAGGAGAGAATGCTCCCGCAGGTATCCGTCTTGGTGAGGCATTCGAAGGGGTGGGATGTACTCCTTCTCATCCCTCCACAGACAACAGTGTCTTTGAGGTCTCTCCGGCCCCGAGACGAGACATGGGGGACCTGGAGTTGACGTCACACCCCTGCTATATGGCGGTTGCTTCCCGAAGCCATCAGTTGCGCGGGTCTCTACCACCTTTGCGTAGCGGCCAGAAGGTCACGGCGAGGACATGTAAGAGTGCTTGGATATTTCGACTGGACATGTAGCGCCAGCAGGAGCTTGAGAGCTTGATGTGATGGCCAGAGTTCCGACCAACCCGACTCGACCTGGTGGTGGCCAGTCTGTTCCCGCAGGAAAGCTGGTTGGCTGGGTAGTCACAGACAGCTATAGCTTCAGGTCGTTTGGTAATCATGGGGGTTGGCCTCGGACTCAAGCAGGGCGCCAGGGCCCATCAGCAATGCCTCGGGTGTTAGAGCCGTACCTTGATTTGCATAGTTTGTCCATATTCTTGACATGGAACGCACCCAACTGAAAGGCGGTAGGATTGGGTGGACGGATTCTCCTCGCCAACCTGTGCGTTGATGCCGAGTATGATAACGAAAGTCATGACCGCACGCGATGAATAAGTGCCTGCAACAGTGGCTGAGACACACTCAAGGTGGAACTCAGTGCTGACCAGGCAAAGCGTCAAACATTTGGCTGGTGGTGCCAGGAGAGTTGCGTCGACAGGTTATTACATGGGCCATGGGCACAAAGGTCGGGGAATGTTGTGAGAAATGCAGACGCAGATGCAGATGCTGATGCTATGTTGGTGCTGATGTACACTAGATACCTACCTAGGTAGGTACTGATGTTGAAGGCGCCGAAAGTGAGGTCGTGCAAGACAGGGCAGTCGCAGAAAAGAAACAGCACCGAAAGGGCAGCCATAAAAAGGCTGTGCCGGACTGGGACAAATGGCGGCAGTGTACGGAGCAAAATGGGTGATTCAGAACTGGCAGGTGACGATCCTCGATCGGCAAACTCGGGTGGGGTCGATCACGGTCTGGACCGCGCCAGTTCACGACTGAAAGGGCTCAGTTGACAAGGGTAATCCTAGTTAGGACCCCACACACCGCATGCCGGTACGTACAGTATATACGGAGTATCTATCCGTAGTCCTATGGTAATGCTTCTATAGGTTTGAAGGCTTGGCACTTTCCCATCGAGCGATCAGACAAGCTGATAATGCCCCCCCCTTGACAACCCGAGAGTACCGTGCACGATAACTGATAGGGGCCCGTGCACAGTTAAGCTGAAAGTGGATACAGTCATAGCCAATAGATAAGGGTATAGATAGAGGGAAAAAACAGAGGGAAAAAGTAGAAATAGAGGCAAAAAAATAGGGGTAATAGAGGTAACAGAGGGAAAAAAGGGATAGTCTTGGCCCATCCTAACCTAGAGCGTAGCGGAGGAAGCAGGGTGGGATAGACCATTCTAACCCTCCCTAGCAGAGCCGTTTTAGAATTACCTAAAGAAAAAGTCAGAAAAAGTCAGAAAAAGCTAGGATTAAACCCATAACCTTTAGATTATTAGGAGCACTACTTACTGCTAGACTATATAGAGCGAGAAGAACAAAATTTTTTGTTTGATTTGGAACTATAGACCTTTGTGACGTGTGTGCGCGTATCTACTCTACTGTCAGCTTAACTGTGCACGGGCCCCTATTAGTTATTGTGCACGGTACTCTCGGGTTGTCAAGGGGGGGGCATTATCAGCTTGTCTGTAGACTCTTTCCCATCCAGCCCGTCGTCTATCGGGTTCGCCTTTCGATGTGGGTAATTACCTAGAACCGTTGCTGACGACCCCCTGTCGGAATGCGGCTGTTTTGGTTGTGTTGTGGAATGAGAAGCTCTTTGCAATGCACTGTACTCCGTAGAGCCTCAGTGACGCAAAGCCTCGGAGTTCTTCACGAATATTCCCACTGCTTGTTGTTGCCTTGAAGAGAAGCCGAGTGAGCCGCTCCACGAGTGCCGTCGTTTCTTGCTTTGTCACCGCCTGCCACTCCGTTTGCAGACGACTCACAGGGAAGGAGTATTCCTGCCAATTCGGAAAGAGAGACACGGCGCTGAGACCTGCGAACCGTTTGCTCTGCAGAGGACAAGTGTCTCAGTAATGGCTATCTATCTGTCTGACTGGAGTGCCCGACCCTCTTTCCATTTGACTCAGTCTCGTCTTCTCCCCACGTCCGATATCACCCGTCCCGGACACTGTCCCGAATCCGAGAGTCAGTTTCATTGCATCGAGATCAACTGTCGTCTCGCCGTTGCTGAGAAATGTGAATTCGCCCCCGTAGGAATTCTATAGGTACGTGCCGTGCACATATCACAGAAATGCCCAGTATCGCGCACCTGAGCGTAGCAGAGAGATGGCTGTTATGACCAGGCGGGGAGCTAATGCTGACTGAGGCGTTTGGGGTCGAGTAAAGGGAAAATAACACTGCCCGTTCTCTGCTCGAGATCTTGGTGCGAGTTCGCTCCCTTCCATTCCCCATGTTTCGGCGGTGCCCTGCCGATCTATAAGGATCTGTTCCCGACTAGTACACGTAGTTGGGCAACCTCCCACCTTCTTTGTCTGCGATGATGATCTGTGGCTGTTGTAAAAGCTCCATCAGGCAAGTACACAACTGCCGGGCAGCAGTGTGTGGGACCAAAGATGGCAGTCGGCGGGGGTGAAATCTGGCATACCTACTGGGGGGGGGGCCAGAGGTTGAGCCGAGGACATGGACGCATGGCGGCTGACAAGCAGGGGGCTCTTGGCTGCTGCCATGTCCAAGCAAAGGCGGGCATGGACCAAAGAAAATGGAATGGAGACCGGCAGAGTCGAATCCTTACACCTACTGACTGTACGGATATACTACCGTAAGACGAGTTTTTGCCACGCACGAGGGCCCTTGATCGACACCGTCTCCCTCGAAGCGGCCGTGACTCCACTCGACCCAGCATTTACCGTCCCAAGAAGCCACGCGGCACTACGCGAGGTACTATGCATCCGTGAGTCGTAGTTCCATATAGCAACAGAGTGACGGGAGTTGGGCAGCTACCGACCCACGAGGTTATAACGGTACGGCTGTGCGCCTGTGTCTCCAGGAGGATGGCTGAGCCATGCTAGTGGTATCTCGTATAGTATAGTGCCACCTGTCCGTCAATTGTAACTCAACGGAACGGCATTCCCGAGGATGACGTAAGTCACTAGTCCAGTGGGACTCTGCCATGGGTGAATAGCGACGAAAGCAGTACTATGTATGCATACCGTGTAAACCATGGAGCGAGGTACCTGCGATGTAGTTTCGGTTGCATAGGTAGGTACCAAGTGTGGTACGCTAGTCGATAAGGCGGGAGAATATCGACTGTGGGCAGCCGACAATCGGCTAGGATACCGGAACAGGCTACCCCGTACACTAGGTACACTACCTAGAAGTGAAGGCGGCCAAGGTATGGCAAGGTAGCATGGAGCTTCTCACGGAGAGAGAAGGAGAGAAGGAGAGAAGGAGAGAAAGAGAGAGAGAGAGAGAGAGAAAGAGAACCAGATCAGCAGCATCGTAGCTGCCTCCAGCGGCGGACACAAGAACGCAAAGGAACGAATGATAAGGCCAGGGTGAGCCCCTCGGGGGGGCGGCTGGATCACAAAAGCTCCTCTGTGGAAATGGGGGTCTTCCCCCCACCCCCCACCCAGGTCCCAAGAAATCCAGAATCCAGACCCGAGTCCAAATACCACTCTACCCTCCTGTACGGCTCAGCCCCTAGTCGAAGTCGCGGTTCCAGTTCCAATTCCAGCCAACCAGCCAGTGCCAAAGTGAATCTTGCATGCCGTCGAACGTCCCAAGCCTAGGTAGGTAGGTAGTGCCCCACTCCTACGTGTACCTCACGTCTTATTCCTCGCCGCAAGTACCTCTAGTGTACGGATAGCTACACACAGTCAATACAGGTCACACATACTACATGCATACATGCATACACACATACATTCGCAGTCGTCCATTTCCATTTCATTCTTCAATTTTTTTTAAGCCCACTGTCTGTCAATATGAAGAGGGGACTAGCATTGTCTCTGCTCTGCTGACGCTTCCGTCAATGGCAGTGTCGGCGGGGCTACCTAGCGTGAAGGGCCAAGGCACATAGATAACTGGGTAGATACTACCTACCCATGGTATGTATCCACGTGAGACGTGGGATGGCAATTTAGCAAGACGAAGGATAGGATTGCAGGAGCCGCATCCAAAAGCAAAAGACAGCAGGGACAGGGAAGGACAGGGAAGAGGGAAGGGAAGGGGAAGAGGAAGGAGAAAGGGTGAAGGGGTGACTGGATGCTGGATGCTGATGGATACTCATACTTAAGAATGGACAGAACGGGAAGGGGGAGGGCAGAAGCGGTATCTGTCTATTGGGAAGTCACTCTGTTCTGCTCTTGCTGCTTCGACGGGCATAGGCTTATGTACCTTACCACTGTCTCTCCCCTTTTGGGCCAATGTTCTTCGACGTCGTTCCCTCTCACTTTCTCCTATGTATTGAACAAATCACGTCTTCACCTCACATACATACATAGTGTACAAACACAC
This sequence comes from Colletotrichum graminicola M1.001, assembly GCF_000149035.1. Lineage (NCBI taxonomy): Eukaryota > Fungi > Ascomycota > Sordariomycetes > Glomerellales > Glomerellaceae > Colletotrichum > Colletotrichum graminicola. Next base: position 959,373 of record NW_007361006.1, read on the forward strand.
ACTCTCTTTCTTCCTCCCCCCTCTTCTCTGCCTGCCAACCGATCTGCCACCTGCCAAAAACAAAATCTCATTCGCCGTCTTGTTTGACCTTTCGCCCAGCATCCCAGTCTCGCGCCCGCGCTCTGGTACCGGGGCGCGTTGCCTTATTGCCAGACCATTCCAAACCGGTTCAAGTCCAGTCCGAGCCAGGCCACGCCAAACCAGACCAGAAGAGCCGGATAAGAAGGGGAAGAAAAAAAAAAGCGAGCCAATGCGACGTTCCCTTGCCACGACTCCTCTTTAGACATCCGGACACCGATTTCCCATACAGCGTCTCGATTCAAATTTTCTGATCCACGTACATCAACCGCCATCACGGACTGCTCCACGGCTAAAACCGCGATACCAACAAACCCGCCTCGTCCCATCCTACTGTCGACCCGCTGCTGCGTCGATGCGCCTACCTCGCCAGACCATCCCTACCATCCGTACTTTTTGTGCCTTCTTCGCCTTGCCGCAACGCTTGATGCACCGTGCTGCACCTGACACCGGACTTGACCCTACTTGTTCCCAGTCACCACCACCGCCCACACCAAAGCCCGCGCATCTTGTGCACCGCACTTTTGTGTGTGGTGTCGATTGCCGGTAGACTGGATTGCGTTTATCCTCATCCTGGTAAATCCAATCTTTTCCCTTCCCGTTCCCGACCCTTCTGCCCGTGCTACAACAGTGCTTGATTCCCCTTGCTCGTCACCATCCCCGGCATCATCATCACCACCACTACCCGCCCGCCTGGCTGCTCCGCTTTGATAGCTTATGGCAGTCGGCACAATCCTGACGTCTTGCTGCAAGGCCTGTTGTCTATCACTTTTTGGTCTACTGCCAGTGGCAGTAGCGCCGCCCATCTGCAGTTGCATCTGTACTTACCTAGTCGTCTTCGTTGGTCGGGTTGTCAAGTCACCTTGTTCCCCAACTCCTGACCACCCCCCCCAGTCGCTGCAACCTGCCCCCTCCCCCATTCGAAGCCTGCCTGTCCCCAGTCGCGCCCCTAGCATCAGTCCACCACCGTCCCTTCCAGACTCCATGCCTGCAGGCCCCTTCTCTTCCTCTTAATGGCCGAGCCTCGCTTGATCGAGATTCCCGTGCCTCGGTCGTCAACAAACCCTCGCACCCACCCCCGGCAGCAGCAGCAAGGTAGAGAGAGACAGAGACACAGAGAGGGGAGAGAGAGTGAGAAGGCCCATCTAGACACTGGTGGCTTCTGTACTTGTTGTTCGCCCACAGGCGCCTTGCTGCTGCTAGCCCGTTCTGTGGCCCCGTGCCTGCACCTGCACGCACCTACACACCTGTATCCGTACCCGTAACCCACAACCGCGTCGTATTGCGTCCCCGTCTGTGCTGATCTGTCGGTGCTTTCCACCTCTGCACTTGCCTCAACTGTTGTCTCCGCTGTCGCTAAAAGGGATTCACTCTAGTTTCGACAGGGGAAGAGAACCATAGACTTGGAGGCACGAGACGAAAATTTCTAGGCCGGTCCGACTTTCGCGGCCGCCGTTCATCCTCACCCCTTCCTCCCGCGCATTCATGCCGCAGGGCGACGACCGCTTCCCACAACCCACCTTACAACTGCTTTCGCCCTCGCCCACCTCGCACCGCTCCTATCGTGCCTCGGGATACATCGCAGCGCCCACCACCACGACCACCACCACGACGGCGACAAGATCCACGACGGCGACCCCTTTTCCTGCCGCCGCCGCCGCCGCCGCCGCTGCCGCCGCGACACCCGTGGCCTCCTCCGCCTCTGTTTCTCCCACCGCCTCGACCCCGGGCTTTCAGTCGAGCGACCCTCGTTACCATCCCGCCTCGCCAACCCCAACCAATTTCAGTCCGGGAGGGCAATGGGCAACGCCTGAAATTGGTCGGTATGGTTTGACGTACAGCGATTCAACTTGCGATCATTCATTCGACGCCCTCTCCACCTCCCTCTTGACGCCCACATCGGACCCTACCTCCCCGACCGTGGCATTGCATACGGGCCCATCCCACACCCCAAGGTATACAACGTCGTCGCAAGGCAAGCGTCACCCGGACGAAGAACCGGGCGCTGCGCAGACCCAGCCCTCGCCTCTGAAGAAGCCGCGCACTCACCTGGAACCCCCTCGATTCATCTCTCTTCCAAAGGCGCCCCCTCCTTCGGCTATATTCGCGAGACGGAACCAAGGGCTCATCTCCCCTCTCTTCTTCTCCTCCTCCAAGACCCGACGACAGATGCCCCCTCGGCCGAACCCCCTCCCCCCCTCAGACGCCGCAGCTGTTCTGCTGGCCCGTTTGAGGGAGGACAACGAGGGAGTTCACACTGTTCGCCTACCCCGCGGCACCGTTCATACGCAGGGCCCGGCCAGATCCGGTAGCACTCCGGGGAGCAGTAGCTTGTCGTCGTCCGCGGAAGCCACACTCACGTCTTCGGCAAAAAGTCCAAATAACCAAAATCTCCCGCAAGGGCTGCAAATATTAAGGGGAGTCGGCGTAGTAGAGCTCCTGGAACAGGACGAGCGTCCGACCTTTATCATCGATCTCGCGAATCCAATCAACACGCAAAGGACGGGACTGCACTTGCTGTACGCCAACGCGGCACTCCGCGCTTCGGCAGGAGTCCTGGAGCTGCTGTCTGTAGAGGGCGACGACGCCGCCAAAAATTCCGACTATATCCTTTTCAAAACATGGGCCACCAGTTTTGTGTTGAACCATGAATCGCTCGACGTATGTCTTCCTTCTCACACTTACGGAGGCATCACGTGGACTTGCTCAACCCTGCGCAAACGCTTTCGCTTCGTGAGCGGGAACACGAGTGCCGTATCGACTGCTCCCGGTTCCCCCGCCCCTCTGGCTGAAGAGTCCGATGTTCTCGAGCAGCGGAGCAGAGGCCCGACACCGAACCAACCATCCACCGCTGTACCCATGGACGACGAACCCGACTACTTTGGCGACATTGAACCCGACCCTCATGCCACCGAGGACGCTTCGCTCGTGACCGACTGTGTGATGAGAGACAACGGTGAGAAGTATCACTCGGACGAGTTCACTCAGCAGGTGTTCCAGGCGGCCATGACGAAGCCGTCTTTCGACTGGACCCGCATCCAAGCCACCCCAGATCTGGACGACCACATCCTCTTTTGTCGAAATACCGACTGGGCGTCTACGTCCCTCGGCCCCATAGAGCAATGGAGCCCAGAACTGCGAGCCATGGCCAACATGGTCATGGGTAGTCCTCACCCGGCCGCCATGTACTGGGGAGTAGACAATGTCACTCTGTACAACGAGGCTTATATCGAACTTGCTGGCCAGAAGCACCCGAAACTCATGGGCATGCGGTATCAAGACGCTTGGCCAGAGATATGGCACGACCTCGAGCCTGTCATTGCCAATGCGTGGACAAATGGCCAGTCAACTATGAAGAACGATAACCAGCTCTTTATAAAGCGGCACGGGTTTGTGGAGGAGACCTTCTTTTCGTGGTCCATCATCCCGTTATTGGGCAGTGATGGTGAGGTTGTCGGACTTTACAATCCGGCATTTGAGAACACCCGTCGCAAGGTCAATGAACGTCGCATGCTCACGCTGCGCGAAGTTGGCGAGAAGACCGCTTCTGCCAAGGATGTCAAGGGTTTCTGGTCACGGGTACAGGAGGGTCTGGAATTCAACGACCTGGATGTGCCGCTCGCCCTCATATATTCTGTCAGGGACGACAACAGCGAAAGCGAAGTGTCTTCCATGCACTCAGGGAGCATAGCGCACCCCCCACTGTTGCATCTCGAAGGCAGCCTGGGCGTTCCCGAGGGCCACCCAGCTGCCCTCAGCCTCCTCGATCTCAAGTCCTCAGACGAAGGCTTCGCACCTTACATGCGGCAGTCCATGACGATGCAAGGAGCGCCCATCGTACTATCGGTAGATGCAGGCAACCTTCCGACCAAGTTGCTCGAAGGCCTGGAGTGGAGGGGTTTCGGCGACCCGTCGAGGACGATCGTCATCCTTCCCGTCCATCCCACCACGGCCGGCGAGTCTGTTGTAGGTTTCATCATCTTGGGCACCAATCCCCGTAGGCCGTACGACGATGAATACCAGCTCTTCATCCATCTCTTGTCTAGACAACTAGCGACGTCAATGGCATCGGTCGTGCTGTTCGAAGAAGAGATAAAGAGGGGCCAGAGGGCCGCTCGTTTGGCCGCGTTGGATCGCCAGGAGCTACAAATGGAGTTGTACCAGAGGACGCAAGAAGCGGTCGAAAGTGAGTACAAGTTTACGCGCATGGCGGAATTCGCCCCGGTGGGCATCTTTATTGCCAACGACAAGGGTCTCATCAACTTCGCCAACGACATGTGGTGGCAGATCTCTCGACACCCCAGGACAGAAGACAGCGCCAACACATGGATGCAAAGCGTGATGGACGAGGACCGCCCGGGCGTCGAGCGCGCTTGGAGGAGACTCATTGACGAAAAGGAGGCCATGACGATCGAGTTCCGCTTCAAATACAGCCGCCAGAACGGCGTCAACACTATCGATACCTGGGTGTTGATGAGCGCTTTCCCCGAGCAAACCGAGGAGGGCAATCTGAAGAGCATCTTTGCCTGCATCACAGACATCTCGCCTCAAAAATGGGCCGAGGACTTCCAGAAGCAGCGTAGAGAAGAGGCGGTCGAGCTCAAGCGCCAGCAGGAGAACTTCATCGACATTACCAGTCACGAGATGCGCAACCCGCTAAGCGCCGTTCTCCAGTGCGCCGACGAAATTGTCAACAGCATCGCCGAGTACCGCTCGCAGCCGCAGGACGACAAGCAGCTCGAAACTCTTCTCGAAGGCTGTACGGAAGCCGCTAGTACCATCAATCTCTGCGCCAGTCATCAGAAGCGCATCGTCGACGACGTGCTTACCCTGTCGAAGCTTGACTCACAACTCTTGCTAGTGACCCCGGTCGATTCTCATCCCGTTACGATAGTGAGGCACGTCATCAAGATGTTCGAGTCGGAGCTGAACACTCACGAGATCAAACTGGAGTTCTCAATCGACCAAGCCTACATTACTCATGGTGTCGACTGGGTCAAGCTGGATCCGTCAAGGCTGAGACAGGTCCTGATCAATCTCATGACCAACGCCATCAAGTTCACCCAAGGCCGCGAGAAACGCCTGATCACGATGAGGATGAGCGCCTCTAAAAATATCACCGAGGTCACAGAGAAGGGCGTCTCATTTTTCCCAACACGCAAGGAGGACGTTCAGGCCTTGATTCAAGAGAAGGACTGGGGCACTGGAGAAGAGATCAACCTTCACTTCTCGGTGCAAGATACGGGGCCGGGCTTACGCGAGGACGAGAAGAAGCTCCTATTCCAGCGCTTCTCCCAGGCTTCACCCCGCACCCACGTGCAATACGGCGGATCGGGTCTCGGCCTCTTCATCTCGCGGATGCTGGCCGAGTTGCAAGGCGGGCAGATTGGCGTCGTCTCCGAAAAGGGCATTGGCAGCACCTTTGCGTTTTACGTCAAATGCCGCAAGACGCCAACGCCAAGCTCAGAGTCGGCGACCCTTTCAGCGCTCAACCTAGCCCAGCCCCAGAAGGGCGGAACCGCCGCCCCGAGCCCGCCGACTCTTCCGCCTACAACACTGCCCAGGCGAGCGTCTTACAAGAAGCCGGTCGTCGCAGCGCCGCCGCTTTATGACGTGCTGATTGTGGAAGACAACATTGTGAACCAGAGAGTTCTGCGAAAACAACTCCAGAACTATGGCAACAACACTCACGTTGCGAATCATGGGGGTGAGGCTCTCGACCAGCTCAAAAAGTCTCGATTTTGGGCCGGGCAAGAGGCCGAAGGATTCGATCTCAGTGTTATTCTCATGGACCTGGAGATGCCGGTTATGGATGGAATGACGTGTGCCAAACGCATTCGTGAACTAGAGCGGGCTGGAACTCTCATAACGCATATACCCATCATTGCCGTCACGGCTTACGCGCGGCCAGAGCAGATCGAGAGCGCGAAAGCCGCCGGTATTGTAAGTCGTCTTGGGCTTGTCCGCTACGAACCCTACTGACCTTTCTTTCCAGGACGACGTGATTTCCAAGCCCTTTAGAATACCAGACTTGATGCCCAAGATTGAGGAGTTGGTTTCAAAATACAGGGCTTCAACCGCTGTACCACCTGTGGCCTCGGCTTGAACGGTACTGGGCTTTGGAGGGGGGGGGGGGGGGCGGTCTCTTTCTTGAGCTTGCTAATTGCAAGCTGTCATCTCACCAGCATTGGGGGAGCCTGTGGATTTGAATCCCGGACTTTGAATTTCCGGCATCGACTCATTTATTCTTCGCCAGCGAGAACCTCTCGTTATATCCGACGTGTTTGGTAAAGCGGCATTAGACGAACAGACAGAAAGGCGTTCGGGGGTGGGGAGGAAGGTTAACTGATCTCAAAAAAAACTAACTCGGGAGGACGAACTGGCTTTTTTTCTGGTCATGGGAATTGCATTTTGTGCGAGAGAGAGAGAGAGAGAGAGAGAGAGAGAGAGAGGCAGAGAGAAAGCATTCTGAGGAACAAGGCTTGGAATACTGCGGGTGGGAAAGCATGAGAACGAAGATGAGCCACGGGCAATGTACAGAACAGGGGACCCGACTGACGATGGACACCCTACCTGTATCTTTTGATACTCGCCAAATCGGAGTATATCCTAATGTGAAGATACCTATCCTATAGACCCTACAGCATGAATGACAATGTGCACATAATGATTCCCATGGGCTTTTGGCCACTCAATAAGTGAGTGGCCTGAGGCGTAACAATACTAAGGGGGTACCTTGGGCGGGTCCGTGTCCAAATCGATCGGCACCCATTCCACTCAGCAGCTTACGTAACGAAGACTTTTCTCAGATAGCTCCCGAGATTGATGATTTTAGCAAGGAAGCTCATCACCACTTTGGACAGACAACGATCGCGGATCTGCCGCCCCGAATCCGCCCAAAAATGCATCAGCAGGCTCTGCGATCGGCCGGCAGCCGTATAAAGCCCGAAGTCGTCGCCATCAAGACGTGCATCCGAACCTTTTCCACCACGCAATGGCGCGCCGCAGACGAACCCTCCTCCGACAACAACAAGGGCAATGGCAGCGCGGCCCCTTTCAAGAGAGTACCCCTCTCGACCGGACGAGAGCGATCCCGCGCCGCGGCCAGTGAGATTGGCCAGCTTCTGAGAGGCGGGCCCCGTACCGGCGGAGCGAGCAACAATGCGGCGGCCGCCGGCGCGAAGCCCAAAGTCATCGATGTCAAGACCCTGCCCAACCGCGGCGGCCTCAGCGGCGGCCTCAGCGGCGGAACGAATTTCGTGAAGTTGCCGCAGGCCTTCGGGCGCGGCGGGCGCGGCGGACGCGGAGGCTTTGTCGGCGGACGTGAAGGGCGCGACCTCCCCTCGGGGTTCTCGTCCGAAGGACCTAGCCGGGGCGGCTTCAGCGGCCGTGGACGTGGTGGCTTCGGCGGACGAGGCGGCTTTGGGGCCCGTGGGGGAGGGTCAAGAGGACGCGGAGGTCGTGGCGGCGGCGGTCGTGGCGGTCGCGGCGGCCGAAAACCCAGAAGAGAGGGCGAGGACGGGGCCAACGATGCGGAGAGCAAGGCCAACCGCGCTTCGGTGTACGAGCGTTTCTTCCGTCCCGAGACAGCGGAGGAGCACACCTACGTCCGGGCGCGCGATCAAGGGTTCCTGCCCGAGGCCTTCACCCCCTCCCTGAACGTCGAGGGGCTGCTGGGGTTCACCCCGTCCTTGCCGATAACCAGTGCATCATCGGCCGTCGCCGCGCCGGCCGCCGTCATGCGATCCCTCCGCGATGTGGCGGGCGGTGCGCACTACACGCCCGACCACTGGTCCGACACGCAGCACACGACAACGGATCTCGTGTTCAAAGACAAGGGGACGTACTTCTTCAGCGACCTGGCCGAGAAGGACAAGTTCCTCGGGGACGTACGAGCGGCGCCCGAGGACGATGCGGCAACGAGCGTCAAGGTCAACGCCGCGCTGGCCACGAAGGTCGAGGAGAGCGCGAGCCAGGCCGTGCGGGAGTACATCATCGACCGCGTCGTCAAGGGACGGCACGTGACCCCCCAGTTCGTGGAGCGGGGCAGCCGGGACCCGGTGAGCATGGCGAGGGAGTCGCACCTGGTCAATGAGACATACAACGAGGTCGATGGGCGCAAGTTTGATGGCAAGATTGCGGCGTTGGTGGCCAAGGGGATGCCTGCTGCTGGAGGCAAGACCGCAAGGGCTTGAGGACCTTTGCAACACAATTGTAACTACATACACGCACGTAGAAGACGAGCGAGTGGAAGAAGACGAGCATTGTAGGATTAGAGGAGAGAGTTGAAAAAGACAAAAAAACGTTGTACATTTGGATGCAAAAGTCTCTTCTACTGTACACTACAGACCGAACGTTTAAAGACTTTTTCTTTTTTTCTTTTTCTTTCTTGCCATCCATACCTTGGTGACAGGGGAAGAAGAAAAGATGCCCTCTTTCAAAACATTTATATACATGGCGCTCCCGCGTTCGAGGGAGGGTCTCTCCGGCTGTCAGAAGACGGGGCCAAGAGAGAATCCGCCAGACATCAGCCTCATCCCTGGATCTTCTTGACTGCCTGCTGCTCCGCCGCGTCGACGACCTTCATCTCCTTGTCCTGCAGCTTCTGCAGCTCCTTGTCGGCCCGTTTCTTCAGGTCGGGCACGATGGCCTTGTCCTTCTGCCACTTGGCGTGGAGTTTCTTGCGCTTCTCCGTGACGGTGCGCATCTTCTCCCGCCAGGCCTGGGCGGCGTCCTTGGCCCGGCGGACGACGACGTCCTTGTTGGTCGCCTCGATCTTGAGGACGAGCTCGAGCTCGTTGTCCGGGTCGCGCTGCGGCTGCTGGTTGAAGTCGGGCGAGGCCTGGACGGCGGCCATAACGGGCTTGACGTAGTCCTTCTCGTGGAGGAGGAGAGAGACGGTACGGCCACCGGGCCGGGGCACGATCTCGGCTAGCTCGCGGAGGGGGTATGTCGTCGGGTCCTTGCGGCTGGGCTGGACGGTCAGGGCGCCGATAGCGTCCGGGGAGAAGCGGTCGCCAGACTGGAGCAGCTTGAGGACCTCGGTGTGGTGGGCGGCGAGGGACGCGAGACGCGAGGCGACGTCGGCGAAGTTTAGGGGGTCGGCCGGGTCGGGCTTCGGGTGCTTGGAGCCGGGGAGGTCGTCGTGGTCGGCATCGTCGACGGTGTGGGAGGTTCGAGAGACGATCTCGGTCGAGTCGTAGGTCGGGGACTGCCGAGACTTCTTCTTCTCCTTCTGTAGAGGGGCAGAGTGCGAGAAGGGCCGTGCCGCGAAGGGGGCTGCGGTCGTCGTCGTCCTAGTCGGCGCGAGGGCGTCAGACGCTGTGATCAGGCGAGCCGCGAGCGGCGCCTGCGCCTGGCTGTGTCTTGGTCAATTGGGGGGTTTCCTTCTCTGCGCGGCATCGGAGAGAAGGGAACTACCTTCTAGAAGCTTGTATCATGCCATTGGCGCCACGGAGGAGCGATCTGGGTGCGCGGAGACCTCGCATGGTGTGCTGTTGCGGTGGTTTTTGGTGTTTTGTTTGCGGGAGAGCTCTTGGAGCTTCACGTTTTGCTCGGCGTGACGTACGTACCAGGCTCGGCCGGTGGGTACCGTGCGAAGCGGGTCATCCTGAATACTGCTCTCTATCCGTTCTTTCATCTGCACTTCGAACCAGCTGCTGCTCCAGGCGGAAAAAGAAAATGGACCAGCAAGAGAGAGTACAACTTGAAGTATTTAATTATACTTATCTAATGATTTTAATAGGTGTTTTGCGGCCACCTTGGCTTCAAGATCTGGAGGTACATTGATCCCTTCCCTCGGCCTTCGTAAGTAGTAGCAGAATGTATACATATATCATAATATCGGTGGACATCACAACGAAGATGGTCGATTGGCCCAGCGGTTCAAGGCATCTGCTTTACACGCAGAGGATCGCAGGTTCGATCCCTGCATCGATCATGAAATCTCTTTTTTACATTTTGATTTTTATCATAGTCTTTTGCTCCGCGGCTTGTCATGTCCTACTGCGTACTGTTTTATGCGATTGACCATTGCTGAGGAAAGAGCGCTGGCTGGATATGCGTACTCCTTTCTCTATTGCTACTTCAAACTAGTGTTCCCTCTCCGTTCTTAAGCCACTAATTTTTCCGGGTTTTATGGTTTTTGGATGCGAGGGGCGAATTGTTAGGCGCATCTCCCGCCCTTAGCACCACCGTCTCTGCCTGCCGGTCGCGCTTTTTCACAAGCACGCGACGTCAGTGGGAGGAGGCTGACCATTCATCCACCACCAACTCTCCCGACACCTGCAAACCCGCCAAAATGGAGATTGAGGTCGACGAGGACCTCCTGCGGACGGTCGCGACGGGTGGTCAGATGGATTAGTACGTCGGAAAGCAAAACGCCCCCCTTTCTCGTTATCTTGATACTCAGCTGCTAACCACGAGCTGCAATAGTGGTCTATGGCCCGCCCTATCGCAAGGAATCATCTCGAGGCTAGATAAGGTACGTCCGCCACGTCCACCTCCCCAACCATCCCGTCTCGAAACGACCAGCTCGTCCGAATAACTCCATGGCCGCACATGTTTGGCAACCTTCTGGGTAGGGCGCGCTCACCAGTTCGCATCGCGAATGTCTAGATCGCCCATAATGAATTTCCTATTCCGAACCTGCCCACCCCTCCTCAACCAATTAACGCGTCAGGCCAACAACCGCGACTCCTCTCGCCGCTTCCTTCCTCCTCCATCGAACCCGCCAGCAGCCTGCCTTCATCGCAGGACGCCGACAAAGAGAACAGCAAGTCCAACGTCCCGTTGTCATCGACGATCCCCGTCGAAAGCGAAGCCGCCAACACTGCCGCCGCCGCCCCGGGGTCTCTTCCCGCCCAGATCGTGTCCATGCTCGAGGAGATCAACTCCGTCCTGTCGACCTTTCCCAAGTACCCGCCGCATACGATTCAGCGCCTTGCGGAGCTTGTGCTCGAGCCACGCCGCCATTACCGCCACCTAGCCTCGTACCTGCACGCCGTCGACCGTGTGGTTCACGTCACCAGCGGCGCAAACACCTACCCGCTCCCGCCGGCCATCCCGGACATGTCCACCATGACCCTGCTGTCCAATGGCGGTGCCAATGACCAGGAGAACCCGGCCGCGGCCGTGGCCTGGAGCAACTCGACGAACTCGGTCGCCTCAACCGTCGGCACGGACGAAGCCCTCGGCGGCGCCCTACTAACCCCGATTCCCTGGCTCACTCGCCGTGTGAGCCCGGGATCCTCCTCACCGGGCTCTTCCAACGGGGGTGGCCCGGCTGAGATCCGCACCGAGTCGACAGAGACCATTGACGGTCCTAACGGTGTCGGCAGCATCGAGACGGTCAGCGTTAGCGTCAACGGCATACCGTCTATGGGTGCGAGTAACAGCAACCGCGCGATAACACAAGGTGAGTTACTGCGACAGGAGCAGGAGCAGGGCGTCGTTCCAGTCAACCAACTAGTGCGACAAGCAGAAGAAGCACAGCATGCCGCAGCCCTGCGGAGCGGGGATGACGGTAGAGCCGCCAGCCCCGAGCGGCAGGACCAGGAACAGCAGGGGCGGGAGCAGAACACCGGCGCCGCCGAAGAAGAGAACGAGGTTCCGCACGCTCGCGGGCCCGAGGAGATTGGCGTCGGCGATCTCGGCCCGCAGAGCGAGACGACAAGCTTCACCAGCGGCGGACCCAGCCTCGAGATGCAGGGCATCGACGTCGAGGCCGCGGTGGGCCGAAAGGCCGAGCAAACGCATGCCACGCCCTCGCTCGAGGATGCGGAGAAGGAGAACACCGCTGCGGCCGCCACGGGGGAGGAGGGGTCTGCCGAGGCAGCTGTCGACGACGCGGCGTCCGATATGAGCGTCACGTCGCATCCAAAGCGCGACGCCGACGAGGAGCTCGACGGCCTCGCGAGCAAGAAGGTCAAGGAGCATGAGGGCGACGTGGCTGGGGGCGCGCCAGAGGCCGCCACGGCTGACTCGTCGGGGAAGGGGGGGGTGGAGGAGGAGGAGGAGGGCAAGGCGGTGAAGAACGAGATCGTGACGACTGGAGCCGAGACCGCCGCAGCTGAGCCAGAGACGAAGACGGAGGACACCGCAGCGGACAGTTGAGGAGGGTGCGTCGTTGCGCATTTGATGCTATACTAGGGGAGGTGTCGCCGCGTTACGTGTTAGGAGATAGGCTATGATACCATGAACCGCTTCCACCGGACCCTCGCCAATCCCTTCTCCATCAAGCTCGTTCCCGAATCGTTGAGTGTCGTGATTTTTTTGATTTTTTTTTTGCGTTTAGTACAAATGCACATAGGCTCGGAACAGGGGGTTTGGGGATACACAACATTGCAAAACTGCGTGAAGGCGAAAGGATTGCCAGTCGATGAGATAGATGTGTTTGCGTAAGGCTCAAATGCTGAGATTTTGGCAAAAGTAGCCCTCTCTAATAACTACATGAGCAGCTAGGTATGTGGCATTGAAGGCAGAAATAACAAACAACCCCCCCTCCATTCCAGACGCCGTGCTTGTCATGATCCACATCGTAAGGAAGCCCACGGATTCCGCAATCGCCAACCCAACACCCGCGTACACCCCGTCATGTAATGCTTTACAGAACCCTCGTGATGCTCTCTTTCGTAATAACGCTGTTCTGTTTGTCGTCCCTCCGGACGCGGAAGAAGCTGTCGCAAAAGTCGTTGCAGCGCATGTGCCGCAGGAACTCTTCGTCGTGGGTGATGACGATGAGCTGGAAGTTGCTTTGGGCTTGACGGGCCTTGATGATGGCGTGCAGGCTCTCGGCTAGGCTCTTGATGTTGTCCTTGTCCAGGTTGGTCGTCGGCTCGTCGAGAGCAATGAGGCCGCAGTTGACGCCGAAGCTCTCGGCTAGAGCGAGACGGATGATGATGCTGGCGAGCACCTTCTGGCCTGCCGAACAGCGGCCGCGCATATCCATCTCCGTGTCTTGCTTGACCATGCAGACGCGGTAGTTGTATGAGCGCCGGCCCGTCGTCGCGTTTTCATTGTCGGAGCGGATGAGAATCGTGTCAATGTCGGTGCCCTGATACGTGCTCTGCCACAGTTCGCCAGCGATGCGATTGACCTCCTCCATCTTCAGGCTGTGATACCGCATGATGGCCGTGTCCAGGGCCGAGATGTATCGGCCTAGGTCTTCAATGGCTGCCTTGGTCGTCTCGACCTTAATGTGCGACTCGCGGTATTTCTTGGCAGCGCTCTTGTACTCTTGCTCCCACTCGAGTAGGAGCCGCTCGAGTTCCTCGTCCTTGGTCTTCATCTGACCCATGATGGAGCCTCGGTCGGCAACCAGTCGATTGTGGCGGTTTTCCAACTGTTTCGCTTCGGTGATCAGCGTCCTGTAGTCCTCGTCGGCGTCACGGGACTCCAGCTCCTCGATGTCTCGACGGAGGATCTCGAGCTGCTGCAGATTCTGGCGGTACTTCAGGTTGTTGCTGATGTTCTGCTTCTTGCGGTCGCCATTGTCAATGTCCTGCTTCAGCTTGTTGGTTCGCACAGTCAAGTCCGAGATTTCCTTGTCCAGCGAAGCAATCGACTTCTCAAGACTCGCGATGGCACGCTGATTCGCTGCCAGATTAGAGGGGCCGCCGCGGTCAATGTAGTCTTGGATGTCGTTCTCGACCATCTTCAGCTCCGTCACCGAGTCAGCAACTTTGTCTCGCTCTTCGGCAATAGCCTGCTCCTTTGCACGACCACGCTGCAAGGTGTCGTCTCGGACTGATCTGGCCTCAGCGATCTCAGGCTCGATGGATTCCAATTCCTGATCAGCTCGGATGATCAAATCTCGCTGATGGACCTGATCCTCCTTCAGGGTCTGGATCTGATTTTGAAAGTCCTTCTTACGCTCCAATTGATTGAGGGCCTTGCTCAGGTTGTTTCGGAGCTCACTCTTCTCCAGCTCGAGCGAGTTGATCTGGTCCTTCATCCGTTGACGATCTGACGTTGTCTTGGAGATCTTGTTCTTCATCGATCTGATTTGCTCGTTGCAAAGCGCTTGGAGCTCGTGGATCTCGTCGACGCTTCTGCTGACCGTGCCGGACGACTGTTGAGTCATAATTCTGTCGACCTGCGCCTCGGAGTCCCTGATGTCCTTGAGGGCTTGGGTAATGCTGATGACGGTCTTGTTGAGAGATTCAATATCGGTCAGCTTGCCTTCCTCGGCACCGACGATGGCATCGTGCTCCTCCAGCTCTCGTTCCAGAGTTTCGCATTCATACTCGAGGGAAGCAACCTCTTCTTTCACAGAAGGGAGCTCTGCCATCAGTCTCTGGTATGTCTCATACTGCGCCTTGACCTTACGCAGGGAATCAAGTAAGGCAGTGGAGTTGGCGAGATCCTCTTCTGCCTTTTCCTTCTTGTTGGGGTCAAGGAACTTGATCAGCTTGTCTGAGAACCGAGACTTGGCGACATTCGATTTGTCATCGAAGCTGCGGTCGCAAAGTCGACACTTGTTCTTCTCCAGCAGGGTCTTCTGGCAGCCGCGGTAGTAGTCTGCCAGGGCGTCCAAGAGGCTGATATCGGTGGCGTATGTCTCCACGTCCTCTTCATGCATCTTGACTTCTTCCTCGTAGTCATCGATGGTGGCACCGTCTCGGACCGCCTGCAAGGCACTGACGACGGCACTGCGGCAGCGCTGTGCTTCGTCTGAATTTTTGGCGCCGACATCTTTGGCATTCTTCAGTCTAAAGTCAACCTTCTGCTGCTTGTCCCTCACCGAATCCCGCTTCTGGCGAGCTTCGGCGACAATCCTGTTCTGGTGCTTCAAGGCCTCGTGGAACTTGGCTTCGAGGGTGTCTGTCTGCCATGCGGTACCAACGTGCGTGTCCAACTTGGGCTTCCATGTGTTGGTGAGGGTATCAAGTTTGCGCTTGCGATCTGACAGTTCCTTCTTCCGCAAATCCAACTGCGCCCGCTCAGACGCAAGCCGCGTGCACTCCATCAATTCGCGGCCAAGCTTCTCATTCTCACTCTCGAGCTGCCACAGCTTCTCGTTCTCCTGCTGAAGCTGGTTGTCGTAGTCGGCGTTGGACAAGGACTCGTTTGCCTTTTTCAGCCGGCTCTCAACATCCTCGAACTGGCTGTCGAGAATAGCCTTGGCGCCCTCGTCAATGTCCAGCCGGTTGATGTCCATCTGCAAGACATTGATTCGCTTGTCGATGGCACCCATCCGCTGCTTGGCAAAGACACGGTTCTGAGTTGTCGTTGCCTTGCGACCCTCGAGCTCGGTGATGACGCTCGTCGCCTCATCCAGCTCGCGCGCATTCTCTTTTTGTGCCCGATCGAGGTCGCGCTTCTTCTCAGCCAGCAGCTTTTGGATGCGCTCGTTGAAGGCCTTGATCTGAGCATCCTTGAGGTCGCCGTCATAGCCACGGAACCCGTGAAGCCCTGCGGCGTCCCGGACCAGCTGCATGCGGGACTGAAGCTGGCGTTCGTATTTGTCCTTGTCGGACTGATGCTTGCCCTGCTCTGCAAGCTTGGCGGAAAGCTCTCGACGGGACTGGGTTAGATCCTTCTGCAGCTCAGCATAACGGGCCTTGTTTTCGTTCGCTTCTTCCTCGTAGCGGGCCATGCGCTCCTCGTACTGGGCGAGCGCATTCTCCAGGTACGCGTCGTCCTCGAAAAGCTCCTCGAGAGTCATTTTGATATCCGCAATGGAGCCTTCGCGATAAGCGAGCTGATCCCTCTTGAACTTGAGGTCGTTGACGACATTCAGGTAGCTGTTGGCCTGCTCGTGTTTCTCGCGGATCTGCTCCTGCAGCTCTTCCATTTCGAGGGTGAGGGCGGTGCACTTTTCCCGGGACTCCTCGATGTCGGTCTGCAACGCCATGGAGCGCTTCTCGGCACGATCGCCCTTCTCCTTGTTGATTCGGTCTTGTTCCTCGAATATTTTCAGCTTGGCCAGTTCTTCGCCCTGCTTCTTTCTGAGGACCTTGAGGTTGTCGATGGCTTTGGTATATCGCATGGCCTCAAAGATCTGGTCGAATTGCTTCTTCAGGGCGGCAGGTTCACTCATGGGCCATAGAGACTCGTCCTGGTGGCAGAAGATGACGTAGTCGAGGATGGCTCTGGAAACACCGAGTTCTCTCGGGATGAACTCATCCATCTGGGCGACTCTGGACGAGATGACGGTGCGCTCGCCATTGTTGTTGTATACCAGTGATCCTTCGAGAGTCTTGAGTGATCGGGAGTTCTTCTTGACGGTCAACTGCAAACTACGCGTAGAGACGCACTTATGGCCACCTGTCGAAGTGAATGCAAGCTTGACCTGAGCCAGAACCTCCTTCTCACCGCACAACTAGGAAGCATCAGCCGCAGTTCGCTGACGGGAATTTGTAGTGGACGTAGGGCAAGATACGAACCTTGGGGTCATGAACGAAGGCACCGCCCTTGCTGTTGGGAGGCTGTTCGCCGGTGGTGGCGTACTTAAGACACTCGATAATAGTGGTCTTTCCGGAGCCGTTGTACCCAACAATGAGAGTCAGGGGGGTATAGAATGAAATGGTTTCGCGGCTGCCGCCAAAAGAGCGGATGCCCTGGACGGACAGCTTATCGATCTTGGACATGGCGGGCGATGCCTCTCAGAGCCAAATGCCATGCGAACCAGGGCGTGTATGATTCGGTCGTGCAGGGTCGGTAGTGTCGAGGAGGAAGTCTAGATGGAAACTTAAAGGGGAGGTGAGACTCAGTTTTGTGCTTCCTGGCAATGGCGTACTGCTCGCTGCCTTGCACCAGGCTACAGTCGGTGTAGGTCGCTCGAGGTGGGCGTGGATGTTGGACATGGGTGGGATTTGACGCGAGCTCTGGGGACACTGGGAATGGCACGCGTGTAGGCAGCAGATGCGAAAAAGCGTGACTTCGCGCCTGACGATAAGATAACAAGTGCCTTCCCTTCGGTGGGTGGGTAATGCCTACTAGGGTCAGGCAGGCTCCAGGCTCCCGGCTCCCGGCTCCCGGCACCAGGCCCCCACGGTGGCCGGGATAGCGTCAGTCGGAAGCTCGCGGGGTCTCAGCCAACAAAAGACCTATATCTGGCGCAAAAGCCGCGGACTAACTGTTGCAAGGCCAGCCTTTGGGAAATGCTCCTGCACAGCTAGACGTATATCCGGTGGAAAAAAGACACAGACAGCCGCACAGCCATACGCCCCCGGTTTCCCTCCCCCCACTCATTGGTTCCGCTCCGTTCGTCCCCAAGACCCTATGACGTCTCTTATCCGTTGTTTGAAGGAGGAGGAAGAACTGTGATGGCGCTTTATACCGAGTGGGACGAAAGGTGGGCGGCTAGATTGAGTTTCTTGCAATAGCCCGCGACAAGTTGTCAAGCAGAAGATTCAATCTGGCAACAGAGCACAAGATGGGTGAATGGAAAGTTACAGTCAACATTGACGCAAGTCGGTCAATGACATCATGATTCAACTTTAAAAAGCGTCTGCTAGCCCGAGTTCAGGCCATGGTGTCAAACAAATGCCAGATGGGTTTCACCAAAGACGGAGCGAGTAGCGTACCCACGGTACCTGAGTTGAGTGGTAGTGGCAGTGGTAGTGGCAGTAGTACTAAAGGCAACAAGGGGGAGGGAATCTTCAGCATCTTCACCACTCGAGCGAGGTAAGGTACAGGCAAAAAGGACGGCGCGCGCAGGGCCCGCAAGGATGGATGAATGTTAGCGTACGGAGTACGGATATCGGGGATCAGTACCATAAGTCAGCAAGCCATCAAGTCCCCACTGAGCCAGCTGCTCGTTTAGTTTAGCTGCCGTGTCCGGGTGAGCATGTCATTATGTAATCCTGGCTCTCGGATGGGGCGCAACGCAGAAGCGTCGCTGGGTCGGACAACACCGCTAAGGTCCCTCGTTCGGCGGCAAAAGCAGCGGGAGCTGGGAGATCTGTAGGACCCTCCTCCCAGCGGCCAATACACGTATACCACCGATGGACGGTCATTTACTATATAACTATACCTAAAGGTGGGCGGTAGCTAGTCATGCCAGAGCCCAAAGGCGGTTGTTCTCCACCCGAGACCCGTTGTTGTATGGCTCCAAACGGGACCAAATTCCACGGCGTCTTCTACTCGTGCAGAAACCTCCGGCCATCATGTTCGGCCGGGGCATTTGCTCCGAATCGTAGCGCCCTTGCTAGCACCTCCCAGGGGATCGCTGTGCGAAGCCCCTTGGAGGTTCAGCTCGGAGACTGCAACACCGGATGGCCCACCAGCATGGACGACGGCGCAATGGGAGGAGACTGACTAGGTAGGCACGTAGGGTAGGTAGGTAGGTACCTTGAGAAGAGAATCCAAAGGGAGGCAGAGCCAAGATATTTATTCGAAGGCCGAGTGGAACAAAGGTTGCAAGGCAGGCAGCTAAACTAGGTGGCTTACCTAGGTACCTTAGTGCATACCGGTAGGTAAATTAATACCTAGCAGCCGGCTTTGGTGGGAATGCGAATGGATGCCTCTTCCTCCAGGGTGTCCATTCCATCACCTGCTCCTGCCACCAAATATCCATGCCCCGCGACTGAAAATTGCCATGTGCTCCATTTCCATTTTGTAGTTTCCCATCCTTTTCCTGGGTTCCTGCTTTTCCCACATCTTGTCGTCTCCCAGATTCCCACCCTAGGTACTACCTAGGTACCGTACACCACGCACCCTTCTTCTTCCTTCCTTCCTTCCTTCCTTCCTTCCTTCCTTCCCTCCTTCCTTTCTTTCTTCCCTTCGACGACTCGAGCGCGTGTGACACTTCTTCTCCTTCATCGCCCTCATCTTTCCTTTCCCCTCCACCCCCCTCCCCCCCCTTTCTCTCCCTCCGTTTTTCAACTGCGTTCCATCTAGCACCGCTTCCTCCGCCCCTCGCCTCGTCCCTCTGTGTCTCCCATCTTCCTCTCCTGAGGGTAGGTAGGTAACCAGACTTGGCCTCGCAGTCCACGTCCCAATCCGACTGGACCCCAAACCCAGCTCAACCCAGCCCACTGGTTGTGTCTTACGACAGTCGTAACAGCCCAAGAGAAAAGACAGGGACAAGACACGAACAACACTCTCTCTCTCACACACAATCACATACGCATTCCCTCTCTTTGTCGTCTGTCAGCGCTCCGTACTGCTAGGTACTGCCGCTGCTACACTTTCCACTCCTGTGCCTGCACCGCACTACAAGGCCAACTCGCACTAAGAATTGGACTGGCCGGGTCACGTCTGTACTAGCAGTAATCCAGTTCGGCATTTTATTGTGGCAAACCCCCATCGGCTAGGATTCTCTCACCATACCAGACTCAAATCTGTCCCGCGCTCCAGTCGTGGCCTGTTTCTTTCCTCTCTTTCCATCATTCGTTCAGTTGCATTCACCACGCATCCGGCTATCGACCTCAAAATCGACATTTGCTCCTGTCCCGGCGAGCCGAGCAATATAGCCAGAGACATGGAAGAATAAGACGGGTACCCTTCGATGTACAACGCCCTGGACTCGCCCGTATCTTTTTTTTTTCTTCGTTAGGTACCCTTGATCTACCGTGAATCTAGGCCTCGTCGGACCCAGTTCCAGCTCTCCGTGTCAGCTCATGTCCCCCGGCCCCTCTCCTTCGAAACGCTTCGACTGCATCCGCTATCGCGGGCTCGCCTTCGGGCTTCGTCGGCGTGGCCGCGGCTGTGGGCGCTATCGCTATCCCGCTGTACTACGGGCGCAACGAGCATATCGCACTTTGAGTTGCAAGCAGCAAAAAGAAAAGAAGAAGAAAACGACGCCCCCAACAGAGTTGCAGTGCCGTACCGTGAGCAGACCACCTTCCGCCCAGAGGAACACCATCTCCTCCCCCCCAATACCAATATCGAATTACGGCGCAGACCGCCGATGCCTTTGTTAGAAGCCGTCGGGCTAGTATTGGATCTCTACCGCCGCAACCATGTCCCACGGACCCCCTCAGCCTCCCCCAGTCAATTTCTTTGGCTTCGGGCACCAAGATGCACTTTCTGCCTTCGATGCTGTTAGTACCCCCCGCCAGCTTCCCATGCCTGGTCCTAATCCGATACATGCACACGGCCAACTGCACTTTCCCATAACCGCCTCGCTTCCCTCTTGTTCCCCCCTTCCCGACCCGCCGACCCCCGGCGCATTCCTCTTCAAGCCCCACTCAAGCTTCCGCAGACCGCCCCCTCCCCCCCCCCCTACGTCGCGCTGACACAATGCAGATGGCTGAAGCCGACCCCAACATCATGTCCTCTCTCCTGGACCCGACAGTTTATGGGAGCTTTGACGCCATGTCTATGAGCGTCGACAACCCCCACGACGACGGCACCATGTCCGCCTTCAATTTTGTCGGCAACACCCCCATGCCTGACGGCCTCGGAGACGAAACGCCCTCCATGAGCAATAATTATTCAAACAATGGCGACGATACTTCTAGCGTTGTCGGCGGGGGGCCTCCACCGGCCGGTGGCATGAATGCGCAGTCTTTACAGCAGGCCGGCAGTACCCTGACCGAGTTCACAAAGAGGCGCAATTGGCCCGCAAAAGTCGTGGAAGAGCTCAAGGACTTTCTTCAAATACTCGACGCCAACGGTCGCCTACGATATGTCTCGCCCAGCATCTTGAATCTGACGGGCTACGCTGCCGAAGAGATCACCGACACTTTCCTCAAGGACCTGGTTCACCCAGACGACGTCGGCGTTTTTGTCGCCGAGCTAAACGAGTCCATAGCCTCAGGGAACCCCCTGCGCCTGTTCTTCAGGCTCAAGAAGAAGGACGGCAAATACGCTATTTTCGAGTCGGTAGGCCATGCCCACATCGCTGCCGCCAAATTTGCGCCGAACCCCCACAACCAATCTCCATTCTGCCAAGCAGTCTTCATGATGTCGCGCCCGTACCCAACAAAGAACGCCGGTCTACTGGACTCGTTTTTGGAACACAAGATCGAGAACGAACGCCTGAGGAGGCGCATTGCCGAGCTGCGCAGGGAGGAGGAGATGGAGAACGAAGAGTCACAACGGCAATGGATGCAGGGCCAGGAGGGCAGGTCAGACATGACGCCGTCGGAAACTACAATGACGTCCGCCCCGAGCCACACATCTCGCAACACGGAAACGGGAGATAGGTCGTCGGCCCTCAACGTCGCACTCACGCGTGAGGCTCTGGAAGGCGTCGCAGGAAGCCGGCCGGACTCGCTGAAGGACAAAATGGCCAGGTACGAAGGCGGGGCTTCGCACACGGACACCATCGAGATGTTGACCGGCCTGAGGTATATCGAGGGTGAAAGAAGTCGTGGCATCACGACAGGCAACGCAAGTCCAACATTGATCAAGGGCGACGCCGGCATTGCCATCCCACTCGACCGGGACCCTCGGACAGGCGACAAGAAGAAGAAGCTCAAGACTTCGGAGGAATACGTCTGCACGGACTGCGGTAAGGTCCAGTCTCATTCCAGCTTTCTGCTAGCACATCCTAACCACGATAATCAGGCACCCTGGATTCTCCCGAATGGCGCAAAGGCCCAAGTGGGCCAAAAACACTATGCAACGCCTGCGGCCTTCGGTGGGCCAAGAAAGAGAAGAAGAACAGGCACAACGGCACCAACTCCAGTCATCAGGCGGGCTCGTTACAAGTCGAGCATGGTTGAGGTTAAGTTTTGATGAGTAACTATCGGCGCATTGGTCGGCAGATGCCCTACAGGGCTAAGCACGGCTCTCCCATGACCTCCCCCGGCTGGAGTGGGCGTCTGGAAGTCGGCACGGCGCAGACTACTATTACATTAACGAACATATGGCTGTATGCTACTTTTACGTTGTTATCAATTTGCAGCAACCGAGATACCTGGATACGACTGGACAATGGGGCACACGGGGCGAGGCCTTCGGACCAGCAGTTTCGAGAGAGCGAAATTCAAGCCATGTTGCTATCAGCCGGCGAGCCACCCACCGAGTCAGGTACAGTTGACGCGGGGAGCGGCTCGGGCGGGAACCACTGGACGTGTTGACCTATTTCCCCCTCTTTTTTTTCCTTTTTTTTTTCCTTCTCTCTTTTGCCGTTCGGCCAGCGGTCCAAGACTGGCTCCTACGGAGTGCGGGATGAGTGATATCCAAATGCGTGTGCGTGTGTGTGCCCTTCGCCTAGATACTTCGCCTCGGCGATACTTTGTGGCCCACAATCGGATTGCCTCACTTGCGCGCGCGCGCGCGCACTTGGCGACTTGTATTGATATGCGAAGCTCGGAGGTTTCCTGAAACTTGATGTTTGCCCTTTAAACAAGTTCTGGATCTGGCTGGGTGGGCTCCGACTTTGCACCCGGAACAGCTCAGGCCATCCCAGCCGGAAGGAATCTTGACTGGATGGTCAGAGGCTCAGAGCATGTGATGCGACTGCAACCTGGACCTGTTGATTGTCAACAGGCTCCAAGTGGGTACTTTTGACGATGCTTGGTATGAATATGGACACATCAGATGTGGAGAGGGAGGGGCACGATAAACTGCTAGGGGTCCAACTCACAAGCTCTGCCGAAGCCAAGCACCGTGGGGGCAAGCACTAAAGGCCTACCTACTACTTATCGGGCCGTCGCGTGTACTGACCATCCGCACCGACGATATGTGCGATCTGTGGTAGCTGGAGATGGGTCTGAGGTCCCCTGGACGGCTGGCTCAGCTGCATCGTCCAGGTTGTCGATTGTGGATGTGAAATGGCAGGCCACCAGGTCATTGGACGCCGGTCCGATGTTTTGGCGTGCATGGTCAACTCAGGGCTCCTGAGACAGTTGATCGCCCGCCGGTGATGCGGGGACAAACATGGCTCTCCTTTTTTTATCTACCAGAGCTCTCAACCTGGTCCTCTTTCTTGACCCTCCTTCCTTTTCTTCGTTCATCTCGAAATATCAATACACCTATCCCAGCATACTCAGCCCAAACTCGCCGTCTTCATCATGGACAAAATTATGAACGCCGCCCAGGAGTACCTTGAGAAGGACGACGACAGCAAGTCCAAGCAACAGCAGGGCTACGGTATGTCCTGAACAAGCTTTCCTCCCCTCTTAAACTACCCCGCCATCCCCTTCTACTCTTCCTACCCCGCGCGTCCCTGATGAAAGCTCCAATTAACAAATAGCTTAACAGGCCAATCTCTTCCTGGTGGCGACAGTAGGTTCTAACCTTCTCAAATCGAACGAACCTTTTTTTTTTTCCTTCTTCGCTGCTCTACAACAGGGAGCGTGCCTGGACTCTTAATTGGGAAACAGAGGGGAAACCGAGTCGACGATGCGCTGACGTTCGGGGTGCGTCTGTAATTAGAATCTCACGGCGGCAACTACCCCGCGGGCGGTGGAGCTTTTGCCGACGACGACGACGACGATGATTACCGTCACGCCGCCAACGAGGCTTCACGCCACGCGGGTCCCCATGGTGATAAGGACTTGTTCTCAAGCGTGCTGAGCGCCTTGACGCAGAAGAAGGAACAGCTTAGAAACGAGGACATTGACGAAGATGGTATGTTTCATGTTTCTTCTGTTTCTACCAACACCATACTGCCTCCCTTTCTGTTGCCTTTTTCGAATCATTGTAAAGAAGATAGTGAACTTCTTGTCGTATGAAGAGATGAGAGGAATGCTAAAGGGCAGGGGGTGTACGGATGGGTCAACATGTGCTTACATATTTCGTGACTTGCTCCAGACGCCGTGAAGAAGCACAAAAAGTTCTTCGGCGGTGACGACGACGACGACGAGAAGGCCGACGACAAGGGCCTCGGTGTCGCAGCAGCGATGCAGGCACTTAAGATGTTCTCGGGCGGTGAGACGGGCGGCCAGAAGCAGAGCCAGGGTGGGTTCGCAGGTCTCGCCATGGCCGAGGCCAGTCGGGTGAGTTGGCGTGTTCCCATCCCGGCAGGTTACACAGATGGAACGGACAGCAGCTGACACAACGTCCCCCTTTAGCTTTTCGACCAGCGCCAGTCGCAGGGTAAGGTCGCCGAGGGCACGAGCAAGGAGTCGGCCATTCAGCAGGCGGGCGAGATGGCACTCAAGATGTACTTCAAGAGCCAAGGCCAGCAGCAGAGCGGCATCATGGGCCTGGCGTCCAAGTTCATGTAGGGACAAAGAAGGGCACTGCTGTTGTCGTGAACCCTACTATATACGAATGACGAATCCAGATGCGTTTTCTTGACTGATCCCTAGCTAGGGAGGTTTCCAGTTTCGCGCTGGGCATCCCAAATCCCCCGCCACGATTATTCAAGGTACTCCGGATAGATAGACAAAAACCTTGACGATTATGATGCTTCCCTTCTTCTTCGCCCACACCGCCTTCTCTGCCCCTCCCCTTCTTTGTGGACCCACCTTTTCATTTTTTTCCCATGATCCGCGAAAGATGGTGTTCCCTCATGTTGTCATGTCAAATGTTTTTCTTGGCCTCGAGACCGCCGTTCTTGGTGACCTCGATGACGTCCACCCACCCCTCAGGCCTCTGGCGGCCCTCCTTGATGAGGTACGTCTCGGCCTCCTTGGCCCATTCGAGGAGCTGCTCCTCGCAGCCCCACTCGCCCATGGCCATCAACCCGACGGGCACCCTGCCCTCACCCTGGACGGGATCCACGTAGCCGATGGGCGCCGTGACGGCGGGGCAGCCACTGACATTGGCGACAAAGACGTAGCTCATGTTGGCGATGGTCGTATTGGCGTCCGAGACGCCGTAGGCATCGTCGCCGGGCTGGCGGGGCCAGCCCGGCAGCGGGGTCGTGGGGGTGACGACAAGCATGCCCGGGTTCTGCTCAAAGAGGAAGGCCAGGTGCTTCATCAGCAGATCGCGCAGCTGGGCGTACTTCATGTAGTCGCCGGCGGGGG
Source organism: Colletotrichum graminicola M1.001 (assembly GCF_000149035.1). Taxonomy (NCBI): domain Eukaryota; kingdom Fungi; phylum Ascomycota; class Sordariomycetes; order Glomerellales; family Glomerellaceae; genus Colletotrichum; species Colletotrichum graminicola. Next base: position 984,269 of record NW_007361006.1, read on the forward strand.
TCTGGGTGCCGACGGACATGGTGATGGCGTTGGCGTGGTTGATGAGAGACTGCCACTGCTCCGGGTCCGGGTGGCGGTGGCGGGCGAGATCCTGCATCTCGGTGATGCAGGTGGCAGAGTGCATGAGCTGGATCTCGCGGAGGTAGGGGATACGGATGGGGATGGTGGCGTAGCCCCTGGAGGTGAAGTGGTCGACAGCGCGGCGGCAGACGGCGTTGACGGAGGGCTCGGCGTGGGACCACCAGGCTTCGTCGATGGCGATGATCTTTTGGGGGGGGGAGTGCGACAAGGAGGGCGGGATCGAGGGCGTGTAGAGGCCCTGGATGGGGTCGTCCGGGTTCGGGCGCGACATGACGCGGTAGGCGATGGTAAGGTCGGCGACGGTGGCGGCGAGGGGGCCAACGACGCAGACGGAGGTGTTCATGGTGCAGGCGCGGTGGTGCGAGGGCTTAAGGCCGTAGGCGGAGTTGAAAGAGGCGGGAATGCGGATGGAGCCGCCGGCGTCGGTGCCGATGGAGATGGGGACAATGCCCGCGCCGAGGGCGGAGCCGCCGCCGGAGGAGGAGCCGCCCGGGTAGTAGGACTTGTTGTGCCAGTTGGTCGGGGTTCCCCATCGAGGCTGCAATGGTTGGTCAGTATGTGCTGGAGGGGAAAGGGGTCAGGAGGGAAGTTCTCTCCGGCGTCTTCTCTCGATGAAACGGGGAGTTTCACTTACGTTGCAGCCATTGGTGTCTTGGGAAGGAGCCTAATCAGCTTTGATAATACGCAGATGGCAGGAAAGGGGAGGGAGAACGAGTACATACCGCCACCCAGCTCATGCATGGCGTTCTTTCCCAGCACGATGGCACCAGCTGCCTCGAGCTGCCGAACGGGCCACATCGTCTCTTCGGCGGGCTTGAACCACGGCAGGTCGGGACGGTACTGCATGCCGTTGTGGCTGACGTAGCCCTTGACGTCGATGTCATCCTTGACACCAATGGGCACGCCGTCGAGCGGGCCCAGGGGTTCCCCGCGGCGCCAGCGCTCCGTGGAGGCGCGGGCGGCGTCGATGGCGAGGTCCTCGCGGCCGTGGGAGGCGACCCAGGCATTGGCGTAGGGGCCCGTCTCTGGAGGGGGGTGGCCCTCGGCGCGGCGGACGAGAGGGAGGAGGGACTGAACAACGTCGAGCGGGGTCGCGGCGCCGGAGGCGTAGAGGGCATGGTAGTCGGCGCTGGAGAGGTAGCGGGAGGGCTGGTCCTGGGGCGCCGGCGTGGTGAGTTCCGGAGTCAGGGGAAAAGGGTCCGGGTGAGTTCCGGATTCCGAGAGGACGAGGACGTCGGGCTGGCTGGTGTTAGTGAGACCAAGCAAGGGCTGGGGTGGCGCTAGAGAGGGTGAGGGGGAACGGAACCTGGAAGCGATATCGGTAGTCGACGAGGCCGGGCAAGTCTCTGATGGAGCCGAACTTTGCGTTGCGCCAGAAAAAGCGTTGGACGGCGCCGGAGTTTGCAACGCTGTTCCATTGTCAGTAGATGAAGGCCGTGGGGGGCGTGATGGTGAGAGGCGAAGAAGGGAGTACTCACAGTGCCGAGCCCACAACAAGAGGCCAGCCGCGGAGGACAGGGTTCTGATCCTCCTTTGGCGTCCCCGAGTTGTTCTGGGCCGGCGCCTCGCGGGCACCGGGATAGTTGGCGTACTTTTGGTTAGGGGCCATTATGTGTGTAGTAGGGTCGTCGGTGAAGGCGACCAGTTGCGGTGGTACGAAGCGGACACCGTGGCGAGCCTGGAAACGTGTGCAGAGTCAATCGGAACAGGCAGTGTGTGTTTCTGAAAGGAAGGAAAGGCCCAGAAGACAGAGAGGTCAAGTCAAATGGAGGCTGGACGGCAATTATCAGATGCCGGTTGGAGGAGACCCTTGTGAAGGTCAGAGCTCGGCCCGGGCTGCTAGCAGCAAAGTGTTTGAAAGGTTGGGGAGGGTTGACGGGGCTGCTTGCTTGTTTGCTCCCTCTCCTGGTGCTTTTCCTGGTTTGCTTCAACTGGTGGACACGGAACACACAGACGGCGAAGGCGGTTGTTTTTGGTGCCAGTTGAAACGAAACGTGTTGGGACCAAGGAAGCGCGATCAGCCACGGGTGGGTTGCGAGTATGTGTCGTCGGCGGTGATGAGTGTGAGTTTATGCGGGCCTCCTTACCTTAGCTGCTTAGGTAGCTGGGGGGAGGAGCTCGGATCAGCGACGGGGGTAGAGCTTCTTAGGAGGTGTGGGGGGCCGGCCCCATAGTTCAGCAAGTGAGACGCGGATAGGCTGGTTATCGAAGCTTCAAGGAAGAGGTGGATGCGATAGCCTCCGTGCCTCGGCATCTTTTGGCGATGGGGGAAGCGGGAATTTGCTAAAGGCATGCAAATATTCCCATCTATGAAAGGCTGCCTCTCACTGCCTCAGTGACATAACGGTGGGTGGTCGAACTCGGGTTCTATTTGCTGTGCGAGGCAGAGTGGACCATCCCATTGTCCACCCGCCAGTCAAGATTTGAGAAGGGCGAAAGAGTCATTGTTAATTGTTCTATTTAAGAATATGACGCAGCGCAGAATTCCGCGCTCGGTTCCTCAGCTGCATTCGCCCGGGCTCTTCTCCAAGCAGGCCCACACGCAAAACAATTCCAACATGTTTTGAGACAATTTTGACTACCCCGCACCCATCCCATTACGGCTAAGCTAAAAAAATGGAAAAAAAAAAAAAAAAAAACATGCCCTCTGGGCACGATATCCAGAAGAGCCTCATCTACTTCTTCCGCAAGGGAGCGGATGTCAAGCTCCGACCAGCAAAGGATCGCATGGGAAACCGTTGAGGGGGAGAGAAGAACGAGACAGACAAGACAGCGGCAAGGGACGAGGAAAATGAGCCAAATCCCATTGTTGACTCTTTGTATTTCTACATACGGCCGCGCTGTCCCGTGGGAAGCAGCTGTTCCTGGCCAGGCATGCCACGCCCATATCGCTTGCTCTCATAAACCGAACGCCTTCCGTGAATCAGAAATTGCTTTCCCAAGGCCCGCAGGCTGAGAGAGTTTGATTCCTATTGTTTTGTCCAAGCCGGTTACCACGGCTGGCAAACGAGTGAATGCCCCCTTCCTTTCCTGAGGAGTGTGCGTCATACCGGAGAGAAGAAGTAAAACAAAAAGCCAAAGGTCCTAAACGCCATGCCGATCCAGGTTCCGTAGAAACGAATGAGGTAAGAAGAAAAGAAGAAAAGAAAGGCCCGTTTTTTTATTTTGATTCTTCTTCTTTGCTCATCTTCATCTGACCATGTCCAATAATTCGTCTGAATGCTGGTCATAAACGTGGGGATGAAGAGCGCAAAAGCAAATGACTGTTGAATAAGTCCTGCCCTCTGAAAGGGCATCTGGTGGTGTCGTGAAAGCGAGGCAGGACAGTTGTGTTGTGTTGTGTTTTCGGCGTGTCTGGGTATATTGTGTGAAAGTGAAATGGAATGCGACAAATATACCTCTGTCCACTGAGTGCTATGAGAACCCGTCATTTCAGTCACGCCGAGTGCCTTTGCGTGTACCGGGCTGTGATACCTTTGATGATATGTATTGCCGTGACAGACGTGGGCAGTTTCCCTGGGGAAACAGACCCTTTTTTGACGGGGGGGCCGGCCGTTAAGATCAAAAAAAGAATAAAAATCTTAATGTCAAAAGGCCCAACGAAGCTGAAGGTAAGGCTGAAGAAGGGTCCTACTTCTTGGCCATATTGTCATGCAGTCGCAGAATTCTAGTCCGAAACCACAAGACGAAGCTCGTCCAGGCGCCCTGTGTCTTGCGCTTGGCAGTCAGGGAACGACGGGGTCCCTCGAGCATGACCTCGTCGGCCACAGGAGCCTGGCCCTGGTCAGTGCTCTCGTAGTTGCGGCTGGCAAACCCGACACCACGACCGTTCTCGGCAGCTCCCATGGCCAGCTTTTCGGCATCGGGGGCCGTCCTCTTGCGACTGATGGAGGGCCGGATCATGTCGCTGGAGCTGTTGCGGGCGCTGTGGGAGAAGCTCTGCTTGCGGGCGGCCTCCTTTGCCTCCCGCTTCATCATTAGCTGCTGCTCGCGCTCATGGCGCAAAGCCTCTTTGATGTCGGCGCGCTCTCGCTTGCGCATCTCCTCCTTGTCCCTCTTCTCGTTCTTCAGGCGCTCCTTCTCCTCCCAGCGGTGGCGCTCCAGTCGGATGCGCTCCTGGTGGTAGTTGGAATCGAGGTCGGAGCGCGAACGCAAACGGAAGCCCTCCAAGGATGTGCGCAGGGGAGACATGGCGGTTACTGATGTTGAGGGAGATGCTGACGATAGAGGCGAGAGCACTGGTGCCGTGTTGGGCACATTGGAGTCGGAAATCCTGCCCGACTGTTTAATGTCCGAGTGGCTCGAGACGTGTGCGAGCCGCGAAGAAGCGGCGTTGGAGTTTGTACGGCTGGTGTTGATGCGCAATGAGGGGGGCCCAGTTCCGTTATTGACGTCGGATAGGGACGAGGTGCGACTGGCCAGTGAGGGTCGGCGGGGGTAAGACGATGATGAGGGGTTGCTAGTGATGGGTATTGACGAAGAGACGGCGGCGTGGTAATTGCTGCGATGGTTTAGGTAATGCTGATCCAGCAGGTCGTCGTCGTCGTCCTCGGTGATTGTCGGGGAGTAGTCGCGGGGTCCGGTGGCTCCGGGGTTGGCGTTGCTGTTGCTGTTGCTGTTGCTGTTGCTGTTGCTGTTGCTGACGCTACTGCTGCCGCCGTGTTCGATGCTGGCGAGCGAATTGGCGTAGGACAGGGGCGGTGTCGAGGTGCGCGGCGTCTGCTGGAAGGGATGGACGAAGCTGCCGCCGTTGCGGTGGCCGCTGCCGCTGGTCGCTACACTGACGTGGGAGGTGCCACTGGTCGAGCGAGCATGCGAGAAGTTGCTCCTTCCGTTTCCGATGCTGCTGCTGTGGCTGAGTTCCGTCGCCGAAATACTGAAGCTGACGTCCCTTCCCCCGAAAGACCCTTCCCTCTCTCTTCCTAGACTTCCACCATAATGCCCAAACGTTGTCTGCTGCTCATCCCACCCTCGATCAAGGTCCAAAGAGTTCTTTTCTGAATGCGACAGCTTTTTCAATATCGGCTTCACCACTGGCTTGCTTCGCGTCTTGGAGAGCTTCCCTGAGCTCGCCGCGCCCGTTACATCCGTATACGAAGCCATCGTCGGTTGACGTCCCCCACAAGAGCCACGAGCCACAAGCCACAAGCCACGCTACAAACGTTGCACTCTGGGATGGGTTTCTTTCTCCTTTTTTTTTTTTGATTTGATTTTCTCTTTTTTCTCTTCTCTCGTTTTTACGCCCAACTACCACTGCGCAAACGGCGTCTTGCTCGTTTCGATTGCAGTCGTGTGCTGTCGGCTTTGCACTTGTCGGTTTCCAAGCGGGGGTTGTCCAAGTGGTGATGGTGATGGCAGGCTGCCAGACCAAGAAGCTGCCTCCACCATGCAGGCCGAGGCCGCAGACCGCACCCCAGTCTCGGAGACGCCTCTCTTACAGCGATTATGACCACCGGGCACGATGCATGGATCGAGGCAATGGAGGTACAAAACGACGACGAAGGCGGCGAGAGTTATGGTTTCGATGCTGGAAACGACGACTAGCAACGTGTGTGTATGTGTATGTATGTGTGTATGTGTGCGTGTGTGTGTACGGTGCTGACCGTGGTAGTGACAGTGAGCCGGCTTTAAACCCACAAGGACGGACAAGCGGCGGCCATGTCATTCAACATACGGTGAGAGTTGGACCCAGACGGGAGGGGGAGCGAGATGAGCGGCGCCGGGGTTGTTATCTAATGGGCGAGGCGAAAGGTGGGAGCGACAGGCTGACTGACGCAGCGGAATGGGCGGAGTCCCCAGGCCGATGGGATGGGATGGGATGGGATGGGAAAGGATGGGCGACGGGGGGAGAGCGTGTGGCTGCCGTCTGGGCATGCCTCACCTTGTCGTTTTCAGCATACACTGCCCACCGCTGCACCGATTCGGTAGCAGTTGGCTCGACCCGAGTGCGAAGGAGGTAAGTCAGCCCAGCTGCACCGTTGTCTCCCACTCGAGCTGTCGCTGTTGCCGTTGGTATTGGTGTTGCTACTTGGTCGTGCTGCGAATGGCAAAGGACGACGACTTTGACCGACCCCGGCAGAGAAACAAGGTGTGAGGGAGGGGAGGGAAAACGAGAACGGGGGGAAACGAGACACAAGACACCACCACACCCTAAGCAGTTGCACAAGGGCCACCGTCCACCGGCCGCTTCGGCAACAGAACAGGCCACCGCCAAAGTGCGCCGAGTATCCGCAACCCGCTTGGCTACGCCTGGTTCAGCCTCGTTCCTTTCTCAACTGGCATGGAGCACGTGGGGGGGACCAAGAAAATGCGCCCGGAGAAGGATCGAGGACATCGAGCAAGACGAGTAAGACTTTGGCCGAGAAGAAGGAGGGGTAACCCTTCTAAAGCGGGAGCAATGGCGTGGCGTCGTTTGGGGCCTCTAGGCGGCTGGCTTTTAAGGTTGCAGTCTCTCAGGACGAGCCCAGACGGCTTGGTGTTCCAGAGGTTGCTTCCGGCGTGTTTGGTCCAAAGAATCCAAACGAATGCTTTTTTTTTTCTCTCGCTCAAATGCTGCTGGGGCGACTGGGTTGGGTTTGTTTACACTACGACAAGGTGATAGTGTTTTGTTTATGCTGCGCCTTTTTCCCAAGGGTATGTCCCCCCACCCAGGAGGTACCAGTGAATTGAGTGGAAAGGCGGGCTCATGGACCTCAGGTGACCAAATGAGAAGCCCGAAGACTCGGGGCGGAAGACTGGAGAAACCAAGACTAACGAAAAAATATCTGGGTCTTGCTCCGGGGGTTTATCGACGAGGGGGGACAGACGGGGATTCGACGTCGCGCCGACGGCAAAGAAGGAAGCAGGGTAAAACGAGACCGTGCTAAGCCTTGAAAGGAAGGGGACTTTGTCGGTTCAGTGTTGGGACTACGCGACCATGAGCAGCAATGCAAGTCGTGGTGGAGGCCGGCTATCCAGAGGCATCACAACAAGCATTGGCATTGGCATTGGCATGGGCTGCCTCTATCGATGACCTGCTTGACGCCGCATGCCGAGCGCAGTCGCAAGAGAGCATGACCTACATACACGAACAAGCCTATCCGCCCAGTATCCGGACGTGTCGCACACAGGCACACAGGCATACGCGCGCGTGCGAGAGGGGCGCAGACGCGGACGCAGACGCAAACACAGTACTGCGTCTGGCAATCCCACGTTACCCTACGACATCGTCAGGCCAAGGCCGAAGCAGCAATGGAACAGTAACAGTCCCAAAACTTCAGAGAGAGGGAGACGGTCTGAGACTGGGCGGAACGACTTGGGATGGACGCGGCGGGTCTTGCTTGATCAACGTTGGCAGCACTTAGTACACTGCTCAAACGGCTTCCTACGCACACAGGCATAACCTTCCACAAAGACTTTGAGAGACACAAGACGGTTGGCAGGCCACCCCCTTCTCGGACTGCTCTGCTTCGGGTCAGTCTCATCTAAAAAACACACGGCGGCCTGCCGATGGTCGTTTCCAACTCGCCATGGCGGATCCAGAAGGAGATGGAAAAGTTTTCCGTCCAAGATTCTGTTTGCGGATGTCAGGTACCAGAAACCCCTCATCGGCTGGCACCGTCAAAGGAGACAAAAGAAGTCATGGAGAGAGAAAAAGCAAACTAACAAGACACAGTCCGTCTGGGGGACACAACTTGACCCCATCGCTGTCGAATTGAAACAGCTGCATCGAGCTAAAAAAGCCTATGGTCTGCCAATAGGAACCCACCAAACCTGCCCCGGTTCCCATTCCCAACCACCCCATATGTCTACTACCCACTCACCGACAGCGGCCCATTCCTAGGCGGGCTCATGGTTCACGGGATGTCGTCTCCATAAGAACGAGGATGAGGACGAGAAGCAAAGCCCGTCGATGGGGGGGGGGGGGGGGGGGGGCAACACGTTCGGTCCTGTCACACCGACCTTGGTAACAAATGCCAAAAAGAATGAAGTTCCGCTCCGAAGAATCCCAAGCGCCCCACCCACCACCACCCAGATCCTGCATCCTCTGACGAGACGCTTAACTTTCCCCCAATCACCGTCGTCAAATGCCTCACTGCATCAGGAAGAAGCTCGCTCCGCCTGCTTATTTTGTCTGCCTGATCCTCTCACCACCATACAGACTTTGGCAGAAAGTCAAACTGCCTGCTAGAGAAGCATGCCTCTCGCGGAGCCTTAACCCGATCTTTCTTCGCACCCGATACCATGCCGATTGCCAAGCATAAGTTTCCCATCATGGCAAACCAGAGACATCGGCGAAATGCGTCGTCGTCGTCGTCGTCGTCGTCATCGCCAGGTCATGGAAAATGGCCTTGGCCATGGTTTATCCAGGCAATAATGTTCTTTCTTACCCGTCAACACATGTGTCTGCATCTCCCCCGCTGCTCACTCTCTCTGCTATGGCAGGCGGGCGGCTCCCCCGCACCGTGCTAAGCTGCACTCTCGTGAATCAAGCGAATCAGGTCCCTCGGTCAGCTCGGCAAGGTGAAGTTACAAGAAGCCCAGCCCGGCACAGCAACGCACCACCACCAACCACGCCCATCATCCTGCTCCGACTCTGTGGCCCGCCTACCCCGCCACCAATACCTTGCAGGTTCAGGCCCGGATCCTCCAGAGAATTACAAAAACTGGCACTGGTCTCTGCGCACGATAAGAAGCATCATCGATTCCGATGTGGCTTCAGCCATTGGCAACGCTTATCAATGCCATCACTGCGCCGCGTTCAAGGGCGACGGGTCACTTGGTCACTCGAACCAACCAACAGAAGAGAGAGACACTTAAACTAGCATAACATGCCAGCCCCCGTAATTCCAACTCTCGCTACTCTGCTCGCCTTGCCCGCCCGCCCCAAACCACTGCCAAGCCTATCCCACTTACCTCTGATGCGAGCTCTCTCCCCCCGATTTTGTCCTTCTGAACTTAATCTGGATTGTATCTCGACTCATGTTTCAACCACTGCACAGATGTTGCGGCCAGCCAGCGCAGGGCTCCTGCAACCCCAGATTCAGGGTGGTCAGGACCGGCCGACGCCACTGATATGGCTAGCCTCTCTGGCGCGTCGGCATCCCCTTCTATCCTGCCTTTGCCAAAGCGAACGGTCTCTGATCCTGGTCAAGCTGAAAATGGTCAGTTGCAACGGCCGCCGATAGCTCTTGTCTTGCACGGCCGCCCAGCAGTGGCATCCTGCAAACACGGCCACAAAGAGCTGCAAACGCCGAAGACCTTGGGCCTCGTCACAGTCATGGTTCCCCTTGCGGCTTGCCAAGTCCATACCCCATTCCTCCCCTCTTGAGCGAACGCTTCTTTCTGGTTAATATCCGTATGTCAGTGCATGTATCCGTACACACGGGTACTATTGTCTGCGCGCAGCGAAGATAACACCCAGAAATAGCCCAACCCAGTCCATGTTCTTGAGGGAACCACTTCCCAAATCCGGTTCCGTGTTCCTTGCCTCCGTCTCTCCCTCCATCCCCGACGCCCATCACATTGGTCCGCGCCCCGGGCACACCCGTGGTGGGCCATCCCGGCCTCTACTTTCCTTCCATCGTACGTCGAGGGTCGGATCGACAATGCCTTTTCTGATGGCTATCTCGAACCATGGGAGGCTCATCAAGGAACAGTCCAAGATCTGCGACAAGCATGACACTTGGGCCACGCGCTGCTTTCTCCGGCCATTGGATGAAGGGGTGAGTGGACCAAGAAGCGCATAGGTGACCACAAATACCAAAAACACGACCGCCTTAGCTCATGGGCCATGATCTTGATCGACCCGAAGCCATGGGATGCGAAGCCATGGAATGCGAAGCCATGGGATGCTCCTTGCTTTCCTAGTCTGGTGCAGTCGATCCCGCCGGCGGACTGACGACACGAGGTTGCCAGCCGTGTGATGGGTGTCAGAGGCCCCTGGCGATCCGAGTCCCCAAAGGGTTGGTTATGAGCAGGACTGGCTGTTCGCCTCGTGTAGGTCGACTTTGGGCGGAACATATCCTCTCACACGACGGCGTGATGGCCCGTCAGCTGGTCCATGATGGACGTTTATTTCTCACTTGCTTGTGATGCCATGCAACACGGCCAGATGGGGCGAGGTTTACTTTGACGCCGGACACGGCTCTCCCGGTTTTCATAGCTTTCTTACCATTTTGCGTGTTTTGAAACGTGACATCGTTTGATTGATATGCCTTTATCTCACATATGCAGACGATGTTAAATAAACCCCGGGCATGCTATGCTATGCTATGCTATGCACCACACCCAGACTCGGCCGCCAGTCCGGCTGTCAGAGCTGGACGGCACCGATATCAGCCTGCCACCACGCCGGTGCTGTTTTACGGCGGTTTCGAAACACATGACTGGCGGGGCGACTAGGCCATGATAACCTTACATATCTAATACGATACCGGTCACGGCATTATTCATGCTCTTGTAAGTACCAAGAGCACTGTTTATGTGCATGGCAGAACGGGCGGTTCTCGACCCCAATAACACGACTCTGACGGTGGCTCGCAAATACACCCCGGAACGCGGTGATCGTTACAGGGAAAGCACCATGCGAGTTGTTCACGTCGCGTCAACCGGCAAAGATGGACGGCCCGCTACTCCTTTCAAGAGGGGCTGGACAAGTTCACTGCCTTGGCTTGATATGATGTGCTCCCTATATCGAAGTCTTCCGGCCTGTGATGTTCTCGCGCCGGCCGCTTGGGACTATGAAGGTTAGTGTCTCATAGATAAAAACGAGGGCTGGGCTCTCATGCAACCTTCGGGGCAAATGGCTTGAAGCTATGCGGTACCGGTCCAACGTCTTTCTTGTGCTACGAGCGTAGTCTCCTTCCGCCTAGCCGCAGAAGATCGTGCCAACCCCCCCAACCCCCCCAACAAGCTGCGCCTTGGAATGAAGGCCGTTCCCTATCTCGGATATCTGGGGCTATCCCGCCATGTACCAGGTGTGACTCGCGGGTATCGTGCCGCCGTAGTCGACGACGATGACAACAAGAGGCCCTTCTTCGTAGCCGCATTCTCGCGTCTTGGAGGAGCTTGGTAGCATGCATTGACGACGTAATGAACTATCAACCCAGAAGAATAGCAAGCCGCTCAGTTATATTCAATTACAGGGGCAGCACAGCCTTCCGTTCGCGACGCTGTTCTTCGCCGGGCCGGGCCCCGAATCTTTAACAGACAGACGCCTCACGGGTAGCCGGAACGGCTCTTGATAGGCTTCACCGCCGTCTCCCTTTATTATCATGCTCCCCTTCCCCGGGCCTCATATGGGTTCAGTAGCAACGTGAGCCTTTTCTGCCTGTCCGTAAACAAGGGGCGTCATTTTCTTTCATTCCCGATTCCAGAGAGCATTCGGTAGATATCTAATCAGTTGCTGACTGCTTGCTCAACCCGAAAGTAGCCAAGCCCGGCACGCAGCTGCTGGAGGACGACTGCCGTCACATGCTTGTGACATAACCGCGCGCGAGTGAGACCGGGGTAAAGAAGAGACGGGTACGTGCAGCAGAGAGGGGAATGAACAAGCTACTTTCGACTCTGGACGAGGGCCAGCTAGGACGGGCCGCCACACGCTTTCACTTTTTTTTATCGCTCTTGCCACGATGACAGTCGGGTCGTTCCCGGTGCTACGTGGTTCTGCATATAATCTTTCTAGACGTCTTGAAGAGGGGCAGGGCACCCACTTGCGCCCCAGCGTAGTATCTCGGAGTTTGGCCTCTCATTCGACCAAGAGGCAGCGAACATGTAAAAAGAACGACAGCCCGTCATGATAATTCGTGTAGGCCAATACTGTTTCACTCCGTTCCCGACGAGGAGGGTTTGTATCCTCACGACAAAGGATACTCGCCGTCGTCATCGCTCTCACTGCCAAACACTTGCTTGACGCCCCTCCCCCTCCCGGCATCCGTCCTCGACCTTGCTTGTGCTCCTTGATTCTGGTCCTGATTTTTCAGCTGCCGTTATCCAAGGACGAGCCATGACAAATGTCGAAATTGACTCTGTTCCAGTAATCATCCCCATACGCACCCTGGGTCCTTTCCAGACATACCAAGCAAGCACTGACGAGCTTTCTAGAACGTCAATCTGCTCATGTGAGGCTGCCTCTGCAGCACGCCCGAACAGATGTCCCGGATTCTAGTGGACATCCCCGTCCCATACCAAAGACCTGAGCGCGGCTAACTGCATCGGATTGCCTTCACCGTTGCCGCTCCCGGGTTCGAGGGCCACGAGGAGCCGCAAGCCGCGAACTGGTTCGGGCCGCATCTTCCCCTATCCCAACATCATCTCGGCTATCGGCAGCAATGGCACGCTTGCGTAGCCGACCTGGATCACATATGGGGATAGTAACGTGTATCAACTGCCTCAAGCTCGGCCTCATATCAAGATCGCCAACTTGTGTCTTGTTTATCTCATCGTAGTGAAGCCATCTCACGGTGCCTGACGGCGCCGTGCTGGCGTCGATCGCTCAGCAAAAAGTCGCCGTCGCTGCCACGTTCCGCATTTCCTGTATTGTTCCACCTCATACGCTCGAGGGACAATCTCGGCTGTAAGCCAGACACAATTCGTGGACACTGGTCTTAGGGTCGCTATTCAACGTGTAACCAGGCAGAATTTGTTGCCTAGTCAAAATATTCAACGACGTCGCTATCTGTGAGGAGCAATAGCACTTGCGGCTCTCTGGTCGTACTTTGGTTTGTTGTTACCTCCCTTCTCACTTGTCATCGAGGACGCGCAGTATGGGTTGACTGTCGTCTGTTGCACATCTGCTATTGCCCGCCGCTGGGCACTCGCGCCGTACTTGGGCTCGAAAGAACATTGCGGCATTCATTCCTCAAATTATTCGGCCTTCCAGCCGCCCAAAGAGATGCGTCTGCAGGGTCTGCTCAGGTCGCTAGGGGCAGCCAGCCAATCTTTGGCAACAGGTTTGCTCCGGCAAGTCCATCTCGTACCAGGAAGGTGCTTGCGAGGACGCCCCGTGGAGATGGAACACATGGCCACTTGCTAGTGTCTCTTTTCATGCGGGTGATGGTCGCGGCCACCTACTCGACGTGAAGAAAGTATCTACAAGGTAGTATTCAAGAATCTTCGCACCGAGTCCGCAGATCTAGATTCTTCTCCGGGGTCCACGATATGCCACCTGCCCCTCCAGGCCCGATAGGGTAAGGACGTCGAGATTTTGAGGACGATTGACCGAGGCCTTCGCCAGTAACCATCGTCAGCGCCAGTGTCGGTTGCGGGGAAAGTGGCGAGTGTGGAAATGTCCTACGATGATCATGAGGATAATCCCGAGGCGAACAGGGCTCGAGATAGTGCGAGAAGAATCGAGTTAGGAAAAAGAAGGGCGTCGGGTCACTTGACCATCACGCCCATGTCTTCGGAGGGGCCTACTGGGTGCCCGCCTATCCTGCCGTACTTTCGAGACCCGAATCAGTCGGGCCCCATGACTGTCAATCCCTTGGGTTGCAGGAGATGGACCGCGGTAGAGCTCGAGGCGAACTCTTCGAAGTCCGCCCAATCAGTTGCGAAAGGTAAAAAAGAGTCCCATTAGAGGCATGACTCACCTGAGGCAAACACATTCCACCTCTAGGCATATCAACTGGAGCCGCATCAGAGCCGCACTGTAACTCAAGTCGCCACCGGTAGTTGATGATTCGTTTTGAGCGTGATCTTGCCGCCTTGTGAAGCGTCTTGGTGGAATCCGGCTCAGGAATCATGTCGTAGGCTTGCGGGACGGCGGACAGGAAGGTTGTATACAAACACAGCCCTAGGAACAGTCGTCCGATCGACCTCGACAAGCATGCCGGATGATGGCATGGAGGTCACCCTGCATGGCGCCGAGTGCGCCTCTAAGGCCGAGTGCTTCCGGTGCCAGCCAAGAACAATGTCTTGTTGATGGGTCGTCGATTTCCCCCAGCTGACAGAACCTTTCGCATTTGTGCGAGGGTTTGGCCCTGGGTGTCGTACCGCTGTATGTGCATCACCAGCAGAGACCGATTCTCGGCCGCACCAATACCTATCCCCACCCTCTCTCTCTCTCTCTCTCTCTCTCGGAAGCGTACCGGCCTCTAATGCCCAGGTCTACTGAGCACATTCCGTGGGAAACTTTCAGAGACCGTTGAGAAACGTCCGGAACTGGAGGCAAAGACGATAGCTCATATTCATGACTGCCAAATGGATGAGGTCGCATCGACCCTTGGTCCTTGTGCCCTGCGAGACATGCATTAGACGTCGGACAACTCATAAACGCTGCGAATATGCACCTTGCGTGTTCTGGAGCAGCAAACAACCGAGTTCACCATGACAAAGCGGTGGGAACAGAAAGGAATTACTTACATCGTACAGGAGTATTTCCTTGGCCACTGCGTGCCTACGTAGCGTCTGTGGTTCGCCAGGCACGGTTGGTCCTGCAATAGCAGTATTCTATCCCAATAGCAGAACGGGACTGCATGAGACTGGGAGGAGTGATGCACATCATCCAAGATCAACCACCCCGGAAAGTGCTGCCTGCTTCCCCGGGACACACTTCCCGCACAATTCCACCCTGACCACCATGCGCTGTCATCAGGGCCTGGATCCATCGTAGGCCGCATGGGTGCATAGCCCATCCGAATGGGGAAGTGAGGCCTGTCCGGCTTCCCGCGAGAACGATGCTGTGAGCGCGCTCTGCGGCACCCAAGAAACTGGGGCCTGACGTACGATGACGGACAAAATGGTGGAATGGATTTACATATGCCGCGGGGGTCAGGAGGACTGGGTAGGGATGACGGTGGTCGTCGCATAACAAAGCTGTGAGATATCAAAGTAAGCAGGTCGAGTACGAGGAGTGCATGACTCTCCAGCTTTTGGCTGTCGAAGGAGTGTCCGGAATGACCGCGCTTCACGATCATTAATAGCAATCCCAGCGGCCATCTACTCAACCGGTTGAAATGTCGAGCCGGTGCCAAAATTTATATCAACGTAAGTGCTTGTGAAGCTCGCGGAAGTGACTCTCCCTTAGATGCTACTCTTCAACGATTATGCTATCACAGGTATCCGGTAGACTGGAAGCGGCTGGAGCGTCTCTTGACGAGGAGGGGAGGGGGTGGCGGCGTTCTAGGCTCTTTGCTCTCGCTTCTTGGCCTTGGTGCTGGCGAATGCCGGCCTGCAGCGCGTCGGGTCTGCCGGCGCAATTTGCCCGCAGTTCCGACATTGGCAACCGAAACGGTTGGCTATGCAGTCTGTATCAGCAATGACCTGCCTGGCAATCAGGTAGATTACACTGCATCGTGCAGGGACCTGACAATGTGGAGTCGACGAGCAGCTGAGATGTGAGGAGGAGCTCATGGTAGCACTGTTTATGTCTTTCTTTGGTGTTGGTCGCATCAGATCACGATCTGTTCAAACCACAGGGTGCCCTCGGACCCCATGAACCATTGTAAATCCCAGGGGTTGGCTCGTGCGAAGACTTGATCGATTCGTATTGTGGCTGAGGGGCTGGTACGAGAAGGCCGTCAGCATCGTAAGAATGTACGTGTATACATGTGGAACTAGGGTGGCATTTCACCTGCAACTAACTATACCACCCACTCTTGACAGATCACAATGTGACAGAAAGCTGTCTCGTCTGAGTACGGAATGGGGTCGCTGGGCAATAATAGTGTGCATATTTCATGCCGCAATCCCATGCAGAGTTTTCCAAGTGGGCTCAAGCTTCATTGTTTGCCCTGTCTCTTTCTTTCTCTCTCTCTCTCTCTCTCTCTCTGTCTCCTTCTTTCCAGTGTGCCAGAGTATGATGTGGGTGCAGGCAAGGCAGTGGGCCCCGAAGAAACATCCGACGGAACAGAGCAAGTAGTGAGCGTTTGTCACCTCCATCCACCATGTAACATCCACCATCAAATCCCGAAGTGGGCTTGTACGGCTCAAAACTTGATTGTTCACAAAGCTTGCTCTCACAGCAAGAGTGCATAGCACCATGCATAATGTGACTTTGCTGTATGTGTGGGTTCATCGACCAGAGAGCTTCCGTGAGAATTGACTGTAGTTGCAAAGTGTTCGCTGGGTAGAAGGCTCTTAAAACGCCCGAACTGGCAACGCTCAAAGTCTGCTCCGTGTTGAAGGCCCGTGTGTCATCCGAACGACGGCCGTGTCATTCTTCAAGCAGTCCCGGAGAAGTGCATGGGTTGTGTCCGAAGAAGCTAAAGCAGTCTGGGGAGATCCCTGGCTGTCTGCCTGCCCCAGAGTATCAGTCGCGATTTGCGCCCTAAATAGACAAGCGAAGGAGACGATCTTCTGCCACAGGCATAGCGTCTTCACAAGTCTCGACCCTGATAAATTGGCAGCATGCATGGGATCCGATAATGATGTGAATAACATACCACGCAAGGACCACTGCGGCCTAACCGTTGCCCTTCCGTCCATGGCGCCAACACACGTCTCGAAGAATGGTGAGGCGATGCCGCATGTACTGTTCCGCGATCACCGTGGTCGAGCAAGGGAAAACAGAATAGGTGACCTGGTGAGCCAGACCAAGAGCAGAGAGTCGACTCTGTCAGGGACTGAATCTTGTATAGCAGGAAGCACGGCCGTTGGGAGGAAAGATAGCGAGGCTGGGTGGGCGAGTGGGCGATTGGAGAGGGGCTGATGCATGTAGGTATTGATGTAGGTATCCCTCGTTGTTCACAAACGTGTTGCATGCCTCAACAACGGAGGTCTCGCTACGGCTCGAGACCACGGGAACGTGGGTGAGGAGCGTGTCCTGCGACCGGCCAGAGTAGCGTGTTGCTCACAGTTGCACAGAGGGCCATGACTCGTTGTAGCCACTGAGCTCCGAGTTGTTTGCTTGATGGATTTCTTTTTGTGTCAAGTTATGTACTGTTGAGCGAACTGGGCCAGCGGCCGGCCACCTGCTGCATGATGGGTCATCTCCTGCTGTGATAAGAGCCAATGCATCCGTAATTTGTTGGATATCAAGCGACGCGGGCATTCGACTAGAGCAACACCGCAGCCGTGACTACTAGGTATGGCAATCGGCAAGTGCCTGCACCGCCACGCACATTCGCCCTAGTCTCTTTGGTTCAGAGGAAGACAATGGAAGGACATGGTTTCGGGCATTACTTCGGGTTTATTTGTCCTCCTG
This sequence comes from Colletotrichum graminicola M1.001, assembly GCF_000149035.1. Lineage (NCBI taxonomy): Eukaryota > Fungi > Ascomycota > Sordariomycetes > Glomerellales > Glomerellaceae > Colletotrichum > Colletotrichum graminicola. The sequence goes on from NW_007361006.1 coordinate 1,001,475, forward strand.
AAATGCAGTCAAGGGATGCAGAGGGCCATGGTTGTGGTAGCGCTGTCGCTGGCGCTAGACGTCTCGCATGGTGCCGTAACAGATGCCGAGGTTTTGCGTCCATTGGCCCGGTAGAGTGTCCATTGCATAGACGGTTGCTGAGAGGACAACACCGGAAAGGAGCGCGAGCCGTCGATAGAACCAAAGGCATTGGACGCCGGAATGCAGCTGGGAAAATGGTGGAATCAGATGCCAGCTAAGGCGTTTTGGTAGCCAAATAGCATCTTACCAGTGCGTGCGGCGAGCCAAAGAAACTGCGGTGCAATGCCAAGCTAACGTTGAAGTTCCCTGCGACGGTGATCTGTTGTGAGCTTTAGCAGGTTCCCAATGGGGCCAGATGCAGCGCACCCTGCCCTGACCCCACGCTGGTTGGTGGTGAATGTCGGATGGACGTAATTTTTGCGAGAATAGCACATCAAGGTACTTTGTAAGCACACGCCCAAGCAAGCCAGCCGTCAGCAGCCCTAAGGCACGGCGGAGTATGCTGCTTTGGAATAGCCGTAATTGTCGAGTGAAGAGAAAGACGCGTCGTGGCATGGCATTATCGACGCAAGCAGGCAAGCCATGGTTCTCAACGATGCATCTACCTATGTTCCGTGGTGTGGAGTATTGTCGCATCACCCGTGTTCTGCGACGTGAAGCGGACATTTCGCCGACAAGCATTCGTCACAGATGGGCTAGCTCACCGACGACAGTTGGGACGCTCTGGGGTTGTTTTTTTCCGAGGACCATGCCGGCGAACGGCGTATGCGGCCCTCACGTTCCATTGCGTACGGGAGAAGTGGCCGAGAGGCAGGGCAAGATCTGGGAATTGGGCTAGCGACCAGATGCTGGAAATCCAAGTTGAGCTGCGAGGTTGAGGACACCCTTGTCCAATACGTCTATATCTCGGGAGGACGTGATCGGGTACGTCTTTTGAGATGCCGACATAGGTAGGTCGGTAGATGTGGATGGACTAGTTGGCAACTGGCGCGGATGGAATTTGGCGTTGAGAGAAGGAGAAGCGGCTAGGAACTTGAGGGCCAGCAAGAAGTAAGCGAGGTGGCTGACGAAGATGCAGACAGCTGACTCGTGATGAGATGAAGTGCTGTTGATGGGAGAAGGTAGATGCGGGAATGGAAGACGGAATCAATGGGGTCGACAGCAGGCTGCGAATGACTGGAGAGAATGGCAAGGAAGGAACGGGCTGTCGGTGGACCAGGTAAAAAAATGTGAGAGGCAAGGTGAAGAATAATCCCTACTTGGCTTTGATCGCAAAGGTAAGGGGAAGGTGTGAGGTGATGCGTACTTTCCCTTGAAATCTACAGATTGCTGGTGGTGGAGGCGAGCGATGAATGGGCTGGGCGAGGAAGAGCGCACACGCGTGCGTGTACACACCCATACACCCACCCATACACACCCTTCCGCCATACAACCATCATCTAGCCTCATGCCTTCCATCACCGGGTTTTCTCAAGACGACCGACTTGCCCTCCCGAGTCAACTACCAACTTGCCTCACGTCACATTCGTCCATGTTTCGTCCAAGCCTAGTCATGAATGGGTCGACGCCATGGCAAGCAAGCTCTTCTCGCCCTCTATCTCATGCTAAAATAGGTGGGCTGAGACATGATCCGGCAGGTGTCGCTCCAATGAGGTATCCATATCAACTGGGTGTTCTATTGTGTCAGTAAGTGGTGCACCAGTCACAGGGATAGCACCCTTTTTCTCAAAAGTCATAGAATAAAAATACCCTCACCCGTGGTTCCGAAGGGGCATGCTAATATCGATACTAGATCAACCCCAACCATCCGTCCTGAAGGAATGACTCTCCGTCGCTCCGTATCTACCCCCCAACTACGGCTTGAGATCGACCTGGCCAAGGTGTTGTTGACATTTCCATCCATCCATGTGCCACTCGGATTGCCTTTTCTAAACCCGGACCCCAATATCGTCCGGCATCTGATCATACCACGTACCCTACACTGCGAGATGCACCGCCTACAGAACGGCTTCGCGCACCTTAATGTGGCAATCCGCGGTTCCGATCCGATCCCCCCCATCAGCCCCGTACAATATTCCGTCGCGAATACCCATCTTCTCTAGGGAAAAGTTACGACGTCTTCCCGTCCAGATACGGCAAGGCGCCGCCCTGTCTTCTTCGGCTCGTGTTCAATCGAGATCATGACAGGCCTACAGCGTCCCCGTCCCGTCGTCCCACACTACACCAAACCCATCCATCCACACATCCTGCACCGTCCTGGTCGGCTCCTAAAAACACCACGCAAGTGCTTTCTGATGTCAGGCCCAGGACTGTTTGGGAAGGGTTGATCGCCATCTTACGCAAGTGTAGACCGTTCACACACACACGCACACACACACACACATTTGAATAAACCTCTTTTCCTTCTCAGGTTGACGGCTTCATGGCTTGCAGCCTACAGAACGTACCAGCTCGATGTGGTCACTTGGCGGGAGGTGCGGAAATAGGGGAGGGTCCCCGAGATGACGGCCGACACAAGCCAGACGCAGCATCGCATACTAATTACATCCTGGCGTCTCTTTGCTCATTCTGCTCGTAAAGCAACCTTCGTATGCTACATAACTTCCATGCTTCACGCATTGGATTCCCGGACGTGCTGCGTGCTCACTCTCGGCCGGCACGGGAGGAGTCATGAATGGGTGTGCCCCCAAGAGTCTGTGCATCTTACCCGGCCCGGTATTTGGCGAGAAGCAACCTCGGACACCTGGAGTAAAGACGGGACGCGGACGGCGGGCTTGATGATTGATGGGGACCATCTACGTAATCCCCACCCCCTAGCGCTCGCTCCGCAACTCAGCGGCGTCCTGCTGCAAAAGACAACGGCAGCATGGGGCCTGAGTGGTTCTTCGCTTGTTCGCACCGGACAGTTCATTCAACCCCAACGAAGGCAATCTACAGGCCACGGAGATATTCGCGCCTCCTTGCGAGAACTAACCGCGGGGCCGTAATCATCACGAAAATGGAAACCGCACCGGCCAAGTTGGGCAAGGATCAGAAGCATCATGGACCGTCAACCCTGTCGGGCCAGTCGTCGCAATATGGCAGGTCAGACTGAATAATGCAAGTGCAGAGGCGACATCAGTGCGTCTGTCACTCCTCTGTTCACACGGCTCACTCATCAGATATCAGAATCGCCCGGGCATACAATGGTGCTCCGAGCAGCAGTAGCCAAGCAGCCTGGCGTCACCCATCGTTCAGGCGTGCTGCGTGCACACACACACACACACATACACACCCTCCTCTTCGTGCTGTTGACCACCAGTGGACGAGTGGAGAGACGGGAAGGCAGGCTGGAGAGGGACTAGGGAAGAGGCAGGCAGAGACGAGCAAGCGATATGCTCGAAGGATCCGTCGAGGGACCTGCAGGTCCGAAAGATAAGTTGTGCTCCGTATTATTCACGAAACCCCTCAGCAAACGGCAGAACCAGAGCAACAAAAACCGTAGCGTCCGCAGCCAGAGCTGACCCTCTTCTAGCCTGGCTGCGTATGCTTGTCCAAGTCTGGTCTGGTCTCTGCTTGATAATGGGTCAGGCAAAAGACGAGTCCCCATAATAAGCAGCATGAATGCTTGTTCATCCGCTCGATTCAACTCCACGACGGCCATCCGTTTGTTAGATGGGAAAACCGGGGACTTAGTTGACAACGGCCCAGGCCATGCCAGGCAGGGTCTCTCGTCCGTTAGTGGGTGTCGACTGCGCCGACTCTTTTTCTTCGTTCTTTTTTTTTTTTTCGTCCTCCATACCTAGCGACCAGAGGCAGCTGTTCTCCAATTTAACAGGATTCTACCCCTCCTGGGTTTGCGAGAGCCTGCGGCCAAGGTACCACTCACTCCCTTGTCATTGCTGCTGTTTCTGATTAGACCTGCTGCCGTCAAACCCCATCTTCTTGTCTCCTGTTTGGTTTCGTCTCTCTTGCTTTTTCGCTGCGTTGGAGAGAATCTCGAATTCGCCGGGCCGTCCAATCGACCTCGCCTGGACTTTTCCCACCAAGCTAGCCCTTGTCGCCCTCTCTCGGCTGCGACTCTCCAAGGCAAGACCATTGACGGAAAGGCTCTGCTCCTGGTCCTTGTCGCTTAGCAGCTCCTCAAGGACCTGCCTCCGATTCTCCCCACCTTTTGTCTCTGGATGTGCAGATGCCCGGTTGTACTCAAACGAATGATGGAATCCGCCCACCCCAAGCAGTGGACCTCCAAATCTCACCGTGCTGCCATTTTCCACATCAACTAGCCGCTTAACCATGGAGAATGGAGAAGGTTGACCAACCAAGGCAAAAAGACCCTCCCTGGTGCACGCAGGGTATGGCGTTATTCGCGCGCTACACTAGGCTCTTGCAAGTATCACCCATCCAACGAAAAGGACGGGGAAAAGGTGCTAGCCTCTCTCGTCGCTTTTCGTCGCCTCTCAGGTTTGTGCTTCTGCTCCTCCCCCCTTTCCCTGCGCTGTCCTCCGAGCCGCGCCCTCAGAAATCCAGCCTCCACAGGCTGCGGTCGCTTCTTTCCCCTCCCCACCAGGCCGACTCCGCCTTGTGATTCGCCTTTCTCCATTCGCCGTCCACAGCGCAATGGGGCCAAGAAGAGGAAGAAGGGGCAGAGAGCAGGGACCGGTATCCGTATCTCCAGCCGCCTCCGACTGACTGCTTGTGTGCTGTCGTGTCGTTTCGATTCAAGGGTCGAGGTTCGAGAGACCTTGACTATCGTGGTCCATGGTCCGTGGTCCGGGGTCCGGACAGTGTTCCATGGTTGACTCCAGGCCCGATCCAAGAAAGTTGGTGGCGTGAAGGAGAAGTCAGGGTAGAGGAGCCCTCTAGCCTGTTTAATTTCTATTGCCTTCGTCGAGGGCGTGCCGACGGCCGCGAACATATTGGACAGATGGGAAACGATGCGGCAAGAAGTGATGCGAGAACATATCGCGGCGCTAGTCGTCGCAAGTGCTGATGCCAGGCCGATGAGATGCGCCTACGGGAGACACTGATTGATCTATCTATCCATAGCAGGCTATCTCTATCTGGCTGCTTGCTAAAGAAGCGTCGTCCCAACACGGAGCCACAAAAACGCCAGCCTCTGGATCCCATCCACACCCACCTCAGCCCGCCCATGTCTAGCCGGTCGCCAATCCAGCCCATCTTTAGAGACAAGAGGCAGCAGACGCAGACGCAACGGCGGCGGCAGACGCAGCCTGGGAGCCACAGGCGACAGGCAAGCAGAGGCAGGCAGGGTGGGCAACGCAGCAAAGAGTGGGCGAGAAGGACTGAGAGAGAAAGGTACTTGTAGCATGCCGGTGGATTCTTCCCCTTCAAGTACGCACAAGTACCGCCCTTGTACTGCTCTCGGAGCACTGGCTGGGGTATCTGTAGAAGAGGTCGGATTAACGCCTCTTTGCCTCATGTACTCTTGTTTTTCTGCAACTACCTAGCACACACCCACACGCCCCCCCTCCTTCTTCCCCTCTCCGACCCCGATACAACCGCCGACCACCCCTACCATCCGCCCCTCCCCCCTCCCCTCTCGTCTGCCCCAATACCCTTACAGATGAACGTGATGCATGTATGCGTATCTGCGAGAGTGTGGTGTAGCTAAGAAAGCGCACAGAGCAAGCAAGCAGGTGCCAGTCTAGACAAGGTACCTTCATGACCCGTCGGCTTGCTTTCTTGCACCACAATCTTAGATCAAGACCTTCGTAGTGTACACCCATTACGGATACATTTACAGCAGACACATCCCATACCCATCAAGTACTTTTTTTTTTTTTCCTTGCCTTGTTTGGATGGAGCCACCATTACCGTCTTCATGCATGGACACATCTCTAAACTACCTAAACAATCCATGCATGCCTGCCAACCCTCCACCACCACATCTGCGTATATATCCTTGTCCCTCGCCCCGGGACTAATCGTCTCACCTCGAACGACTTCATCATCACTTTTTCTCTTGGGTCACAGTTGTTTTTTTAAAAGACCAATTGGTCCGCGCAATGGCTTGAGTTCCCATTGTCGTCTTTCCTCTCTGTATAATACCTTGTTTGACCCCTCCTCCTCGGCCATCCTCCCCCTTCCAACATCCCATACACGCGGCCTGGGTGTTGGTCTTCCCTCTTGCCCGTGTCACTCTTTGATACCACACACACAACGACGGACGCAGACAAGGCGCTCTGGCAGTCTTGTCCACTACCTCGATCGTTAAGGTCCTTCTAGATAGGAAGAAGAGACTTGAGGATAGAGAGGGAAAAAGAAGCTTTGGAAGCAGCACGACGACACACGCACACCCCTCCCCCTCCCCACACACGCATCCTTCTCATCGAGCCCACGTTCTCGGGAGTCTCGACAGCCATCCTGTAATACTCTTGCCCTACGAGCGTAATACCTTGGGGATAGCAGAGCAGTTATTTGGAGACGCCGTCCACAACTCTTACTTCTAATTCACCTTTCCGGTACCGTCTTGAGACCTACTGGGGGCTTTTTCTTTTTCTTCTCCTTCTGGGCTGCCGCATTTCCGCAGTCGAGCCAAAGTGGAGCCATTTCATCTGGAATCAACATCAGATATCAAGAACGGCAGGAAGTCACCGAGCTCCTCCAAGATTCACCGGGTCGACCTCTTCGCACAAGAAAGGAAGGCACGCTAAGGACCAGCAGTCCATTTGCCACCTCTCTCGGATCCAACCTCGTCCTCAAAACCCTTCTCGACCACCACTGCCAACTTCACCCCGCGAATTCTTGCTTGTGGCCTCGTTGGGTTTTCCTCCTCACTCTCCAGCATATCACGATCCCGCCACTCCTCGGAACGTCTCATACATACACACCCACACCGAGGCAAAACTCGCAGAATTGCATCATTATGGCGGCGGTCATGGATCTCTTTTGGCCTCATATCGGCTTTGGCTGGTCTCCCAGCACCTGGATGTACCTCTTCATTCTCCTTTGGTAAGTTACAACCACCATCGAAGAGTTTCCTCTTGCACTGCTATTTCACATATAAAGAAGAAAAAAAACCAAATTACCTCTCTTCTCGTGATTCTTCATGCCGCCAATGTCTAACACACTTGCCCAGGCTTCATCGATACACCCGTCTGCTCGCCAACTGTGTCAGTCACTGGGTCTACAAGTCCAAGCCAATCCCAGTCAAGCCAACCTTCACTGCCGACGACGTTACTGTCATCATTCCCACGATCCACAACGTCTTTGAGGAGCTTCGTCCTTCTCTTCTCAGCATCATCTCCTGCAACCCCCAGGTCCTGATGCTCGTCACCACCACTGAGAAGCATGCTGCCCTGGAGAAGCTCGCTAGAAGCCTCCCTCATGCCAACGTTCAAGTCTACTCTACCCCGATCGCCAACAAGCGCCTTCAGGTTTGCGAGGCCTTGCCCAAGGTTACCACGAAGATCACCATCATGGCCGACGACGATGTCACTTGGCCTTCCACCCTGATGCCATGGATCCTCGCTCCCTTCGAGGACCCCAAGATTGGCGGCGTCGGCACTTGCCAGAGAGTTAAGCGCGTCTGGGATGGCCCGCTGTCCACTCGTATCTTCAACTGGCTCGGCGCTGCTTACATCGAGAGACGAAACTTCGAGATCTCTGCTACCCACAACATCGACGGTGGTACTTCCTGCATGTCTGGCAGAACCGGCGCCTACCGCTCCGAGATCCTCTCTAGCCACGACTTCCTCGAGGGCTTTAAGACTGAGAAGTGGGGCAAGTACATTCTCAATGCCGACGATGACAACTTCGTCACCCGCTGGCTTGTCAGCCATCAGTGGAAGACCTGGATTCAGTACGAGAAAGAGTGTGAGCTCGAGACCACCCTCGAGAACAGCACCAAGTTCCTTTACCAGTGCTCTCGATGGGCTCGCAGCAACTGGCGCAGCAATTGGACCAGTCTCGTCCGCGAGAGATACGTTCTTACGTGAGTATATACCCTTCCCTCTTATCCTCTGCCACTTCTTGGCGCTTGACTAGCAACAGGGAAGATACTAACCTATGACAAACAGTCAGCAACCCTGGTGCACTTACGCTCTCCACATTGCGACCTTCACCTCCTTGGCCTTCCTCTTCGACCCCCTCATCATCCTGGCTCTTTGGAAGGGCACTGCTGAGTGGGACCTGGAGAGCCGCCAACAGGCGCTCTGGGCCCAGATCATTTTTGTCTTCGGCTTCACCAAGGTCGTCAAGCTCATGGGTCTCTTCCGTCGCAACCCAAGCGACATCATCTTCCTGCCCGTGTCCATCCTTTTCGGCTATGCCCATGGCATCATCAAGCTCTACGCCTTGTCCACCCTGAAGATGGTGAGTGACTGGTTTTGGCTCAATTATCGTTATTTTCCCTGGAATCAAGCTAACACTTTGGCAGACTTCCTGGGGCAGCAGAGCTGACGGTGACACCAACGACGACATCCGTCTCACGCCTCGTCCCAAGCGAGCCATGAGCCTGACCACACCTCCCGGTGGCCAGGACCTCGTCCGCTACCGCCATGAGCGCCAGATGACGGAGAAGGTTGCCGACTGGCACCGCCCTGCCACTGAGTCGTGCAGACCTCAGACTGTTCGGATGAACACATTCCCCGCCAAGGACTTCAGGGCTCCGCACATCACCTTCTCGCTTCTGGAGCATCCCTCGGACTAAGATCCAGAGTGGCCGGAACTTACGAATTATGAAACTGCAACGAACGAAATCATTGCCAGAGGTGAAACAGAACTCTGGCCGGGTGGTATCCTTGCTTCCCCTTTGAAGGGAGATGGAGGGATTTTGTTTAGTCGTTAGCCAACATTTTCGGCTATGACCATCGTCTTCACATTTCGGCTTTTCTTTCCCTCGGAAGAAAAAAAAATCAACCAACATGGATTTTGAGGCGAGAAAAAGTTTTGCTGTTGTTCTTTGATCCTCTTCACGAAGGATACATGCGATCGCATATGGGAACCGGAATCACAGCGCGACAGAGCATGTGCATGCGTGTGTCAGATTATAATTATCAATGGCATCAAATCGACATCATGGGCTAGGAGGAACGAGTGGGTTGGTCATTTGCTTTCAGGGATACATTCCCTCTGGATTCCGCCTGAGTATCTTTTCTCTCCTTTTTTTCTTCTTCTATCCAAAACCCCCCCCCCAAAATGGAGATGGTAGGATCGTTTGGTTCCCGAGAAAAAAGAACAAACCGGGAAGGGCATCGCGCGGCAGGCAGGCAAGCTCGTTTTTGTTTTCTTATTCCCAACATGGTTACCCCAAAGAGCGGCGGCAGTCCATTTCTGAGCCATTGCGAGGCATTGGTAGAAGGAAGAGGGAAGGGAGGGAGGTCGCAGCATTAGACAGTTGATCTCTATACCACTATTACATGTTCTTTCCACTCAGACAAAGAAAACGGGCTTTCCATAGAATGAAGAAAAGAAAGCATATTTCCCACGAGAATAAAAAAAAAACATAGAACATAGACATGGTCTGTGATATTGGCTTGGCAGTTCACAAACCAGATCTTGATGAGGCTCGTGATGGCGAAGGTTCCGTGTCTGACGCTTTTATTTGGACGGAATTTTGATCACAGACTGTGACTGTCCGCAACGACAGGGCTGCAGGAAGGGTATCTTCACGAAGAAACCAACTAGGTACCTAACGAGCCAATGGGAACAAACCGGCCCTGCGTTTAAACAAATCGGGGGATCGACTGCTTCGATCGTCCCAGGGGGGGAGGAGGAGTGTTCCGATGGAAAAGAAGAAATAAGCAGCAGGCAAACAAACAAGCAGAACACACATGGTCGCGTGGCCTTGTCCGTTACACAGCAGGTGACGGGCCTGCGTTCTCGTATTCCATCGACGTTGGCCCCCCCCTCCCCTCTCCAATAAACGGTTTCCGGGGAACCCGCGATATCTGACATCGCCTCTTCGCGTGTGCTTCCTGCTCCCGAGGGCTGGCGCGCGCTGGTTACACGACAGAGCCAAGGATGCGAAGGAGTCTTGCTGTCATTAATTCTCCGGCGGACTGGGCTGGGCCTTTCTTGAGGGGCGCTTTTCATTGGGGGCCATGAGAGAGTGGGAGAGAGAGAGGGGGGAGAGAGGGGGGAAAGAGAAAGAGAGAGGGAGGGAGGGAGAGGCTGTGTCATGTTCATGCGCCTCGTGGTGTTGTGTCTTACATGACGTCCTCTAGGCTTGGTGGGGTTTCTCCAGAGAGGAGAAGCGTGCCAGGCAGGGACGGAGACGAGCACGCCGTATTGCAAATCTTAAACAACCACCCGTGGGCGGGGGAGATGAGAACAGACGCTTCTGCATCTCGTCGCTGTAGTGGTGGTGGTTTCTTGCTCCATCCAGAGCTTTAGGCAATGTCCATGTGCTACCGTAGTACTCTCCTACTATGTTGCACACGCCCCCTCTTGTCTCACGAGTGGCCCGTGAGAGTATGGGCCGATCAGTCTCGTGAGAGGATGTATATGTGCGTAAATTTTCCGTAGTGGCAGTGGTGTTGGTGGCCGCGGCGCCGGCTGTCGTCGTCTCCGGAGAGAAGGGCTTCACACCCACCATGACCACCAGAGAGCTACACCCTCCTCCATCCCTACTAGTTCATCGAACGGTTCGAGACTTATCTCAATCAGGACGGCTAGGAAGACGAACTAAGATATCCGAGGTCCCCACACTCAACGGGGGGGTAACAAGGTAGGTAGGAGATGGGTTGGGTATACGCAAACCCCCACAAGGGCATAATCTTCGAATCGAAGATGGGCGACGTCGAAGGAGTTCTGAAGCGTATTCGTGCCAGTGGTTGCCTCGAGCGTGAAGTCGAGTTGTGATGAGTGGTGGATGAGTAAGACACGAAGGCCATCTCTCAGGACCCAATCAGGGCGTACGGACTTGAGCTACAAGGTCGACAGGTGGGATTGGCAGCCTCCTCATTGGATTGGGGGATCATGACCTGTGGCCTTGTTTACGTTATCTGACAGCCCACCATCGTGTGCCCGCCCCATGCTTGATTCGAGGCCTAGCAGGCTGCCCCTCCCCCTCCCCCTCCCTTCCTCTCGAATCCCTGGCCTTGTCGATGCTGCAAGTTGACAGAAAGAGTGTCCCTGATGACATAGTTGAGCCTATATACGGATCTCATGGCGTTTCGCACTGGACGAGGTTACGACAGATCTTTGTTCTAGACTCCTCTTGTATGGGGCACAAGGTAGTACAAGTATACTCGAGTACCTATGCTTGACACCCACACGTAGGGATGGGGTCCGTAACGTGCAGAGATGCACGACATCTTATGCGTGCTTCGAGACGTCAAGCCTGCCTAATAGGTACTGGAAGAAGGAGCAAGGTCAATGTGGAGACTGTAAGAAAAGCACTCACCAAGGCGCCTCCAAGTGTCTGACTGCGTTGGAATGCCGAACATGACAGAAGCTGACATGATGAGACATCGCCGGATGTTGCAGATGTTGGAACACTAGTGGGCTGCTGAATGCTGGGCGCAAAAGTATCGCGGTATTGAAATTATGTGAGTCGCAGTGGAAGCGGCAGTTGCGAGAGATGCGCTGATCGCATGGGAACGTAGGTTTTCTGGCCAACCAACGTCGGAAGCGTAAAAATAAAAGAGAAAAAAAAAATATTGACGAGAGGCAACGAGCCAACGAAGAGGTGTGATTAGGATTGACAAATGACTTGTGCGAGAGCATGCTGCAAAGAGGGAAATATTTGCCAAAGGTTCCAGAAATAGAGAGAGAGGAGTCTTGTTGACCCGCCGGTACCTTTTCTCTCAGTGAGGGTGCCACTCACTCTCTGCAGCTGCAGCAGGAGGTAACGGCGAGCGAACCAATGCGACGGCACGAGTCAAGACGCATTGAGTATGTATGCCGGGAGGGACGGAGGGACGGAGGGACGGAGAGAGATGCCGTAAGTTGAGGTGACGGGCAGGGAGGGAGAAGATAGATCGGGCGAACGGACCTTGTGACAAGCGGCAACAGCACGAGGAAAAGTCTAGTCTGGCGGTAAATGCGACGGCGATGAGGATAAGACGATTCATAAGCCTCTTTCGCGTCTAGTGGCGGCGGTCGTGTCTGTCTGTGTGGCCTGCCTGGGCGGTTCTGGGGAGCAGTGGGCAGGAAGAGGAAATGGACGTGCGACGACGATAAACTGCGGCAGCCATTGGCAAGGCACGGATAGCATGGCACGACGGCGGCAGGCTGCTGGAGGTCCAATGGAACAATGGGGGCCACACACACCCCGCGCGCGCACGGCCGCTGACATGTCATTAGTGGTTGTGGCATGCGCTTTGGTCTTCCGCAACGTCGAGTTGAGGTGGTGTACATAGGTACATACCTGTAGTATCTACACTAGGAGGCAGGCAGGTGGCGGGTGCAATGCAGATGCCCGTGACGATCTGGGTGGAGGTAGGGGAGTCTCGGATTGTACAGAGTATGTACACTACAATTGTGGCCCAAAGCAAGCCGTCTGGCATCCGCTCTCAACGGCGCCGAATAATTTCTACCTACTTACCTACCCAAGTCTGTATACCGGCTACCTACCTACCTGCCTACCTACCTACCCACCTACGGAAGTGAAGCACACTCGGTGGGTCCATCTCGAAATAGGTATGTCTGAGGACAGGCAATTGCGCGACTTATTTGGTCCGAAGAAATGCACCTTCCTTGACACTTTTGGTGAGGGGAAGACGAGACGGGAAGCGACAGGACGGAACAGGGAACAAACAGCAAGAGCAAGCAGGCAGGCAGGTATTTCGAGGAAGGAAGTTGCCCGTGCGCCAAGATGTACATACTTGCTTACCATTTGAGAAAGACCTACGGATACTTCTTTTTTCCTCCTCTCCCAAGTGGGGAAAGCATGGAATGCAGAGCATGGCGGGGCAGGGCAGGAACGGGGGGTTGGAGGTAGGGAACACATGAGGTACTTGCGTTGCTCTCGACGCACAGGCGGCCGCTGTATCTCCATGGCCCGACAATGTACCTTTTCTTGCTCCCTCTTTCCCCCCCTCTCTTTCCTCCATGCCTGCCTGTATGGTATGGTAGTGCAGGTACTTGGCTCGTCTCGTCGTCTGTTCTTGCCCATCTCATCTCAAAGGCCGAGCGGAAACAACACCACACAGACTCGCATCATGTCGACATCCCGTCCGTAGTCCACCGCACAGACATGATACGAGGGGGCGGAAACGGAGTCGGGAGCGGGATGCGCGAGCGGGGTTTTCAGCACATGCAAAGTCTAAAGAAAGAAAGAAAAATCAGGAAAAAGAAAAAAGGGAAAAATAAATAAATAAAATAGAATTGTTCATGGATGTCGAAACGCGCAATCTTCCGACCCCTCTTCAAAAGTTGACCATGAACGCACGCACCACCATTAGTTAGGTACGTGACGGCCACCATCACATCATGTCATGTTGAACACCCTTATCCTGTGTTGATGTCCATGTCTCTCTCTCTCTGCTGCAGCAGAGAGACTTTTGTGTTTGGCCATTGGACAAGCACTTGTCGCTTTTCTCTTGTAGATTCCCTGTTGGGTGAACGACACAGGCCAAGACGGCGTGGTGACCTCGATGCAACCCACCTTTGCTAGCCACCGCGCTTATCCTCTTCCTATCGGACCTGCGTCTGTCTGCACCACCGCCTACGATGTACCACTTTGCGATCCAACATCATCATGCACGCAGAGGGGTGGGTGGGGTGGCCGACCGACCAACGATGCTAGCCCCACTCTTCTTCACCTCTGCTCATGCCCTTATTTTATCTTTATTTTGTTTTACTTATTTCTTTTTATTTCTGGTACTCTTTTCCACGAAACATACCAATCCCTTCATGACTTCTACTTGTCGAGTACGGAGTACCGCCCTCCATACATGCAATCTTCTTATCACGAGCCTTTTGTCCTTTACGCCACGATACCACCCACCATCCTTACTGCCTGTTTCGGATGCCGAGCGTCTCTACTCATCTCCGCCTTTGACGTTTTGCCAAGAACACCCCCGAAATACTGCTCAAAGCCCCTGTACGAAGGAGTCTGTCTCCTTCCTTCTCTTAGCCAGCAAGAGATGCGGCGCCTCTGTGTTCGCGAGGTCGCAGTGCTGCCTAGTGGATCTGCTGGTTGGTTGGTCGCCAAAAGAAGCCTAAATGAATACCTTCGACTCGGTATGCCCACACCTTGACTCTCCCCGTCCCTATAATATTACCTCCCAATGGCTGCCCGCCCATACGTCGCCAAGGCGGTTAGGTGCCTTGCAAGGCCGCACATCTTGAGCAGCGCTAGTAGGTATATACACTTGATCTGGCATGCGCAGCCACATGAACCTCCGGTCATGAGCTCCGTGCCCAGCACCAGCTTTGGCTTGAACTCCACCTCCATCTCGAAACCCTAGCCCTGACTCTTCATGATCCTCCACACGCCCACACCAGCCAGTGTAGAAAGAGCATAGAGGCTGATCATGACCGAAGGCTTGGTGGGGTCGACTTAGTCGAGTGGACCAACGTCGTCTTCACGCAGCCCGTCGGTCTCGTTTCGCCGACGACGCGTACGAATACATGGACAGAGCCGGATACTCTTACATGGAATGGTGAATGCGCTTCTGCTCAACGGACCATTGCTCCTGAGAGAAGCCGTCACCTCTCTCGCTCTCGGTACATACATCCTCGACGTCTCTCTCGCAACATTGAAAAAGGCATCAAGTCTGGCTACATCGTGTGTGGGCGACGGATGGTCGGTTCCCTTGCGCTATGGTCCATCTTGCAACACTGATCTGCGGCTGCACTGCCAATGGTTGACATCGTCATGCATCGCAATCGTTCATGCTCGCAACCCGAGATCCGCCGGGGAAGCACCTCACGCGTTCCAGGCCGCGTGTCGCGCCTGTAGTGCCGTTACACCTGCCTGTCCGCAAGCTACTCTCCGCAAACTCTGTCCATCTCAAGCCCGGATGGGCAGGCTCACGATCTTCCCGCTAGCCCGCTCTCGCGTCGATTCGAGGGGGAGTGTGCCTGGTTGGGAGGCCCCTCTATGCCTAGCCAACCCCGCAGGGATAGTATCATCCCATGGCGACATCGAACAGGCCAGTTCTTCTTCAACGACCAGGGGGTTTCAAAGGCCCGTATGCCTGCCAACATAATCGTATTTATGGGGAAGAACAGCCACGACAACCAAGGAATGAGAAGCATTGAAGGAGTTGCATCGCGAAAACATCCCGGTCCAAGAGGGGAAATTCCACTCGCTTCGCCTGGTTCACTGCAACCCCGACTGACATTATCATGCAGCTTCTAACGGCTCGGAACCAACGATGGCAAAGACAGCCCAGCCCTTGAGTGGGTGGCCGTCAGCAATCCTTCGATCCACACAGGCGTCTTCGGCGTTCACAAGCCGTTGAAGAATTTCATGTCGCCGCAGATATGTTTCTACCAATTGAACAATGGCCATGCGAATGAGTCTATTAGCCTCATCGTTCCGATCGCCTCTTCAACGGCATTCGACGACGACAAATCGAACGGCCCTGCTTACGTTGCAATTGCAACGCAGACCGAGCACTTCAATGATTCTGCGGACTGCAAGCTCCTCGCAAGACCCGGCCGGCATCGCATGCTTGGCCCATTGACTCGGCCTGTTCGATCGTTTTGTCACACTAGCTGCATGATGACTGGATGGGTCGGTCTCTGGTGGTCGCTATCACCGGCTATCCGCTCGCTATACCAAACAAGACATGGAGTCTCCGTCCGTTGACGGAGGATCCCCAGGACCCCTGCTACCCTGTTGGAGGTACAAGCCTAGTACTCGCGGTGTACCCCTTAGGTTCTGATTCAGGATATGCCCAGGTATTACCATCCAATATTGACGCTGCCTTCGTCTCGTTGACGCCAAGATTATTCCACTCTCGGCCATGGAGCGCGCAGCTCCTGCGCGTGAGACAGTCCAATGCCTCGCCAGTGATTGACCAGAAGTTGCATAGTTCGGGCCATGAGTTCCTAAGATGGTCAGCAAAATTCAATACGCTTATCAGAAATGGGAAACAGCTCGCAAGCGCCCGCCAGCCTTCAAGGATGGTTTCCTTGAGCGCATCGTCAACCATCTAGATTTCTTTCGTCGCTATTCGGGTGGATTTGGCGTGTTCGCCTCGGCCCCCACGTACATATCATCTCGGCAGGAGGATCAACGGCCATCATCAACGTATTGACGGATGCGCGCGAACCTCATTGGAGAAAAGGTCACCATTCGGAGACCCATGCCGAATGTTCACACCCATTTCCCAGCAATATCCACAGTCGATGGAAATATCTCAAACACCATGGGGGCCAGAAAGTCATCAGCCCATTTTCGTGGCCTGTAACGTAACGATTGAGCCTCAACTCGTGAAGCAACGGGCTGTTGTACCTCGAGAAAGAGAAGTAGTTGTTGGCGCTCGATCCCACGGCCCCGTTGTAATCCGAGCGAGCCACCTCTGCGATGGTGCCGATTTTTATCGCGGCTGCGGCGTGCGCCGCTTAAATTCCCTTCGCTCATTGTCATCGAAACAAACACCCCTAAGAACTCTCCACTAAAGACAAGGACCAGCGAGTCCTGGCCGAAGAGTGGAACTGACGAGCGCTGAAGAATTGACCGGGGGGTGGGGGGGCGAAGAAGAACGGCCTGCTACTTACAGCTTACAAGTCGACTGACAGGACCCTGTCCGTTTGCAGACGGATGATGAGACCACGCCCCCGCCTCTTGGGCTACATACCATCCAACCCCCCCCAGTGTATGTCTATCAACATAGACCATGGAGCACAAGCTCCATTACAGACCAGCATCTAGTGGTGGGGTGGGAGGGGGCTAACCTTGAATGACGAGGTTCTGCTTCGCTGCTGTCCTCGCAAATAGAGAAGCATCGGTTGCGAACATGGCTACAGAGCGGTGATGAAGCCGGGCAAGGTTTGAGCAGACATGATGCAGATGCAGGACCAGCTCTAGAGCATCTTTTGCTGTGTCTATCTTCGGGTGGTTGTCTTGAGATGCCGAAGCACAACAAGCAGCCATGGGTGGACCGATGACCAGATAGATCAAGTGGATGGGTAATCAAGGAAATATGCTACTGGTCTTGTGTCTGTGGGTGTAAGATGGAGCTGGCCTTTAGACCAGTTGCATCACGAGCTCTTGACCATTTTTCTTTGTTCTGGGTTTGGTAGAAGTGTGACGAGCAGGTTTTTCGGTTGTAGGGAGAGGCAACAACAGCTTGCGGCCAGCGGCTTGCGTGTTGGCGTCACATGTTGATGATTTCGCGATCTTGCACGGGTTTTTCTTGGTGCAAAAAACAACAACCCGAAGACATGCAATCACCTTGTACTGGATAAACCGTCAAAAATGACTTTTGAGCATTCAGGTGGACGCTAGATGTACGATGGATGTACTTTGAAGGCGTCATGGTATGGGTTCAGGCAGAGTAGGATAAGTCTTCGTTATGACGTGACAACCGTGCTTGTCTGAGCGACGCACGGTCTTGGACCGCCGCTGCCAATCCAACAGTACACTTGAGACGACGAGCAAGCGTCCACATGTCAAGCTTTGTTACTCTACCGTCTCGCCGTTATGGCTTTACTCTGGCTGCACCAGGTAGGAAATGGGTGGCAGAGGTGAAGCAAGTGAGTGGTACGTTCGCCAAGGATGTGACATTCGACTTTGTCACGCCCCCTTCTCTCTCTCTGCTCACTTCCCCCGCAATGCAATGGGAATACCGGTATAACATAAAACAAGGGGGAGGAGATGGCGGGGCAGGGGAGAGACGGTTGGCAATGGGGGCTAGAACGCGGGGGAATGAATTGGTTCTTGTTTGGCGAGTTGAGCCGCTGTTGATCTTTCACATGCTTTCTTTTCCCCCGCCTTTTTTTTTTGCCTTTTCCCTCTCTCTCTTCTTCTTCCTTCTTTAATTCTCCCGTCGGCCATTGGACGAAGTCTTAATACCGTCCAGATACCTGGATTCCCTTTGATTGGAACGGGTGTGTCTTGATATGCATATGCAGGCCGATTCGTTCCGACGCTGGGTTCGTAAGAGTCGCTCAATGCTTGGGGCTTGCCGCCCCGGCCCCTAACTGCATGGCTTGAAGCAGGGCTTGAAGTACCTAGATTTGTAGACAAACGTCTAACCGGCTTGGCGACCAAGGCGCAATATCCCCACGAAGCTGAGCCGATTCCAAATCGGCGGCTTCCTCTCCGGAACAAGCTTACCTGCTTAATCCCGGGGAGACCGGCTAGCCAGCCAGCCAGCCAGCAAACAAAATGCCTCAGCGCAACGCCAATGACGCGGCACGCCGGGCGGCATGCGAAGATGGGGAGATTCTGTAGCGAAATCCTACTTGTGGAAGTTCAAGGGCAATTTCAGCTGCCACCCCCTCTCATCCCGATTTGCCTGATGTCGGCATTAGTGCGTCGGACGGTTCGTGAACTTATCTTGTCCTGCCCCTCGGGCGCCATTAGGATTTATGACTGAGGAGAGGCGCAGGCATCACCACATGCCGTAAAAGTACGAATGCCTTTCCGGAGTCCCGCGTGTGTCCTCGAGGGCGGTGGTGGATGAACGAAATCCTCGTGCCGTGGCGTCCAGTTCCGCGTCTCTGGGATGATGGAGTCCTGGTAGGTTCGCGCTCGCTCGGATGGTTTGCCCGTGCGCTCGGGAGGCGTTCTCAAATCAACCTAGTGGCCCAGCCCTGGCGTCCGATGATGCGGCGTTCCGTGAGGTTGCTGGATTCCTGCGATCCGTTATCCTCAAGGCAAAAAGAGGGGGGGGGGGGCTTGGGTTTCCTTTGGCGTACCAACAACGCCCGCCATTTGCAGAATCTAAACCGGGTGCTCACGAAAAGTGTTCTGAGTCGGTGATAGCTCTCCCTTCCCGTCGCGAGAGGGATCGAACGGCCCTTTGGACGCTGAAGGTCTGGCCATTGCGAAAGGGATGAAGAAGGATTAATATTGGCCATTGAAAATGTCTCGGACTGCTTGGAGCTAGCTACACTACATGATGCCTACCGGGCTGTGGCTTTCGGCTGCATTGCGTCGATACCCCTCTCTGATATCTCATCATTGCACTTCGTCTCGTATTCTTGAGGTGAAGTTTAGTATATATAGCGTTCTTCGGGTTCTTGTACACGGGGACGGCTAGTGTACATTGTTGTTCACCGAACTGATCATTACGCATTTCGAAAGGAACAGACGTCCTTCTCTTACACTACGTTACTCCCACAAATCAGTGTTAGGCGGTGGGAAAACGATGGACCCATTCTTCACGGCACAGATATCATGTCTTGTCTTCTTGTGCTGTTTCAGTATGGCCGAGGCTTTCCTTGGCGATTATCAAAGAGTAGAACGCGCGAGCTCAACTTGATTGTACTTGGCAACTCGGCCTTGTTCATGATGGGGTCTTCAAGAGACGGGAAGAATCACCATGGTCCTGTTTTGAAGTCTCGCCTGCTTTCCCTTCTATTCCATGAGAAAAAGGGAAAACTTCGAGAACCAATCGCAAGTTACGGAGGCGGACATGTGTACATCTACCGAAAGACGTATGCCCGGATTTGCCATGGAGACGAGAAACTACAGGGACGAGTGCATAGTCATCGGGCCAACTACATTATCCTTGCCATCGACTCAGCAGAGCAGACGATGGGAACGACGAGCACATCTTTGAAGCATAAAGAACTTGAAGTATCAGTGGCGGAGCAAGATGGAAGCTCGAGACAGAGGAGCAGAATAGACCTACATGGGGAAGAGGAGGGGTCTTCATATTCATCAATGTCAGTTTGCTGAATCTGATCATATCGTTTTACCTGCGCCTCCTGCGGGTATGGAAGTTACATTGTCAATTTTCTCGGTGCTCAAACTCAATCTCGAGCGATCTTTTCTTGCTGGGACCATGCCCCAGTGTGAGGACATCTAACCCAAGTCGCGCGCATGTGAAGCCTTTGCGGTTAGCATAGTGATGCTGTGCATCTTTAGGTGTATGAATAGTTACTGATGGCTTACAAGCAGGTGGCAAAGTCACTACAGACCCAAACGATTGCATGAAACAGACAATTCCTAACTCAAAACATGGTCCAATGTCATGGCATCAGACATTTCGGTTCATTTCAGCGGGAGGAGCCAAATGCATTAGCATCTCTAACGGGATGATATGTATCCATCGGATCCTCAAGGGAGCAAACCCGAGCTTCGGGGTGTTACCGGATGAAACATGGCAAAAGCCAAGTAGTCGAAAGTCGCCACACCCGGCTGCCCGGTGGAGGACGGAGCACGGCCCCAAAGTACCCGAGATAACTGGGTCGCCCGGAGACGGGGCACGACCATCCCCGCACCCTTCCGCCGGAACCATTGCCTCCCCCTCCGGCTCCCGCCCTCCGGCTCCCGTCCTCCGGCCCGGACGGGGAGTATTTTCCAGAAACTCCGGTTTGGTAAGTGTTGGTTATCACACCGAAGGGATATCCCAGGTCACATATGGGTATGTGCAGGATCGTGGTATTGTTGTTGTTCTATCTAGATACTGGGCACCCGCTTATGGCAGCACCCTTGTGTTGTAGAGGAAGGGTGGATACTGCCGGGGTGGCGGTGTGACACGTGATATTCACGTGTCACACCTCCCCGGAGCATACCTCCCATATGCCAACAGTAAGGAACGCAATCGGAATACCGGGGGGGGGGAGCACGCGCGCCCTCTTGCCCGCCTTTCCACGGCAACGGGTGCGAGAGACCAGAAACAGAGAGGAAGAAAAGAATCGAAGGGGTAAACGTCTTCTTCCAAGCGGGGCAGCAAGTCACACTTGACCACGTCATCGAATGGTCTCAGATGACCAAGCAGGACTGCTACCGAAGGATTCGGACGGTTGACTGAAGCCGCGAAGCTCCTCGGCCCGAGGACAGGGTGGGTTCGGTTAGGTTGTGAGGGAAGGGGGGGGGGGCCTTTTGGTTGGAATAGATGAACCCGACGAGAGTTCTACGAGACGCCTCATCACCCCGTGCTTCCCGAGACATGGGGATCAGCTTACGTACGTGAGGCGAGGCCATCGTCGTCAGCCGCGTTGTGCACCCGTGGCCGTACACGGAGCGGACAAGCCCTCTGTTGGCTGGAACCGGCCCGACAGTTGATCAAAGGGAAGGGGCACCATCCACCCAGGAATGCCACAGGGGTAGAAATGATCAGCGAAATCTGCCGGTCGAGGATTCGGGGCAACGTGGAGAGGATGAGGGGGGTGGGGTGTGCTTCACGGGAGGGCAATGAACAAAAAGGTTGTTGTGAAGGACGGGAGGGAGGGGGCGAAGACATGAAAACATCCACCTGGGCCGGTGAAGGCAGGACCTCGTACTTATCCATAAGCGTAAATTACTGCTAAGAGAGACCTCCCCCTTCACCCTCCTCCGCCCCAAAGACCTGCATAGCGGGTGCTCCAAAACCGGGGGGAGGGGGGAACTTCTTCGTAGTATATTCCAAAAACGTATCTCGGAATCAAAGAAGCATGTATGTGTGTGGGCAAAGGTCCTTCCCCACCACGTGGGCCATCGTACGTTACGTTTCGCGCATATGCCTCCGCATCCACGTTTGCGGAAAGAATAGGCCACACATCCCTCTATTAACCAAGCCGCCATCACCTTATGGCTTTTTCGATCCCATTCCGCCGTGGCGACCCGCAGGTGTCAACAGCAACAATAAAGAACCAACAAGATGATGGTGGAAAGGCAGTGTCAATAGAGGGTGTGGTTACCTGTCAATTGTGGCCCTAGTAAGTGAGCCTCGTGCTGGGCGATCGATCATACACGTACACATGCCCATAATGTAAGCAAGCACACCGATTTGCAGCCATAGTTCTCAAAACATCCTCTAGGAGGCTCACGATTGACAGCGAGAGAAGGACAGTGAAATGCCTGTTTGTCTTTATGGTAAGAATTAGATTGCACTGTTCACTATGCCAGGCAGGGCGGGACAGGTGAAGAGGGTGCCCCTCCGATGCGTGCAAGGTGGACAAAGGAGAGAGACGATAACTTTGGCAAAAGAAGAGAAACGGTATCCACAATCGCTACATCTCCAAGTTCCTCATGATCATGGCTAAGCAAATGAAGAGAGTTTCCCCCCAAAATGCCGCATTCGTAAAAGGAAGGTGGGAAAAAAGGACGAGGAGATGACAAAAAAGCCTAAAAGGGAAAAAAGAAGAACGGTCGTAAATCATCAAAGAAGACAGCAAAAGCAGTCATGGGTATTAAACTCTTCCAGCAAGGTATAGTATGTTTTCCCTCACCGCATCCGTTACATCTCCTTGTCCTGTGTACACGTAGGCGACGGTGCTAGGCCAGGCCTCGGGGTGGGGCAGTGGCAGATCGATAACGTCTCCCGTCGTTATGTGACCAGAAACAATGAGGGCTGCCAACACCGGGAGTGAGGTTCGGGCGTACTGAAGATCTGGGGGTGGGTTGGGCGTTAGTTAACCTTGGTCTGTGTGCTCCCGGGAAAGGAGAAGGACCGGCTTCTGGGGCTACAGCCAGAAAAGTTCAAGTCCGCAAACGTCTATTCGGGATAAACTTGGGTGAGACACTACTTACGGATCGGCATGGTGGTAACGCCACGTGACGGGGTTATTCGGGCATCTCCAGATTTTAGTCCACGGCTGTAAGGAGGCGGGTTGAGTGCCGCGCTGCTCGACATCCTGCGTGCTGCGCTCGGCCGAGTTGGCGAGACAATCGGTAGTGGCGCAGTCTTGAGAGACTGCAGCGAAGGCCGCCGCCTATGGTCTACCGAAGCAGAGCTTGGCAACGGGTCTGGGACAGTGGAGCGTAACTGCTCAATGTCGAAGGTGCGCTGGATGAGAAATGGCTTGCGTTCCAGAGCGCGAGGGCGCACGCGAGCACGAATCGAGGTCTGGTGAGGTGGTGTCGTCGGTGTAGGCGGCATGTGTGAGGGTGACGAATCGCCGGTCGAAAGGTCCGAGTTGGTGCTGGCATCAGACTGCCGCCGGAGGGCCACTGCTTGGACAAAGACGTCGGAGGTTTTGGCATCACCCAGATATACGTGACCCCATGCTCTTAGTTGTTCGAGATGAAGACGCTTCTCAGCGTCTTTTGATCTTGCGAAATAACCGGTCCCCGCCTCTGACTGCCGTCGCTGGACCTCTTCGCCGAGGCCGGCAAGAAGCATGGATCGAGTCTCGGATGCGAGCGTCTGTCTCCTGTTGCTGGTGGCGGGCGGTGATACGGGGGTTGCCGAAGGCGGAGGTCCTGGCCGGCGCGGACTTATAGGTGCGGCGGCCGAGTACCGCCTCGCATGGCTTGCCGAATGTTCTGCGAGGGGGGAGAGGGGCCGCGGCCGATTAGCAGACTTTGGCGGGCTGAGGTCGACACGTTGTGCTTGGCGGATTCTATGGCCGAGACGGTCAACCATGGCTCGCTCGTGTTGTCTCATGGACCCATCGTCGGAGGGGAACACGGGCATAGGCAAACTTTTGGGTGACCGATCAGAAGGACTGTAATAGGAACTGGGGGCAGGAGCTATGCCGTCTGAGCGAGGAGCTATGCCGTCTGAGCGAGGAAATCCGCCGAAGTTATACTGAGAGCTCCATAGGGGATGGAGACTAGGACGAGGGTGGTTGTCAACCGGGGTAGTCATGGTGATGGTGATGGTGGTGGTGGTGATGATGATGATGATGTGAACACCACACAAGCTTCTGACTTGTGTCAATGGTTTATGGACACAGGAACAGAGTCAATTCAAAGCTGAAGTAACAGCGAACGGTCCCAGAGATGGAACGTGCAACCAAATAGATTGTATAGATGGTATGGTTATGATGAAGACAGAATCTACAAGGCTGTAAGGAGTTGACCAAGGGAGGAGGAGCCTTCTTATGTCTGGGCGGGGAGGAACGCGACGGGAATTAACATCTACTAGATGAAGGATGACCTTGTTGCCCTTCTCTTCATGTCTCTGGTTTCTTCCACCTTCTTTTTCCAAGCCCAAGAGAAAGACCTTTGCGCCAATTGCCGGGATCGGGAAATGAAAGGATCGGTAGGGTTGGCAGGCCTCTCAAAGAACAAAAGGGCTCAGCTAAAGGTACGAAAGACAAGGAGGAGGGGGTGTCTTTCCAGCTCTCTCTTTTCTTGCAAAGAGGACGGCTGGGGAGTGCGATGAGTAATGCAGTCGTCGACTCTCATGCAACATTGAGCGGTTGCGGCCAACACACAGCCCATGTCACAGTAGGTGAGAACAAAGGAGGTGAGCTAGGTAGGCATGTGGGTTTCCCAGAGCATAGCCATGGGTGACCGGGGGGCTTTAACTGGGAATTTCTGCAGAGGACCACGGATGAGAACAAAGGAAATACACCATGTCTGCGCTATGATTCGTCATGTTTCTGACCGGACAATTCAGTCTCGAGGGTTGGGGCTACACCCTGTCCGGGCTTGACGCAACGGGGACATATTGGTACTCTTCTCTAATGTCGCCTTTCGTGGATGGACAACCGACAATCTAGTGGGTCATCGAGAACGGGCGAGGAGCAGTGTCGGAGATAGTGATAGAGATAAGAGAGAGACAGAGGGGGAGAGAGAGGGAGAGGGAGAGATAGAAAGAACGCAACCAACACTGTCGAAGCTTGTGGGGTACAGGTGCATTGGCACTAGCAGTTGGACTAAGTTGGGCTTGCCGTCCTTGGCATGGCTGTATTCGTAAAGGTAGCTGGAATTAGTAGCTGGTTCGAAGTTGGCGAGCTGCTGTCTTCAGTTGCCGTGGCGAGGCCGAACGGCAACGTGTGGAGGCGGAACATCAACGGTGCCGATTGTGTCTTGGAGAAAGTCTTGGCCGTGTCCGTCGGCGATGGGGAAAAAATGGAAAACAGCGGAACAAAACAATGTTCAGACAGCAAAAGGGATCCTTGATCTCGATCCCTGGCTTGAGGGAGGTGAAAGGAGCAGGCAAACTGATGAGCTGATGGACGGATGGAATGAGACATACGGTGCCCGGAGAAGACGCCAGGAATGTAAAAGTTTGTGTCGTGCCTGATGTGAACCTGACCTTTGGCAGTTAGTTTCCTTTGAAGGAAGGGACGGATGGCACCGGGAATTCCAGCATCAGGCAAGGTTTCCTGCCTACGTGTCTCCGAGGCCATTCTCGGGTCCGTACAGTACCGTACCGTACCTAACCTACTGGAACGAGTGCCTGCTGATTGGGTCACAAACGCGCCTTCCTGTCTTGTCCATGTTTGCGACGGGGGGGGGAAAGGACGATGCTGATGCTGATGCTGATGCTGATGCCACCATCTGAAAAGGCTGGGTGGGGCAAGAGGGAGCTTGGACCACCCTTTCCTGCTTTCTGGCCAGAATTACTGATACGTTACGAGGTACGGATAGCTAGGCCTAGGTAAGCTGCTAGCAACAACGACTGACGACGTTGCACTCACTCACCACTTACTTGCAAGGCGCGAAAACTCAGAGGGACCACATCGCCGGCAGAGCAGGAACTGGTTACTTGTTCTTTTCTCTTTTTGCCCCTCCCTCTCACACACCCTACCTACCTGGGCAGGTACCTACTTGGGAGTCAAAGGGAACCCGTGTTGCTCTTTGATACCTTCAAGCTCCTTTTCGGGCCATGCTTTGAAATCCATTATTTCTTGTTTCCGCCAGAAACCCCATTCTCACTCTCTTCTCCGACATACTCTTTGGAGCCGCCATCGCAAACATGTCTGACGCTACGGCCGCGAGCTACAAGAAGCTCAAGGAGGACTTCGTCTCAAACCTCTCTGGTGGTTCCGCTTCAGAAATCAACTACGTGACTGCAGTCGCTCCCGTGCGTAACTATAATCTTTGCTCAAGAAACCCTGCCCCCCATCTTTCTTCCTCCTTTCTCTATGCCAGCGCATGCATCCAGATAAAGGAAGCTAACATGCGCGTCTCCCGCCGCTTCAGGTCGCCGTCCTGCTATGGTCCGTTCTCCAGTCCCGCCAGTCCTTCTTCAAGCCATACACTGTGCTGGGAGCTGTCCTCGACTACCTCCTCAACGTCACCGCCATTCTCCTCTCCACGACTCTCTACGCTTCCTCCCCCCTCCTCCTGAGCGCACTACTCCTCGCCCCCGCCGCCTTAACCTACGCCTTCCCTCCCAATCTCGGCGCCAGTCGCAAAAAGCCTGCCATACCCCCCAATGCCAAGTCCAAGGCCGCCGCCGCGGGCACTCCTAAAGCGTCGCCTTCGGCGTTGCCCCTCAAGCCGTTTCTGACGCACTATCGTGGCAGCATGCTCGTCGTCACCTGCATCGCCATCCTCGCCGTTGACTTCCGCCTTTTCCCCCGCCGCTTCGCCAAGGTTGA
Organism: Colletotrichum graminicola M1.001; assembly: GCF_000149035.1. Taxonomy (NCBI): domain Eukaryota; kingdom Fungi; phylum Ascomycota; class Sordariomycetes; order Glomerellales; family Glomerellaceae; genus Colletotrichum; species Colletotrichum graminicola. The sequence goes on from NW_007361006.1 coordinate 1,027,776, forward strand.
GACCTGGGGCACATCGCTGATGGATATGGGCGTCGGCTCCTTCGTCTATAGTGCTGGCCTTGTCGCTGCGAGACCTGTCGTGAAGGAGCGCGCCGAGGGTAGATCGACACCCCTGACAACGCGCCTGTTGCAATCGATGCGCCATTCCTTACCGCTACTTGTGCTGGGTGTCATCCGCCTGCTCAGCGTCAAGGGCCTCGATTACGCCGAACATGTCTCCGAGTACGGTGTACACTGGAACTTCTTCTTCACACTCGGCTTCCTGCCGCCCTTTGTAGCCATCTTCCAGTCCGCCCTCAAGATTGTCCCCAGCTACGCCGCCCTCGCCATCATTCTCAGTGTTCTGTACCAGGTCGCCCTCGAGAGCACGGATCTGAAGGCCTACATTCTGACCGCACCAAGAGTAGACCTGCTTTCCAAGAACCGAGAAGGTATATTCAGCTTCTTCGGCTACCTGGCCATCTTCCTTGCTGGCCAGGACACGGGCATGTACGTCCTGCCTCGCAGCATCAACCCCAAGAGCGACGGCACCCCTTCCACCCAGCGGAAGACGCTTCTCTTGACCATGGCCGTATGGTCTGCTGTGTGGGCCAGTCTTTTCTTCTTGACCACAAGCTACAGCTATGGCGACGGGTTGAGTGTTTCGCGTCGTCTTGCGAACCTGCCCTACGTACTTTGGACAGCAGCCTTCAACTCAACGCAGCTTTTGGCCTATGCGGTTGTCGATACCCTCTTCTTCCCATCGTCTTACAACGCCGCCGACGCCAAGGCGGAGAGGGAGGCTTACGAGACTGCCACAAGCAGGGTCCTCCGTGCGTACAATCGTAACGGTTTGTTCCTATTCCTTGTCGCCAACGTCTTGACCGGCCTGATCAACATGACCGTGCCGACGCTGCATGTTGGGCCGCTAGCGGCTATGAGCATCTTGATCGCGTACAGTGCAGCAATCACGGGCACTGCTCTTGGCCTAGATGCCTACGGTATTTCCATCAAATTGTAGCGCGCCTGAGAATATTCAAGCTTGTATATATGACAATCAAGATTCAGTTCATATGATCTGCGACCGCCTGGTTTAATAAAACACGAAACAGCAATAACCGGAGGAAATTCAACATTGCTCTCCGAGTCCTCCAGGAGCGCATCACGCATGCTCCAAGGCAGGAGCATAAGTATGGTTACGATCCTGGATATCACGTGTCAACGGCCTGGGGCCAGACTGCGCGACCCCTTTTGCATGATGAGCCGGGTACCAACAACAACAAACGCCTCAGGCCAATCTCGACACAACCCGGGCGGGAGGGGTGGAAGGCGATACGTCGCTCAATTCAGCCCGCTGCAAAATCGCAGTCATATGGTGACGCACTACAGCTTGGCAGGATCCTACGTCGCAAGAGGAACTGTCGCCGAGGCTGATGATGACATGACAAAGCGGCCTGCATGCCGGTTATACGACTCCGGGGAGGGCTCATCATGGCATGAACAAAGCCCTCCCTACTCGCCCGCACAAACCTGGCCAATGCTGCTCTTCCCCCAAAGAAACCAAGAGCGCATTGATGCTCTTCCTTTGCCTGACGCTGTCGATCCAATAAAGTCATCCACTCCGTCGGGTTTAGAATCATTCTAGAAAGTGAGGTGGGACTGGAAAGAACAGGGTGAGGGTAAGCAGGAAGCACGGGTGGCAGACTGGGTTCCCTGCCCATGTTCCTCGGGAACACCGTTGGCAGACCATAGACTTTCGCATGGCTGAACGCGTGGACTGCATGTGTGTACATAGTAAGTGTGCTTCCTCCGAGCTGTGACGCGGCGTGAGTGCCCCGCATAGGATCCCGATATGGTCCAAGGACGACACTGTGTTTGCTTGCCTGCCAGGGTCGTCCTGGAACCATGTTGACATTGGGGAATGGCTACGCAGTAATCGAGACGGATGGGCATAGATGGGTCGTAGTTTTCGCGCGATTAGGTATCCGGGTTGTTGTGAACGGGGTCGTCCATGGGCGCCTGTGAATTGGGGGTGGGGATGAACACCTCCATATTGGCCCGGTAAGCCGCCAGCTAACTGGTAAATTTGGTTCTCACAAACTCATTTTGGACTGCCACACGGCAATGTTGTTGAGAAGAGGGGTCGTCGCGCCCGCAGAAGAACATGGCAAACAAACAACACAAACAATTAAGCGTCCAGCGGGCGATGAGCGACCGTCCCGTCGTCAGCGAACGAGGCGGCGCATCGTCTGATGGAAAGCTGGGATGATGTCACTGGACGACGAACGCCGCTAGGGGCCCAAGTGCCGAGTTTGGCTGGGCTGACCCGGCAAGATTTTTTTCAATGGGGCAGCTCGCTTGATCCAGACCCGGGGAGACAAATAAGAAGATTGCCAGCTCGTGCCTTTGCAGGATTTCAGCAGCCGCGAGGGAGATGCGACAGTTGACGGATGCCAAGGGACATGACTTGCGGCCGGGGCTGCGCATCACTTGTTCCGCAAGTCGAGCCCGAGGCCACCTACTACTTACTACCTGCCTGTATGTAAGCTATCCTGTATGTAAGCTATCCATGAGGGTCATTCTGCTTTGAGCCTTGCGCCGGAGCAGGCTGATCCTTGCAGCACACCATGCGACTCATTTCCGACATCAATGCTTGGTCGACTTGACTTCCCTCCAAGAGTACGGAGTAGGTAGACAGACTTTGCGGGGTCAGTGGCAGGATCATGCCATTTTCGATCTTCTGTTGGCGGTCTCGCATTTCTGCGGAAGCAATGGCCAAGGCATGCCGAGGCGCTGCTTGAAAGGAAGCGCTTTCTGGTGAACCGTCAGCCCTGGGTAGACCCGAGCCCAGTTTATCAACAACAGGCGCTCGGCGTAACGTTGAGAGACCCTAGGATGAGTAAAATCGACCGACAGGGTCGCAAAAGATGCCCAGCCTTACACAAGAGGACCAGAGGCGCCTAGTACTTAAAACCAGCTGTCACAGTAGATTCTTGTGTTCCCGCTAGTAGATCTGCCGATTCGAAAGACAAGCGAATGCTATAAGCATACGAGTAGCAGAGCCGGAACCGACGGTATCTCGTTCGCGTAGGTGGGGCGATGGTAGGGCGACCGAGCGGCTGTGATGGATGCTTGTCGGGCGAATCATGATGCCAAAAGGGTTTGGCATGAAGGAAGCAACTGGAGGTGGAAAACGTCTAGAAAATTGCTTGATGACATAGCTGGATATTTCGTGCACGGGTCGCGTCGTCAATGCCATGAAAATTACCAGGCAACGCTAGGCATAACGTACAGAGTACAAAGATAAAGGCGACTGAATTCATTGAGTCAAGGGATGTCACTGTTAGACATAATAAGTCGATGTCAGGTACCAGTTCCGGCGGGCTGGTGTTTTGGGTTGCCGAACGGTGCGCATAAGACGGCGAAGACGAGATAGTGACGGCTTCGAAATGGATGCGTGGGGAGGTCAGCAGCTGACGAAATTCTTTGCGCAAACTTCACATCTATGAAGGCAAGGGGAAGTCAGCCGTCCGGTCTCGCAAACACCGGCCGCTAGCCAGTCAGGCTCTGGACAGTAATTGAAGAAATGCATATGGATACTGACACGTCAATACAAGGGACCTCGCTGCGGCCTTAATTGCAAAAACAAGCAAGCCTATACCGCTATGCCACAACAAACAATATGGACCCTGTCTTCGCATAATCGCGTCGTGGATGGTGGAGCGCAGAAAAGACACCATTTCGTGCTGTGTTGTCCCCCGTAGTGTACGAAAACACGATTCACTGACTGAAAGCGCCACGCCCCGTCCACGCACCCACCCTTGAACTGGCTACAGTCAGGGTAGAATAGGATCGGATGAAATGCAAATCGTTTGCAAACGAACTCTTGTGATTGACTCTAGCGCCTGCAGCAGCTGGTGCTTCTGATGATGATAAGCGAGAATGGCAAGACCCTGGACCATGTTTTCATCCTGGCCCCTGTCGCGTCGTTGGCCAGCGCACTGATGAGCAGGGATGAGGGACGTTTTGTTTGGAGATGACCACCTGAACACAGATGTCAATCGTGATGCGACTCTGCTGCATGAGCAAAGGGCAGATATCAATGCAGGCCGACATGCGTTGTGACCTTGAATTTCGGACAAGCACTCACCGTCTGCATCTGACAAGCTTATCGGAGCCGGACGCATTGGCATTATGCATCGTATCTAGTTCTCGATGGTGTCATGCACTCTGGGCTTGGAGGACGATGTGATGCTGCTGGATGGCCCAGGCAAGGTGTTGCTCCTCTCATCGTTGTCGGACGAGGTGGAGTGCGGCGTCGAGGCTTGATGCTGGCTCGCTCGACCGAGTCGAATTGGGGTCGCAAAACTTTGCCGAGGCCGAAGCCAAGCTCCTCGACTTGTGGTGAAAGGTGAGGTGCGGACGCCAGCTTGGAAGTTTGAGGCTAGAGAAACTAGAGCGACTGGCAGAAATTGAGCCGTGGAGACCGTGCCGGGACTTGTAGAGGGTAAGATGCTTTTGGGCAATAAATCTTAGGAGGAATAAGCAAAGGAAAGATTCGGTCGGGTGACGAGAGGGAAGGTACCTGCCCAAGGTAATTACCTACTAGAATGATATTACCGTCCGGGTAGGTATGTACCGGCGTGATAGGTAGCCAAGGCAGGAAGGAGTGCTCGCATGTTGGGCTTTCCTTTCCGTATCTGCACCTCTCCTTCCTTCTGTCTGATCACCGCGCCCGCCTAGTCCTCCTTCATCTCTTTCTGCCTAGGTACCTTACCTAAGGTAGGTAGGTCGCCGGACACTCCCCTCCCTCCCCTCCCGACTCTCCACATCCTACCACCGCGCCTACTCGAGTCAACGACAACCTTGTCTGCGCCGGGCTCGAAGGTGGTCGAGATTGAATTCCAGGTGCTCCCTTCGACATTCACGAGCAAAAGACCGAATACCTACCGCCCATCATCAAAGCCAATGCACACACCAATCATTAGCGTCGAATTCCAGGAACCGCGCCAGCAGCAGACCAGCAGCCCACGTTTCTTCCGCCTGTTGTGCAACGCCCTCAGTCTTAGACTAACACAATTCACCTCCGACCTACAACATGCTCGTGCTTTGGCTGAGACCCGAACTCAGACAGGCCAAATTGTGAACAATTAGACTCGTCAATTTATACATTGGGTGAGAGAAAATCATCTACTCTTCAGATTGCCGTCACCGGCCGTCGCTTCCGAAAGTCCACCTTTTCCGTCGAGAAGCCTCCCCGCGTGCCGGTTTTCTCTCGACAGTAACGGAAGGGAAGGTCAATTCATTCCGGGCGTCGCTACGTGGAGGAAATTATTGAGGACGAGCAATCAATCTTCGATAGCCATGGGCTAGCAACACCAGCCGATCGGTCACGGAACCGAGGAATCGACCATGCTGGATCGGACACACCACCCGCCAGTCCCTTCTCCTCCAAGGAAGAGAATAAGCAACAGCAAGTAGCTGTCCATTCTGCCGGAATACGCCACCCGTCTGAACATCCGACTGAGGTGGTGCTTGGACAGTCGTAAGAGGAGACTGAAGTATCTAGGTATCCCTGCCTGTACAGTCTGAGCGACAACGGTCAAGTCTCTAAATCGTGGCGGTAATACAAAGCTGATAACCTTTTACGGCGATGATGCGGATCAAAGATATCTTCCTCCCTGTCCCCCGTCCCGGCTCAGCTCATTGCTGAGGAGGTTCAGCCCAACTCGGCTCCATCTCCTCTCCCGTCTTGTCAACATCGCAGACATCCTCACCGGGCGAACCTTTGCAGTTGCATAACCCGTCTCTAAGTCTCCTGCAATCCTCCTTCCACTTATATTGCAGCCGGTGGATTGCCAGGCTTGACGGCAGCTGCACCAACACCAACGCTCAAGCTACCTAGCCATCGTAGCAATCTATTAGTCGTCTGTCGCAGTCGCGGTTGCATGCTGCAGTGGTGGGCAGCATTAGCGGATATTAGCGAGTATCTGGTACCTGCATCCGCTGCTAGGTTGCATGTACCGCCGCCGCTCCCTTTTTCCCGCTTCCCCCCCCCTCTCCAGGCCCACGTATGTCTCCGCCTTCACTTAACTTAAGTGAAGGCGGTACTTCGTACTTGCATTACATTTCACCCCTGCAAGTACACGATACCCCCGAGGACCTACCTTGGATTCGACCACGACGGGACCTGCTCTCTTCATCTGGGTAGCTCATTCGCTCACCCGCCCGCACGCACGCCCGCTCATCTCCAATCTCTCTCTCTCTCTCTCTCTCTCTCTTGCTCCAGGACTCCCACGCGCGCTCGAGCTCCCTCTGCTTTGCTGGACTGGGCCGAGCTGCTTCTTTCGTCGCGATCCGCGTTGCGCTGTTCCAAATATCGGGCGTCCTGCAACCGGCTCGTCCCAAGTCTCATCTCGTCAAATTTACTCCAACGAAAACGAGGAGAGTCTGACCGTTCCGTTTGTTGTCCCTCTCTCTCTCTCTCTACCTCCCTTGCTCAAAGCCAAGACAAGGTCCATTTCCAATCCCGCCTGTCTTTCACTCATCTGGTCCGGCCACCCTCCAATCGAATCGCCCTCCTCCTCATCCTCCTCCTCCCACCTCCCACCTCCCACCGCCTCTCGCTTCCTCCCCAACTTGGGCCCTCCCCTCGCCTTAATTCCACCTCTTGTACGAATACCCCGACTTCATAGGACGAAGTACCTCCTTCGTTGGTCGTCTGTGTCAGTCTTCCTTTGTGTTGTCTACCGCTAGCCTCGATCCCACCCAAGGCAGAGAAGCGCACCGTCGACACCTTCGTCCATCGACACAATCCTCCACACACACAGACCAGGGTCCGGGCGGTCATTCCTGTTGTCTCTGCTGTCGTTGTTGTCGTCCTGCATCTTGAGAGCCTATCGCTACTCAAGCCAGGCCGAACGTCCTCAATTGGGCTGACAAAGGGGCTGTTTGACAAAATATCGGCTTCCCACCAGATTCCGGCCAGCCTCCTCCTCCCTTTGACTGGGGCCACCTCACCGACACAGCTTCCTGCTGCCTCCGACTCACACTCTTTGCCCCCTTCCTCTCCCTCTTCTCTCCCTAACTCTCTTGCACACGCTCACTCATCCCACCTACTGTCTGCAACCTGCTTTGGTTTCGGACGGCGTCTAGGGCAAGATTGAAAGACAAGAGGGCACAAGTTCAAAGCTGCATCGATCAGTTGCACAGCCTTTTCACATCAGAGTTCGTGCGCTGCGCGATCTCCCTCCCCCCTTGTCGCGTCCTTGCTCAGCGTCGCTGCAGCAGCATTGACTCGGTACCCCCTCCCCTCCCAAGACGATTGTTGCCGACACATTTCGTCTGGGTCGAGCTGCAATACTACAGTAAACAACAAATCACAGCAGCTCTCGGCCAGGGAAGTAAACCAAAAGCGACTCCTTTCTCTTGTACCATGAGATAGACTGGCCCGGTTCATTGGTACAGTAAAACTGTCAACGGCACGACCTATCCAAGGACCATAATACTGAAGCTCCAATCGGACTTGTCCGTCCCATCCCAAATCTGGACGAGTTAATTCCTGCAGCTCAATAATTCCTACGTCCTGAAACCTGGTGCCCAACGAGCAACTTTACTTCACAGAAAAGGGAAATCTATTGCTTACAGATTCTTCGCTTCTGCATTCTCCGCCAGCAATCCAGCTAGCCAGCCTCCCTTGGCTCCTCCCCCTCAAAAAACGCACCAAATATCGTAGACCGACTTCTTAGCGGCATCTGCGAAACAAAACACAACAAACTAGGACGACCCCCCAGACGGAACTCTATTTTCAGCGCGCTTGCGTTTCCAGCGTCGTCGCTAAAGCCTGTCCTCGGCCGCTTTGCAGCCTGCCCATCAGACATCAGCTTTGGCATCACCGCCTTTATTCGCAGCTTCATTGAGCAGCCGCCAGTATACGTCGAACCACTCCGACCCGACCCGCGAGGCGTACAATGCCAATCTGCAAAATAACATTGCCTCTCTCGCACCTGCACACCGCCCCTCGAGCCGATCAAGCGAACTCGGCGCGTCTGTAAACAGTCCGGACCCGGTTTTGCCCATGACGTCCAGAGCGGCTCCCGCCAGTTCCGTCGCCGTCGCGCCTTCCTCCCTAGATTGCCACCAGTCTTCACCCGAACAGCGGAAAAACATGCCGCCCATTGCCCCTCCTCGAACGTCTTCGACGAATTACTCGAGTGCAGCGGCCACCGCGACCACGAAGAGACGCGATCACGCTGCCGACAAGGCGAGTTCCTCACCGCGACGCGGTCAAGCAGATGCTACGAACGGCAATGCCGACTACACCTACTCCGACGACGGGTCCGCGTCGCGTAGCAGAAGATCGCATCAGCAAATGGCGCCCGATTCACCTCATCGCTCTACTGGGAACAGGCCTGGAAGTCAGCCTACAGTCATTCCCGTCCGATCGCATGCCCCATCCCAGACAACTGCGTCTCCCAAGCAGCCCTCGCGCGAAGCGAGCGAGGTTTTGAACAGAATGGTGATTTCTCAGCCTGAAGTTGATATCGCCCGCGAAAAAGAGCGACTGGCAGAGGCCCAACCTACTCACATTGGGTCATTACAAGATGATGCTGCACCGCCCCCCGTCGTTGCGATGACTGAACACGATGATGGCAGACGAGGAGTCAGAAGCCGGCACGAGCACTCTGGGAAGCGTGAAAAAGTAGTTCGATTTGGCGACTACATCCTCGGCAACACAATCGGCGAGGGCGAGTTCGGAAAAGTCAAACTCGGCTGGAAGAATGATGGCGGTGTGCAAGTGAGTCTACGACCCCGCTACGGCCCCCTCCCCCCCTGGAGTCTCTGCTAACGAAACCGGAATAGGTCGCAATCAAGCTGATCAAGCGAGACAGTGTGGGCAACAACCCATCAAGACTGGCAAAGATTTACCGTGAAATCGCCATCCTCAGGGGCATTTCCCACCCCAACATTGTTCGCCTGCATGAAATGGTCGAGACCGAAAGGCATATTGGTATCATTCTCGAGTACGCTTCTGGAGGTGAATTGTTCGATTATATTCTGAATCACCGATATCTCAAGGACAATGCCGCGCGAAGACTCTTCGCCCAGCTTGTCTCTGGTGTTGGTTATCTACACAAGAAGGGCATCGTCCACAGAGATCTCAAGTTGGAAAACCTGCTTTTGGACCGGAACCGCAACATCATCATTACTGACTTTGGCTTTGCCAACACATTCGACGCCGAGGAAGAGCTTTCCGAAGAGGAGGAGCTGAATCTCGGCGACCGCGAGTTCGTCAAGAAGCTGGGCCTGGACAGAGTCAAGACCAATGGCTCGAGGAAGGGTGATCTGATGCAGACTAGCTGTGGCAGTCCTTGCTACGCTGCTCCAGAACTAGTCGTCAGCGATTCTCTGTACACTGGCCGGAAGGTCGATGTGTGGAGCTGCGGTGTAATTCTGGTGAGTAACTCATTCCAAGCGCTGTCATTCCCCAAACTAACTGAAATAGTATGCCATGTTGGCTGGCTACCTACCCTTCGACGATGACCCCGCGAACCCTGAGGGCGACAACATCAATCTATTGTACAAGTACATCGTCAACACCCCCCTCACCTTTCCCGAATACGTAACCCCTCACGCTCGCGATCTTCTCCGAAGAATACTGGTTCCCAACCCGAGGAAACGAGCGGATTTGTTCGAGGTAGCCCGTCATAGCTGGCTGAACGAGTACGCCCACGTCGTCGAGTTCATCACTAGCAGCACTACGACGCCGAACGAGATCCAGAACACAACCGTGCCTTCGGACGACTTTGAGGAGGAGCCTGGTATTGGACGTAGCGCATCGGTCCGCGAGGCCTCCAAGACGAAGGCCAGTACCCCTACTTCGGTCGGAGGACTGGCGAGCAAGCATGCCAAGATCGATACGGATGCCGAGGCAGCCGCCATTGCGAAGCAGCACAAGGACAATAAGCGTCGTACCGTGCAGGTTGAATATGTGGCGCCAACAACACAGACTCAAAGAGGGGAGGCGGCACCGTCGGGCAGCAAATCCCGGGCGCGCTCAAACAGTCAAGGTCCGGTGGAGGTCGCGGATGGCCAGGCGCTTCAGGACAAGCCTCTCCCCAGAGATCCTCCCGTCTCGCGAGACTCGTATAGGGTCGCCAGTCGGCAGAACACGCGCCCGCCAAGCTCTCATCGGAACACGGCAACGGCTCCTTCAAGGCCAACGCGCGAAACCCGCGCGACATCCGACAATGCATTCGTGTCCTCGACGTCGAGCGCACCGGCGACCGGCAGACCCCAAACAGGAAACTCGATGGCATCGGGTTCTATGGGACTGGGAGCTGGGAACCGCACATCGTACAGCCAGCCCATCCCCCCCGCCGTTGCGGGCACCAATGCTCATGGCCGAATTCAACAGCCCAGTTCCCAGGAGCCTCAGGCTATGGGAAGGCCCAGTGTCAGCGTACCCTCAAAGTTTGCAAAGGTTGCAGGATTCGCCCCAGAACAGCAAGCCGCCCAGAGCCAGAGCCAGAGTCAGGCCCAGAATCAGACCCCGCCTCAGCCGAGCGATGGTAGAGCTCACGGACACAAGCGTTCCAACACCATCGGCTCTCTGCTGGGTCGCAACGGGTCCATTTTTGGGGGTAAGAACCGCAGCAAAAGACCCGAGTCTCAGATGGCAGACAAGAGCCGGAAGTATCCTCCGGTCAGCATGCCCAACAACATGCCGGCCGAAGGTCAGCCCCGCCCTTCGATAGACTCAAGGACGTCGAGGCATTCCTTCTCCCGGAGCTTCGGAAAGAAGCGAAGCGGTAGCATCGCCGGTTCCCAAACCTCCCACGAAAAGCCAAACAGAAGGTTTTCGTTGATCCCGCAATCCTTCTCGCTGAGGGCCATTGGCTTAGGTAGGGATTACGACCGACCGCCGTCGGAGCCTCAGTCTCAGCCTGACTTGCCCATTCAAGACCCCCCCGAGGTCGACGAGCATGGACGGTACGTGGATCGACAAGGTCAATCGCGGGGCTACGATGGTGGTCACGACCAGGGGGGTTATCGACAGCCTCCCGGCTCCAACTCGGCACCGCAGCTTCAGCATCAAGATTGGCAGAATCAGCAACAAGACTATCAACAACAGCAGGAGCAGCAGCACATGGGCCCAATCGGGCAACCCAGCTCTGTGCCGGGCTATATGCAACAGGGTGCGGTTCTCAACACGGGTTCGGAATCGTCGTTTGAGAATGCCTACCAGCAAAGAAGACAGTCGAGCGCAGCATACCACGGTGGCGGGGTTTCCGAGTCGGAAGGCTACGACCGACAACAGCAGTCCAACTCCCCCCGTGGGCACGGCCGATCCAGCTTGTTGCAGAAGAATAATAAGAGATTTACGGACGCAGACTACACCGGCCACCAAGGCAGCAGCGGAGCCGCCAAAAGAGTAATGGATTTCTTCCGGCGACGCGGCAAAGCGAGAGGCGGCGACGAGAGATAGGAGACGCTCGGTGCTCTCGATTGTTCACCGCCTATTATTTCAAAATCTAGACCGTTGTGCGGTACCCGGTCGTCTCAGATGAGCCTCTCTCCAGCTCGACAAGTCGAGTGCTGAGAGAATGGATACGAAGCACTCAACCCTCTTCCCCTACAGAGTTTGAGGCTATAATTTGTGAATACCAAGCCAAGAGGAGACCAGTCTGGTTGTTTGGCGTCACTGTCAGATGTTCATGGGTGTCTCAAACGTCTGCTGCATTGTTGGCGAACGGGCATAGAACGGCGGAAGGAGTTTCTTTCATGGGTTCCCTCTCTTCGGTGAAACAGAGAAGCTTGTTGGTTTTAATCGCGTCGGTTGACGACGGTTCATGAGATGGTGAGGGGGGTTCTTTTTATTATTACTATCTTGTTCGGTACAGATGGGATGGGTGGTGTTTCTTGCCTCGTACAAGGAGGCCTTTTTCGTGGTTGGTCTAACCCAACATTTCCCCTCTTAATTTGATGGCATCACAGCGGCGACCCCGGTTGCTTGCTGGCGGCGGCAAAGGCGTACCAGGAATACAGAAGAAGGGGAAGCAGAAGCAGAATCAGAATCAGAACGGACCTTGACTTGCGAAGCGTGTCGTGTAGTATGCAGCGCGTCGTGTACCTAGTGAAAGCTGCCGGCATGCAGCCCTACCGGTCGGTACAGGACGTGCAGTGACGGATGGCAGAAACATTGTGAGTTGTATTCCATGGTAAATCACCGACAGGGTCCCCCCATGTGAGAATGAAGTCATTTTCCTTCCGTAGACAGAAGAGGGCGCCACATGAGACCCGAGGGGACCAACGGCGCTGATGACAGGATGACCGACCCGCTATATGGCTTGGCAGTGGCCAAGAGGGCCAACGGTCTTAGTGTAGGTAGTTCATGACTAAGCCCTCCTTGCATGCGTGTTGTGGCTGAGCGTGGCGCGGTAGACAAGTCATACTTGGAAACAGCCAATCACAGGTGCCGTCTCATTCACCAATGAGGAGGCGAATTAGAAGCTGACGTCACTTCTGGGCGCGCGTGGGCCGGCTTAGTGTACGGATACTGTATGTAGCTGTAGGCATCTCTTTAATGCTTATGCGTACCGGTACTCGTATCCATAGATAGGTACTGAGAGAGTGTAGATTGAAGATTGATAAGCCAAGTCTGAACATGTGCCGAGAGAGCGCGAATTGGAAGCTCGAATTGGATTTGCGCCGTCCCCTTCCCCCTGCAGTTACGCAGTATGTCATGTTTTCCCGGAACAGTTTTGGATGATGCGGTCTCTTGGGCGCCCCGTTCGCCAGATTCTCTCCCCCTTCAAAGGAGGACGAAGTTGGGATTAGAATTCTGGAGCAATGTCTCCCTTTCCGGGATTGCCCAATGAGCTTGAAGGAGGCCCGAAAGGTTCGTCCAGACGAGTTACAAGACAAAGGGGGAAAAGAAGGAGGGGAGGATTCACTGCGTTGCAGACGTCGCGGGAGTTGCAGAAGTCGCAATTAGGTTATGGGGACCCGAAGGGGATCAGACTCAGGTACCCGAAGGATGCATTTAGGTCGGATGGAAAGAGGGTTACCGTGTTTATGGTCGTGGAGGGAGGGAAGCTAAGGAAAAATGAGGCAGGAAACGGTTCCCCCTCCTCCTTTACTTATTTTTCTCGTCTTTTTTCGTTCAGCTAGGTAGGAAAGCTTCGTGAGGACTGGGAGTTTGGGGTCGTTGTTCCGTGCACCGTGTGTGTATGTGTGTAGAAATGCCCTGAGCGTACACAACCTGGGCACACTACGACTGGACTGCAGTAGAAGTTGGGAGAGCAGGCATGGCCCCATCCCCTGTCTTCGCAGCCCACCCTGCGATGCTCGAGGCTTCGTAGAGGGTGTGAGTAGCCGGGTGGAACGCCACTCTGCTGCAGAGTGTGCGACGCAAGAGAAGATCCATCTTCGCGTCAAGATGCCCGGAACACGTTTGGTTTTCTTAGGGGTGTCAAACGGGAGGTACGAGGGTGATCCCCGACCGGCAAGCAGCGTGCCACTGGGGTGGAACCGGCGGACCATGGCGAATTGGCATGGCCCGTTGAGTGTTTGATGCTCTCCCAGTGTGTGTGTGTATGTGTGCGCATGAGTGCGTATTGTGGTGGTGGTGATGATGGTTTCCATTTCCGACCAGAAACACACAATGTTCGCTCCTGCCTTTGACGAGGCTTCTTACAAAGTTTTTTTTTTTTTTTTTTCCTCTTTCTTTTCTTCCCTCCCTCCTTCTCAGCGGCAGCAAGACGACACACACAAAACATGCAAACGCATTGGTCTCGAGGAGAGATGGGACCGTTCCCGGCATCCGGTCTCCGTTTCGAGATTCATGTACGCGATGCGTTGGGCCAGTCCATCATCTGGATTCGGCCACCCTTGGCGATTCTTGGCGCACGTTGCGAGTGAGGGCATACGGGCGATACACACCCACTCGCGGGTTTCTCTGTTTCTGAACAACCTGAGGAGAAGTGAGAGCACACTGCGCTCGATGAGGCTCGAGCGGGTCCGGTCGAAGCACCCCGTTCCGGTCCCATGGATGTTTCTCGGAAGGGGGTGGGCCTCGAACAGTTCTGGTTTCCAGTGTTTGGGATGGGGGCGGGCGTCAATGTGGCGTAGGTTCACATAGCTCTCGCACATGGAATTGCCATGTACTGGGCTGGGGCAAGGAAGGTTGCCCGTATTCTTTTTCTTCTTCTTCTTCTTCTTCCTCTTTTTTTTCTTCCTTCCCTTTTTTTTATCTTATTCTTACTTTGCTTCCCCGGGGGGGTACCCAGAGAGCGAAGGTTGGGCTGAGTGAAGTTGCTCTACATATACAGGGTAGGTAGTTTACGTACGGTCTGGTCTGGTGGCAACGAATTGTTGCCAATGACCCTCTGAGGCTCTGCTCAGGGGCGACATGCGGGCGGGAGCGGAGTGAGAGTTTTCGTCAGAAGAGCATACACACCGCTGCTACGGTGCATGCAACTATGTCGAAGCGGAGGCAGGGGTGGGCTAATTGATGGAATGGATGAATGGATATGGGGAGGTCACGGGGGAGCGTATCGAAAGAGAGTAGTAGTAGATCCCATCCCGCTCCCCGTCGAGTCAGTCTTCCCCTACAGTGCGGTTGGTATAGGTAGGTCCATGCCTGTTTAGTCTAATAGTTTCTGGGTCGCGGGTCCACCCGGACTCTTTCGGGGCAGGGTTGGGTGAGGTAATGTTGTTTTACACTAGGCTAGGTAGTTAAACTACCGGTAGGTCGGTGGGTAGCTGGCGAGACCGAGGACAACGTAATGGAAGGCGGGTGAACTGAGGAGGAGGCAACCCCGGAAGAAAGGGAGAGCCTCCCCTCTGCAGTGGGATTGGCGGGCTGTGATATCATACACTGCATTTGCTGGGCTGGGGGATCTGCTACTGGTAGTTGGATGATGCATGATAGCATGATGAAGGCGACGATGACAATGACGATGGCGGATGGGTGGGACGAGTGGCAGCATGCAATTCGTGGACGTGTGTACATGCAGTGCATGCATTGGGTCCAGACTGGCCCGTCATCGTTGTCTACCGAGTACAGAGGACGCTGTACTGAGGTAAACCAGGATGCATACAGTGAGTACCTACTCCGTAGTGTAGGTGCCAAGACAATACTCGGTAGGTACAGACCGGTTTTTTCCATGGCAAAAGCTTGATGGGCTTGGCTTGGATGGATGCGAACCCCTGTCCAGAAGGAACTCTGAGAAATGCTGTGGCCCGCCAGCCTGTATGTAATAAACAGTGGTTGTACGAGTACGGAGTATATGGAGTACTTTCATACTTTATCACACCTACCTACGTACTTTGAGACTGCGCTTTGGGCAACCCAATGAGACCATGGACGCGTCCACATTGCCGATTGCTGATCACTGGCGGCGTTCCAGCTCTTGGGAAGGTGGGAAACAACAGGATAGACCGATATCGAGCCCCCACCACTCCACCCGAGGACGCGAGGCGGAAGCGCAAAGGGCGAAATGAAAATAAATACGAAATAAAAGGAGGAGCGAGGGAGAGTACATAGACGAGACAGTGTGTGTGTGAGAGAAAGAGAGAAAGATGGCCGAGAGGTGAAGGCACACAGTGGGTGGGAACCCGTCAGTCAAAACATGAGGCTATGGAGAAGGTGTGTGGGCGCAGCCGTCAGTCAACCCGCCTGAGGCTCCACATGGTCGTTGGCGACTTTACTGTATCTGGCACTGAGCTTCGCTCTCGATACCGTCGGCGGTTCATCCACTAGGATGTTTCGACGTTGGCGATTGGTTCCCGGGCATGCCAAGCGCGCCGACAGGGAGTCCTTGCTTGCTTGCTCCTCCTGGCGTAGGGCCCTAGCTTGCTTTGCGTAGGTATCTGTATCTCCTTTGTCTGTTTACACTACCGTAGGTATGTTCTCCGAGTTTGCTCTGCCTCCCTGCGTGAGTGTCGGTCTGTCTGGGTACGTACCTGAGTAGAAACGAGAAGGAGGTAGGTACGTAAGGTAGGTACAGGTACCGACAGACAGGATTAGGCATGCTGCGGACCCGCACCCCTGTCCGTGGCCTGCGACGTTGCCTTTACCTTATGCCCACTACGTACCTACTTGCTCTCTCTCTCTCTCTCTGTCTCTCTCTTCGTCGAGCATTTAAAGAATCCTTTATCTTCGTCACGTCTGACCACATCCCCTTCCGAACTTCTTTCTCCTCTTTCCTCTTGTAGGCCGCACTTCTCACGCTCCTCCCCTTTCCGAAGCCAAGTAGTCTTGGAAACAGTACAGCCTCTTTCGAGCAACCAAGCGAGCAAATACCTAAGCTCGCATTCGATACCAGAAAAATATATCCCATCCCATCCGTCCCGCCCTCCCCCCGAGACACGAGTGTCCGGTCATCTATTTCGATGAAGAACGACTCTCCTGACCCCCCAAATATAGACAGCAGACGCTCTGGTGCACCTGGATCCTCGCATGGCGCCCGTCGCAGCCCCCAAACTTCCAATCCTCGAGACGACGCAGCTAGACCCCCAGGCATAAATGCCAATTTCACTCCCAACTTGCCCAGCAAGTCGTCCACTTTTCCCGCTCACCAGCGAGATACCAGTAACACAGCCTACACCACGGATCCCTCCGTCAGCAGGAATCATGGCGCCGCCGGCTCGCCCCTCGGCTACCCGGACGACGTCACCGACAAAACCAGCCCCCGCACCACCGAGGATCTCGCCGCAAAGGAAGCTTCGGGGCAGAGGCCTGTCCTAAGCGACGCCGGCAACTCCTCGCAGGAGAAAGGCAACAACACACCCTCCGGTCAGAAGCCGAAGCCCTCCGTCTTCACCCGCTTCTACCTCACCTCCAAGATGATTCTTTTCCACAGCTGGGTCAACCTGCTGCTCATCTTTGTGCCCATCGGCATCGTCGTTCAGGCTCTCAACCTCAACCCGGGCCTCGTCTTCGCCATGAACGCCATCGCCATTATCCCGCTCGCCGGCCTGCTTAGCCACGCCACCGAGTCCGTCGCCAGCAAGCTCGGCGACACCATCGGCGCTCTCCTGAACGTGACATTCGGCAATGCAGTCGAGTTGATTATCTTGTAAGTTTTCCCGTCTAAATCCTCACTCCTGAGTCAGTCCTGTCAAAGGCTGCCAATGGTGTGGTTTGAGTTGAGTTGAGGGTGGAAGTCGGAATGCAAAGGTTTTGGCTTGGCTTGGCAGCTAGCTGTCTTGGCCCTGTCGCACCCTGCATCTTTGGCTTCCAACCCTCCGCCCATGTATATCTTGGCGCGGTCTTGGCTAATGCTTATTTTCCCAATCTAGCATGTATGTTCATACTTACCCTTTTGCGGCTGGCCAAGATGAGGGACGAGAGAAGTCGATTATCCAAGGAGAAAGACAATGTCCCATCAATCGAGTCCCAACCCATGCACAGCTTTCCGTCCCATAGCCTTGTTGTCACTGCTCTAATTGATGTTTAAAAAGTAAATCTCGTCTTTCTTTTTTGCGGTTGACTGACATGGACATATTTTTGTGACCAAACAGCATCGCGCTTGTCAAGGTTCGTTACCCCAACTCTCGTGGGCGAGCGATCCTAGACTAACATTGTGGACGACAGAACGAAATTCGAATTGTTCAGGCTTCCCTTCTTGGATCCATCCTGGCCAACCTCCTGCTCATTCTGGGCATGTGCTTCTTTCTCGGTGGCCTGCGCTTCCGCGAGCAGGTTAGTTCGGCTGACTCCGACGCTATTTGGAGCATTACACTGACGGACGCATATCAGATTTACAACAGCACCGTCACGCAAATGAGTGCTTGTCTGCTAAGCTTGAGCGTCATCAGCTTGGTCTTGCCAGTACGTCCCCCCCTCGCTGCCGGTTCAATCATTCCGGAAACTGATACAACTGCAGACGGCTTTCCACGCCTCTTTCCAGAATAGTTTCAAGGCTGAAGATCAGACTTTGAAGATTAGCCGTGGTACTAGTGTGGTGAGTGCTCCGCTTTGAGCCTTTGATTGGAATTTGTTTTTTCTCATCGCGAGTAGATCCTCCTTCTGGTGTACATCTTGTACCTGCTCTTCCAGCTGAGGTCCCATGCCTACATGTATGAGTCTACTCCACAGCACATTGTCGATGCCGAGTCCGCGCCAGGCCCGGCCATCGGCTTCTTCGACTCGTCGAGTTCCGAAGATACATCCGATGATGACGTGGACTCGGACAGCTCGGACAGCTCTCGCGGCACCGTCCGCAAGACAATGAGAAAGGTAATGCGCGCCGGCAGAAGGCGCAAGTCCAGTGTGGCCTCTATCAACGCCGACGGCCTCTCCAGGACCCGCACCTCTTCTGTCGCCACCTCTAACAGCTCTGAGGGGACCGGTAGCCGTCCTAATATACCCCATCTCAACTCGGGCGGCAGTGATGAGGTCATGGAGGAGAGCCCACGTAAACATCGCAAGCACCGCAGGCGCCACCACAAGCACAAAAAGTCTAAAAAGAGCTCTCGCGGCGCTGCTGACACTGAAGGCCACGAGCCCGTTGCAAGCGGTCAGGTCGGGACCTCGGCGCAGCCCGGTGAACCCGTGCGTTTCGACTTTGCAGACCAGGGCGCCGCGCCTACAGGCGTGGCCACCGAGGCATCACAATCGAACCCTCGCGCCAGACCCGTGTCCGGCCTCCGCGGACTATCCATCAAGAACTTTGCCCCCGCGGTCTTTGTCGCGCCCCCCGATCCTTCGACCATCGCTCCCACGTCTTCTGCAGGACCGGTCCCTCGCGTCCGCCTCGGCATCCGCCGCACCAACTCTTTGCCCGACCGCCTGAACCAGTACGGCCGTACCGTCCGCGCGCCCGGTGCTATGGTACCGCCACGCGCTGCCGTGGCCGCGGTCAACAGCGGCCTCGGCTCTGACGACAAGGTCGTCGACGACGATCACCTATCCCGCACCGCCGCCATCCTCCTTTTGCTCTTCTCCACTGGTCTCGTTGCCGTATGTGCCGAGTTCCTCGTCGGTTCCATCAATGAGGTCGTCGAGACCAGTCCCCTCGGCGAAATCTTCATCGGTCTTATCATCCTACCCATCGTCGGCAACGCCGCCGAGCACGTCACAGCCGTCACCGTCGCCATGAAGAACAAGATGGACCTCGCCATCGGCGTCGCCGTCGGCAGCTCTATTCAGATCGCCCTTTTCATCACGCCCCTCGTCGTCATCATCGGCTGGGCCTTGGACCGCGACATGTCGCTGTACTTTACCCTCTTCGAGACCGTCTGTCTCTTCGTTTCAGCATTCATTGTCAACTTCCTGGTTCTCGACGGAAGGAGTAACTATCTCGAGGGTGCGTTGTTGTGCGCGACCTACATCATCATCGCCGTAGTGGCCTTCTTTTATCCCAACTCGAACGAGGCTAGCTCCATGGGTGCTTAAAGCACGTACGTGTACACTGCCAGGCGTTCCGGCGGCCCCTTGGCCGATTCGGTTATATTGTGGTGGTTTATGGAGGAGCGGTTGTCGGTAGAGTACACCTTACGAAGCTTCACGACCATTTTTTTCTTCTGGTTTTTCTTCACTTCTACTTGCCTGTTCGGCACTCTCGTGTCGCAACGGCCCTTTTTACTCGGGGATGGCTTGGGGATGATGTTCTTATTCTTCGCAGAAGTCGGCAACACTCCTGCCAAAACTTTTTTCAATGGCAGTAACCATGGTGGCATTACCTCGCTTGACAGCGATCATAGGCGTGTCCACCCCATGTCAAATATAAATTAACGTTTTTATTTACAAGTACAAGCCCCGGGCTACATGGATATATCCATTTCGTCTGGCCCCCAGGTACCTACCTGTCTTGCGTCTCAGCATCGGTGACATTGTTGCCAAATCAAATCCTATGTCAGAAACTATGCGCTAGAACCGCACACAACCCAATTGCTTTGTGATGAAATCAACTGGCGACGTGCCCTCGATCCAAGCCATACTAGATGTTGAGAGTTGGGTGACATTCGTGCTAAAAACAACTCCCGTAGGCCCACCGGGTAAGCTTAAACGTTAGCTGCGCCGACCTCACCCCACCCAGTTTCGCCCGGTTTAGCCGGTGATGGTCAAGGCCCTTGAAGGAGTGGTTTCCTGCGGGCGGCCTCCCCGATGGATGCGGCAGCGGTGGCTGAGGGCTTTGTCGTGGGCATGTGTTATATATACGCGAAGCCCGTTGGTCACACACACGGAATCTCTAATCCTCAAATCAAACGGCGATTCGGCTGCTTGCCTTGATCATCGGATATGCGGGGGAGAAAGCGAATGATCGGTCCATTTGGCATGACGACCAGAAAACAGCCGAATCCCCCGACCCAGACGCTGCTTGTTCGGTACCATTTGTATTTGTACCTACCTATCATTGTAGGGAGCTGCAGCGCGTTGCGGGGCAGCCATGCCGAGTAAATGCGGACCCACTTGCCTATTGCGGATAGCTTCACCTGCACTATGGGTTTGTAGGTACCTAGGTAGCTTTAGTGTCTGCCCTGCCTGCCTTGAACCACCACATCATTACCACGACACAGCCACTTTCACTTCCTTTCATATGACGCCTCATCCGCCTCCCCCCTCCAAACCTGCATCACCGCTGCATCTCGTCTACATCTCATTCGTGACGCTGACGAACTTGGGGCTCTTTCGTGATTCCTCTCATTTGATCAGACCGAGTCGCCTGGATCCCCAGTGTTTCAAACCCCAAAGCTACCTTCAAGCTTTGAGCTCTATTCTGACGTCAAAGCGTTCACCTCTCCTCACTGCATCGGTTTACACGAAGAACTGCATAATTCTCTTCCGAGAGCCTATAACCCGTCCTTCTTATCAACAATGTGTTTCGGAGGCAAAGCCGACAAGGATGACAGTCCTGCCCCACGTCCCTCCCAACGGCCTCTCTCGGCCCAGCTGGACAGCAAGATGAACAGCAGCCAGCAACCGCACTACGCGACGCCAACTGGCCCGCCGCCGGCTCATAGCTCGGGTCAGGACTATGGCCCTCCATCCGGCCCCCCTCCGAGTCAGTCATATGCTGCTCCGAGCGGTCCGCCACCGGGTCGGACGGACGACTTCGCGCCCCCTCCAGGCCCTCCTCCGGCACATGGAGGCTACGCACCGCCACCTGGACCTCCTCCTTCTCATCGCCAGGACGAATTTACAGCGCCTCCCGGCCCTCCCCCTGCCCACAACGACTACACGGCTCCTCCGCCGGGTCCGCCGCCATCCGATTCTAAGCCAAAGCACGACTGGGAGGCTGCTGTTCCTGACACCACCCTCTTTCCGCCGCCGCCGGCATTCTTCAGCGGCTTTGACCGTTCGCCCGCTAACAATTCCACCGAACAAGAGGCCGAGGCAGGCGAGGCCTGGATCAAACAGTACCCTCTCGTAAAGCCCATCGACCTGGACCCCACCGCCTTGGAAGCCCTGCGCACTCACAGGATATGGCTGCTCCAGCCTCAAGGATTCCGCGGGACCATGAGCCAGCCTGTCTCGGGCAAGTGGGAGGTCACCACGCAGAGGAACGCCCCGGATAGCACCATCATCGGGTTCCCGCCCCTCTACTCTGTCAAGACACATTCTCCCCACGCCACCGGCCGTCCTTTCAAGGTCTACTACGAGGTCAAGGTCCGCGGCTCGGCGAGAGAAGTTGACCTCGCCCTTGGCTTCACCGCCCTTCCCTATCCCAACTTCCGACTTCCCGGATGGCACCGCGGCAGTCTCGCAGTCCACGGCGACGATGGCCATAAGTACATCAATGACAGATGGGGCGGCAAGACCTTCACGGACCCCTTCCGCCCCGGCGAGACGCTGGGAGTTGGCATGTCCTTTACCGCCCAGGGTGGCAGCATGAGAGTCGACATCTTCTTCACCCGCGATGGCCGACTGGTCGGCAGCTGGAACCTACACGAGGAGAGCGACGCCGAGCAGGACCTGCCGGTCACTGGACTCGAGGGATACCACGACTTGAGCTGCGCCATCGGCACGTTCCAGAAGAACGAGTATGATATCATCTTTGACCCAAACTTGTGGAAGTACAGACCTTGAGAATGCCGGTGGCCGGTTGTCTGAATGAATCATGGAGGTACGAGAGACGGCAGCTCCAGACTTTGTTGGGGAAAACACTCGATACTTTCTCCTATTGTGGCTTAATTTCCAGCTCGTACTATAGCTATATCTTGGCTTTCACGTCTATTTCCTCCCACCACGGATACGCACTGGGTGAATCTTTCTCCATTGTCCCCTCGAAGTGAGGCGCACGCTTCTGCATAAAACTCTCCATGCCTTCCTTGCTGTCTTCCCCGTTGAATAGGTCGAAAAAGATCTTGCTCTCGAGCAAGTGCGCTTCCTCGGGCGATTGGGGCGATCGCAGAATCATATCCCGCATGACCCTGGCGGCGACCGTGCTTACGTTCGTCGCAATGTCCTCCGCAATGGCGAGCGCTCGCGGCAGGACCTGCTCCGGCTCAACGATCTCGCTGAACAGGTTCCGTAACAGGGGGCTTTCGGCCGGGTACACGGCCCCCGTCGTGACGAGGTGTAGCGCGGGCCCGGCGCCGATGAGGCGAGGCAGGTAGAATGACGAGCAAGCCTCCATGTTGAAGCCCCTCCGGCCGAAGACGAAGCCAACCTTGGCCGCCCTGGAGACGACGCGAACGGAGGCGGGCAGGGTCATGGTGATGCCCACGCCGACGGCGGACCCGTTGATTGCGGCGACGATGGGCTTGGTGCAGTTGTGCATGGCCAGCGCCACGACGCCGCCCGTGTCGCGGTGCTCATCGCGGGTGGTGCCTTGGAGGCGGACCGGCTGGCGGAGGTCCATGCCGGCGCAGAAGGTGCGGTTCTTCGGGTCCGAGCTCGTGAGGACGATGCACTTTACCCGCGGGTCCGCCGAGAGCAGGGCGTAGGCGTAAACGACGGAGGAGGCCATCGACTGGGTGAGGGCGTTGCGGGACGTGGGGCGGTCGAGGGCCAGTATGATCACGGGAGTCGGAGTGGGCGAGGAAGCCGGGTGGTGGGACAGGCGGACCTGGGGGAGGATGAGGGTGCTGTAGCTCGTGGGGAGGTCGGACATGGTGATGGTGGTTGGGGGGGTGGTGGATTCGAACCGATAGGCGGACAGGGAGATAGCGTGAGAGAAATCCGGATACCTTGTGCAGCATATCGACGGGATTTACGAGACGAGATATGATTTCGTTCCGTTGATGTGAAGCTCCAGATCTGGAGACGGATATGAGGTGAAGGAATTATGATTGGGTGCACAACTTATCGTAATGTCCACAACGTGCTGTGCTGAACCTCATTTTATACCGCCTTGCCTACTCTGTAGATTCCATCACGGGGCTAGCAAGTTTACAAAAATAAATTTGAGACAAACTCAAGCGTTATATATAACGAACTCTAAGGTGCAGTCATTGACGAGTATGTGATGATAGACTGAGTAATCAATTGGCCTGGTGATGACTACGATTTGTTGCTGCTGGAGGGGCGGAGCCACCGAAGCTCACCGGGCTCACCTTGATAAGGCCGCGGTTACAAGACAGTCTTCAAGGCCGTGTGAAGGGTTTTGGCACAGTACGGCTGACTCGATCAACCACTTGCGCAACGTCGAGTCAACCCCCCCTACGATCCTCGACCCAAAACGCATTCGACGCTGATGCGTAGGCGTCTTGTACATGAAAGAGCATGGTCTATGATTGGGACGCCCACGAGAAGCTATGTTTCCAGCTGTACATCAACGAGAAGAAGTCCCTCGAGGACATAATGGATTACCTCAAAATCCACCATAACTTCGCACCCTGGTGAGTCAAGTTGGTTCTCGGTGCCATCTTGTCCCCTCCGCACTCCGTGGCTCTCCCGCCGGCCGGACCGTCTCCGATCCACCCAACAAGCGTCCCTTGACCGATCCGTGAGAGGAGGGGCAGAAAGAATCCGGGGAAAGTCATCCTGGGCTAATCATGATGACGTATGCAGCAAACGAGCCTTTCAAGCACAGTTCCGTAAATGGGACTTCCCCTCGAAACAGAACCCCGCCTACAAGAACGACCGCCTCGTCGCCCGCATCAAGGAACTATGGGAGCGCAACCTGTCGCAGAAGGAGATGCTGGCGGTCCTGAAGGAAGACGGCTTTGAAATCAAGAAGCGCGAGCTGATCCGCGTGAGGACCAAAAACCGATGGCTGTTGAAGGTCGCGAACGGCGAGCGGTCCAAGGACTCGCCAGAACCCAGCTCGCAACACCCGCTGATGACCGACGAGTCTTTCGAGAGCCGGGACAATGGCCAACGGCTGTCACGTGCGGCAGGGGATATGACCCCGGATACCTTGACAGACCACGAGTTTCTGGGCACTCTGTCGAACGAGGTCGGCACTGCCTGGGATCAGGACAATAACAGGAGAAAAAGGCGGCGGCTGAAGGCCTGGGAGGCTGCATCGCAAAACGAGTCTATCGCCCCGCGATTCCCTTCCGAAACCACCCTCGACGAGGCAAAAGTCATCCTCGGCCTGGCCAACGACGTCTACCGACAGGTACGGGCCACGTTTGCGCGGCTCTGTGAAGAGTCGAGTATCGTCAAGAAGACCATCGCCGGCCCAGACAGATGGGACGCTGTCAAGAGCCGCCTGATCCAGGAGACACCGCAGCTTCAAGCCGTGATGTGGCAGTCTAGGGATAATCACGAGTCCAAGGTGTTGGCGCTCGACGTCATATGCACGGACATCACAAAACGAATGCGGACGCTGGATAAGCGGATCACTCTAGCAGAGGCAAAGAACATCATCGGCATCAATCCCGAGGAGGCGAGAGACCTCCGCGCCGCGTTTGATAAGCTCCTGAGGGACGAGGGCCTCAGCTCCAAATCGGAAGCCGGCCCTGCGCAATGGGACGACCTCAAGAGGAGGTGGGTGGATCAGTCAGACCTCATCCAGCGCATTCTCGCCCTCGGGGCCGGCGATCCTGCCTACGCCCAAAAGGTGCGGGCATTGGATCTCATCGCTCGGGACGTGATGAAGCGTTTGCGGGACGACATTTCAAGGAGGGACCAGCCGAGGAAACGGAGCCCCGCCGGAGCGGCCCGGTCGGACGGCGACGAGGCCCAGCACGAGCAGAACCAGAACGTGCTGGCGGTTCAAACTACACAACCGGAAATCACTGATGGTTTACAGCACCAAAGCGACTTGGGTAGCCAGTACGGCAACTCTGGCCAGGTGTCGTCCATGGTCTTGGTGCCCAGCTCGGGGGATACTCAGGGGCAGATGCTGATGCCGGTGTCCATGCAACCGCAGGCCGCTGCCGGCGACCAGATGGGGCACCCCGCCGCGCGGATCTTGTCTTCGGCGCTTCTGGCGCAGACCAACATGGCACTCGATGCCCACCTGGGCTCCTCTCTCCTGCTGGTCGCCAACGCACAAGCGGCCTTCGTCGACCACCAGTACGCGCACCAGTTCGCGACCGCGCCGCCGCCGCCGCCGCCTGTGTTCCACACGCCGGCGCCGACAAGCGTGGTGGCCGTCTACCTGCGGCTGCACCCGTCGTCCACGTTCGTGGTGAACGCGAACCTGTGGATCGCGACGCTCAGCTCGCACTCGGTGCAGGAGCTGCGGCACGTGGCGGCCAGCAAGTTCCCCGGGTGCATCTGTCTGAGGGTCGAGGGCGTGCTCAAGGACGGGAAGGGCGGGGAGATGCCTCTGCAGATCGACCAGGACCCGGAACTGGCGGCTTACGTAGCGCACCTGCAAGGCGCTACCCCGACCTTCAATGTACAGCTCGTCCCCGTGTGGAAGGCGGGCTGAAGAAGCGTGCGGTGATATCGCGGTAGAGTCTCCTGCCGAACCACATGCTGCAACGACGATACCGATGCATAAAGTAAATACACATATACGGGGTATATATATAAGGAAGAAAAAAGCATCGTTGAACT
The DNA here is from genome assembly GCF_000149035.1 of Colletotrichum graminicola M1.001. Taxonomy (NCBI): domain Eukaryota; kingdom Fungi; phylum Ascomycota; class Sordariomycetes; order Glomerellales; family Glomerellaceae; genus Colletotrichum; species Colletotrichum graminicola. The sequence goes on from NW_007361006.1 coordinate 1,053,664, forward strand.
GCGATATTGGTAGTTGAGTACACTATGAAAGCGGGACAGGCCGATGCAGGCATGTTTGAATGTCTACAGACGGACAAGTCAGCGGCTTAATGACAAATGCGAACCGCCCGTTATCTTGAAACGAGGTCCAATCAGTACATCTCTGTTATCTCGTAATGCCACTCAATGCAAGGATGCCCGCACCGCGAAGCACGCCATCCCATTAGCTCGCCAACCCTCGGCCCTGAGAGCGGACGCGAGGGAAGGAGTAAGCCACGGGTGGTGTGGGGCTCTATCGGCCGGTGTCACGGAGGGGTCCCATATTTCCCCGCTCCCGGGCCGGCCAATCCTTATCCCCGATAGGTGTGCAGGGTTGTTCCTGCTGCAGGTCTTTTGCATGGATTCCATTTCGCCATTCGAGCTCCAGAAGTGCTAAGACGCATCTATGCAGCTCCACCCAGTTACAAATAATCTCCAACCCTCCCCCGAACTACTCTACTCTGCTCTATTCGTCACCGCACCCTCCTCGCAACCACCCCTCTTCCCTCAAGCTCCCGACCTCGGATGGCTTAAAGTTGCTTTCGCATTCGTCGATCAATTGGACAGCATTGAACTCTGCTTCAGCCACGAACCGCGTCTGGATCTCCCCCCCCCCAACGAGTCGAACGAGCGCAATGGCGCACATCAGAGCTAGAGCTCCGCAGGCGGCTCTGCAGGGTCTAAGGACCGCGGGTCCGGCCCCGCGTCGGCGATGCGTCGCCCTTGCCGGCAGCGCGCGGCACATGTCTAGCGAGCGCCAGCCCGAGAGGCCCGCGACCGGCGAGAGGAAGGACGGCCGTTCGTTCCAGGGCCAGGTCGTCGGTAGTATTAGCCAGCGTCTTGCGCGCGAGAAGGCGGAGCGAGAGAGGTTCGCCGCGGAGCGGGAGAAGACGAGCAACGGCAGGAACCTCTCCTTCACCTTTGGTGAGTTCGAAGCTGAACGTCTGGGCAGCAGTAGCTAACGCTCTCGTGTGCCGGCAGTGCTCCTCACCACGATGGGCGTCTCGTACTACCTCGGCACACTCGTCCCCCCGAGCCCCAGCGAAAACTCGACGCTGCCGCTGGCCCAGACGATCGCGCCGGTCCACAAGCTGAACAAGGAGAACCTGGAGGCCGCCTGGACCGACTTCGTCAACATCGTGGGCGAGGAGCACGTCAGCACCCTGCCCACGGACATTGAGCTCCACGCCAACTCGGAGTGGTCGTCGCACTCGGCCAAGCCCGATGAGCGGCCCTTCTGCGTCGTGTTCCCCAGCTCCACTGAGGAGGTCTCGGAGATCATGAAGATCTGCCACCAGCGGCGCATCCCCGTCGTCGGCTACAGCGGCGGCACCAGTCTCGAGGGCCACTTCACCCCGACCCGCGGCGGCATCTCCATCGACTTTGGCCGCATGAACAAGGTCCTCCAGCTGCACCAGGAGGACCTCGACGTTGTCGTGCAGCCCGCCGTCGGGTGGGAGGCGCTCAACGACCAGCTCGCCAAGACGGGGCTCTTCTTCCCGCCCGACCCGGGTCCGGGCGCCATGATCGGTGGCATGATCGGCACGGGCTGCAGCGGCACCAACGCCTACCGCTACGGCACCATGCGTGAGTGGGTTCTCAGCCTGACGGTCGTGCTGGCCGACGGCACCGTCATCAAGACGCGCCAGCGCCCGCGCAAGAGCTCCGCCGGCTACGACCTCACCAAGCTCTTCATCGGCTCCGAGGGCACCCTGGGCCTCGTCACCGAGGCGACGCTCAAGGTGACGACGAAGCCCCTCTTCACGTCGGTCGCCGTCTCAGCGTTCCCGACGATTCGCGACGCGGCCAACTGCGTCGCCAAGGTGGTCGCGGCGGGCATCCCCGTGGCGGCCGTCGAGATCCTCGACGACCTGCAGATGCAGTGCATCAACAAGGCCGAGATGACGTCCAAGGCGTGGGCCGAGGCGCCGACGCTCTTCTTCAAGTTCGGCGGCACGGAGCTGGGCGTCAAGGAGCAGGTGGCGCTGGTGAAGCGGCTGGCGGCGCAGGCCGGCAGCAAGACGTTCGACTTCGCCAAGAGCGAGGAGGAGCAGCAGGAGCTCTGGAGCGCGCGGAAGGAGGCGCTGTGGAGCACGATGGCCGTCAAGCGCGAGGGCGACCACGTGTGGACGGGCGACGTCGCCGTGCCGATGAGCCGGCTGCCCGACATCATCGAGGAGACCAAGGAGGCCATGAGCAAGAGCGGGCTGTTCGGCACCATCGTCGGCCACGTCGGCGACGGCAACTTCCACACCATTCTGCTGTACAATGACAAGGAGCGCAAGCGGGCCGAGCACCTGGTCCACAACATGGTCAAGAGGGCCGTCGAGATGGAGGGCACCGTCACGGTGAGCTTTTCCAGTTTTTTTAGTAGTTTTTTTTTCTTTCTTCTTTTTAATGAGCCCAATCAATGCTGACTTTGACCTCACCCGATAGGGCGAGCACGGCGTCGGTCTCGTCAAGAGAGACTACCTCCCCCACGAGCTCGGTGAGTCAACAGTCGACACCATGAGACAGGTAAGCCACCCAGAACAAAGAAGAGAGAATAAAAATCGGCCTCGGATGCTGACGCTAGGTTCTCCTCAGATCAAGAAGGCCCTCGACCCCCTCTGCCTGCTCAACTGCGATAAGGTCGTCAGAGTCCAGCCGCCCAAGGCCGGTGAGGTGGCCGAGTGGTAAACGGTGCGGCGCGACATAGACATGGCAGAAGCGGTCGGATGGAAATGTCTAGGACCCCAGTGGCTTGGTGTAGGATCATAGAGAGGGAGCAACGCAGATTCAGCCGGCATCAGTACCCGTACTCCTTTGTATATATATAGCTCCATCCTTCTCCCTGATGCGTTGGCCTGGCCGGCGCACAATGACGAATATTACAAACTCGAAGTTACTGATCCCTCGTGAGACTTACATGTGGTAGTGCGCCCAGGAGCCCACTTATTAGGGAATTTCTAGTATACAGAAAGACGGTCAGGGTGTGGAATAAGATAAAAAATAAGAACGCCACCCACGTCGTGGTGGAAGAAAGATTGGAGGGGAAAAAATGAAAGGGACGAGACTCGAACTCGCGCGGGTTGCCCCACCAGGAAACAGATGTTAAGCTGACCTTAACCTGGCGCCATAACCAACTCGGCCACCCTTCCGTTGAATGTAAACTATAAGTCAGAAAATGATTTATATTCTGTTATTCCCAGCTCCGAGTGTTTCAAGCGCTATCCCACACCATTCTTTTTCCCATCTCTCAATGAACTGCCGTCTTGTAAACCTATTCACAGGAACGAGACTCGACGAGTGCAAGAGCTAATAACGGGCCCGTTGTCTATCGCGAACAGCGTCGCTAGCCTTAAAACCTTGACCACGTCTACCGCTAAACTAGTCAAGGCGATGAGCGACTGGTACACAAACCAAGAGTCTTCGTCCTTCCGGAGCAAGATGCAGATCCTCAAGGAGACACTCGGGAAAATAAGGAACGTTATGTGGGCGTACGAGGCTCACGAGTTCACCCATCCCAAAGAGAAAGAAAGAAAAAGAAAACAGCGGCAGCCCATTGACCCTGGCGCCGAGACTCTGCGCGAGCTCGGCATCAACTTTCGCAAGCTGCACCCGAAACTATCTTCTGGGCTTCTTGCCGAACCATCCGGGGGGTCTGGACTTTCTCTCGGGAGGCTTCAGCATAAATCGTCCCGACAAGAGACGTTGAAGGAGATCGAGAGGCTGCATGCCGTCTTGGAGAGCCAGAACGTGACTTTGCTCATCGCGATGCAGTAAGCGCCACCATCACCCACCCTAAGATGATAGAGCCCTTCTGAGATGTCTGTTCTCCGGGACCTGCTTGGTGGCGGGTCAGTCTGAGATCCTGGTCATGATTTTCAATGTTGTCCAGGGGCTATCAATATCCGAAGAATCGACACAGCCAGCGTGTGCGAGTGCAGACCACACTTCTGATGGGGGGTTTGCACTCCATGTTCGATACCGACGACGATGACGACGACTACCGCTCACAAACACTGTCGTTGGCACGAAAACTTCCTGTCTTTCGAAGATTGGCGTTTAACATGGACTGCCTCTGGGGGAGACCAAGATGGTTCTGTAGCATTTGCAAGCGGAGAGCCTTTGGACCTTCTTCCATCTGCGGGATCAGCTGAACATACCAATCGTTCAACTGTGAAACTGGGTATAGAGGGGCTCAAGACAGGTAGTCCTTCAACGCGGGCGACCAAGGAAGTCATAACGCCTCGTCATACCCCGTTGTATGAAATCATCTCCCTCCTGAACAACGATGGTAAGAAAACAACGTTCGGATATTTCCTATCTAACAGCCGCGCAGGGCACGAATATATTTGCGGGTTCCCTGATGCAGTTGACGCCTCAGACTTGAATTCGAAAGGTGACACCTTTTCCCCAACGCCAAGCGCCAATTACATCCTCTGCCCTGGACAGCATAGGCTGTACTGGTATCGATCCGCCGACAGAAGCATCAGACAGGTTGTCGCCATGCCACTGGGATGGAACTATTCCGCCGAACATCGAGTCAGCGGGCACGAGTTCATGGGTGGGATCTGACTCAATACCGCATGTCGGCTCAGGGACCCGGCTGAGTTCCGCAGTCTCAACGGCCTCTAACATTTGGGAAAGGCGCTGCGTCTCGACTCCACTGCTGAGGATCTCGGGTTCAGAGTTGGCGACGTGCTTGCCATGGCAGACTTTGACCCTGTCATCAAGACTCTGGACGACGTCGAACTTGATTTCTCTGATGCTACCTATAGGCCAGAGCAGCCGCTATGGAGTCCTATGGATAGCAACCACCACCGCATCTCAACTGTTCAGAACATCCTGCAAAAGGTCAATCACCGAGCTAAGATATTGGAAGGCGGTGCGCGTCTACACACTGTGAATTCTGGACTTGCTCATATGAAGATTGTCGTAGATGAACGTAATGCGATCAAAGAGCCCCCCATGTTGCTCTCCACATCTTAGCCTGGGTTCTCTCGCCACACAGCGTCTACACCACCATCACTTGGGTTGCGGACACTGCAATAAACGCACGATGAAAAACAAATGTACCGAATGGGCATTCGACTTGGAGCCTTCATCATTGAATTCTGGGCACAGTTGGCCAGTCCAACAATGCTCGCTCAGCTCTGTACCCGCGTCTTATACCTTGGCAAATGACAAGCCACTTATTGTGTGTACCAATTTATTACTTGGGCCCTTGACTGATCCCTCCACTGAGCGTGGCCCGCCCGTAGACGACCGGTAGGGTTATGTTGACTGGGATATGCGGAACAGAGGGGATATGCTGGTTAGGGCAAGAGGTGCCAACATGTATCGACAAACGTTTACTTCTGACTGGCAAATGTCTTTAGGAGCCGGGACAAGGCATCCGCAACAGATCTACAGGATCTCCTCTCACCAGTGCTGGGACTGGAAGAATAGTCGCTTCATCAACGTGTAGATCCTCAACGCGGCGGCCTTGCAGAGCGTAACCGGCATTCCGGCTGGGACCCCGGTGTCATTAGAAGACTACCAAGAAAAGTGACACAGCTTACAGACGCTACTATCGCCATCACAAAGAGACTACCCTACGACGATTCCCGAACCAACTATGCCAGAGCTGAGTGTCATCAGTTCCTTGGACCGCGAAACATCTTATCAAGTTAAGAACAAACGTCTAATGGTTTTGTGTCCTCAATGCGAGAGAAACATGTGTAACGCAGCGTAAGTTAATTCTCATTATCGGGCATGATCGCCTGAATGCAACGGCGTTCATTCATCGCGCATCGTCAGACTACTACCTTTCAAACACTTGCTCTTCTCAGACTGCAATCAACTTCAACCACCTGCCTCAAGTATGCCACGACATGAACGGATGAAACCGCCTTGTCAGGCGTCATGGAGCCATCCCTCCGATGGGCAAGCCCTGGCCAGCAACCGGTCCAGCCCTTTGCGATAAAAGACTCATGCGAGCTACTGAGGGCCATACCGCATTATTCGAGGTCTCACTTATGTTCTCAAACAGCCGAGGATGTGGCGGAGGAGATAACCAGCATGAAACCGGGTGAACACGGAGTCTTTTGGTACAATTTCATTGTCTCCAGTTTGAACAAGGCCGAACGAAGGCCAGATTCAACGCTGCATCGCCAAAGCCTTGATACTGAGCAACACCAAAGCTTGTCATGCGCACCGAGTATATCTCCTTCTCGGCTTGGTGTCCTTGAAGATTACATCCCAGGTACGGTTGCTGGAAAGGGCCTTGGGGGTGGGGGTTTCGAGAGCCTCTGCCGATTGTGTCAGGCTTCCAGACGACCCATGGACATCCCGAGGCTCGGAAAGCTTCGACCTGTCTCGAGGCGATTCGTTGAATCGATGCTGAAAGAAGGCGTTGACCCACAGCACCTGGCCGACTGGGCCTATTACGCCAAAGAGTTATTGCGCCTACAAGCTGATCAGAGCTTGGAACGAGTCGTCGACTTCCTTGGCGAGCGGCGACTGATCCCATACAGAAGACTACGCCGTAACCGTCTTCCTCTCACCAACAAGTTTTTACAGCGGCCCGCTCTACCCTGACGACCGCGTCCTCCATCATGCACTGCTGCGAGTCCTCGTGGCCAACGGGGTCGACGTCAGTGCCCGCGACCACCTAGGCCGTACCATGCTCTGGAAAGATACGGTTGTCGGGGGACTGCAGCGCCCGCGCGGACGCGTCCTGGACAATAGCAACAACAAGGTGTTGCACCACACGGTCTCGCAAGCGTGCTGTCCCGGCTCGCGCGACTCGGCCGAGGCGCGGATGTGACGCTGCCAATGCCGCAGGGCGCCTATCGCGATTGGAGATGTAGGGTGCCCGGCCGCGAAGTGGAGGATCGAAGTCGGGGGTTTTGACATACTGATGAGGAAACCTGCTGAGAAAGCGCCTGCAGACGATACGAGAGGTGCTTGACATTTCGCGGACGGTGGATTAGACAATGTGTTTGGAGTTGCGGTCCCAGGGGCACCGGGGAGTTAGCCCTACGAGATGGCGGTGTATCATTAGGTTTCTACAGCTGCGTTCGCGAGAATCACGAGCCATGATGGTCGGGTATCTACATGTGACGTCCCCCGGGGTGGGTGGTCGACTCTGGAATAGCTGCTCAGTCATCGAGGCCACCCCATTCTTCTCCTTCATCCCCGCCTAGTTTTCTGGCGTTCTTGATCCGCTGTTTGTTCGCCGCGGTGGCTCCTTGTATGTTCGACTCCTTGCGTCGGTCCCACTTGCTCTGGGACGAGATCATGGCAGCGCCGTGGCTGCGTCTCGCCTCGACGCCCTTCTCCTTCAGCTTCTTCTTGTCCGCCTTGCTCACGTTGGGCAGGGCGTCGAGGAGCCACTTCTGGACGTTGGCCTGGTCGCCCGTCTTGCCGGCCTGCTTCTCGCTGGCGGCGATGACGTTGGCGACGCTCTTGACAAAGGGGATGTCGTCCGCCGTGTAGAACGTGACGGCGACGCCGCCCTCGCGGCCCGCCCTGCCTGTCCGGCCGGCGCGGTGGACGTAGGCGGCGCTGGAGCCGGGGACGTCGTAGTTGACGACGCCGTTGACGCCGGCGAAGTCGACGCCGCGGGCGAGGACGTCTGTCGTGATGAGGATCCAGACCTCGCCGGCGCGGAAGCGGCGCATGATGTCCGCGCGGGCCCTGTCTGCGAGGCCGCTGTGCAGCGCGGCGATCCTGTCGGAGCCACCGGCCGCCAGTGGGATGTCGTACTTGAGTTCCTCCGCGAGGGCCGTCGCGCGCTCGATGGTCTGGGTGAAGACCAGAAACGGAGGCCGCAGCGGCGGGCCCGAGTCGTCTCCAGCCGTGGGTCGGAGCAGCTGGCGGAGACCCAGGAGCTTTCCCTTCTCCGTCGCCGTGTAGACGAGCTTGTGGGTGACGTTGGGAACGGCCGTGTCCTTCAGGCCGACCACCAGACGGATCAGGGGCTTGGACTCGGGCCTTGCCGACTGCGCCTCGGTGACCAGGGTCTCAATGTTGGAGCCAAAGGTCGCCGACCAGAAGGTGGTCCTCAGCTCGGGGTTGGTGCACGCGGACCAGATGGCCATGGTCTGCTCACGGAACAAAGGGTCCAGGAGTACGTCGGCCTCGTCCAAGATCAGAGACGTCACCGTCGGAAGCTTGCGCTTCGTCTTGGGCGACCCCGACGAGAGGAAATTGAACAAGAGCGCTGGCGTCGTGACGAGGATGTCCACTTTGACGACAGACTTTGCCCTGGCGGGCTCCGTCTCGCTGTCCTCGTCGTCATCTTCAGACTTTTCGCCGCCCTCTTCCTCCTCCTTCTCCTCGTCTTCCTCTTCGTCCTCGCTCTCGGACTTCTCCTCTTCCTCGACGGCGACGCGCATGCCCTTCTTCATGCCGGCAACCTTGATGCCGGAGTTCTGGGCTAGCTTGCGTCCCTCATTGACAATCTGGAAGACAAGCTCCCTCGTCGGCGCAATAATGATGGCGGATAGATCGTGACTGTCGTCGTCCTCGGCAGAAGCCCTCTTGTTCATGATTGAGTTGATGGCGGGGATCAGGAAGCTGATCGTCTTTCCGCTGCCTGTCGGCGCAACGGCGAGGAAGTCGACGCCCTTGGAGACGTCTCCGAGCTCTTTCCTGTTGGGGACCTCTTTCAGGGCAAGCTTCGGTTGCAGAAGCAGCGGTAGGGCGCCCAGCTGCACCTCTGTCGGCACCTTGTACCCCTGGTGTGCCAGGTTGTCCGCCAGCAGCGGCGCGATGGCGTAGTTCGTCCGGAGCTGGCGGAAGGTGGTCAGCGGCTGCGGGTGCAGCTGGTTTGTCTCCTTCTCGGCCTCGACGGCGACCTTCTTCTTCTTGCTCTTGGTGACCTTGGACGGCTTCTTGTGGCGTTCGGAGAGGAGGGTGAGCTTCAGCCGGTGGGAGCGGAGGATCTGTCGGCACTCGTCTTCGGGGAGCAGCTTCGGCTTGACGGCGGGCGCGGAGAGGGCGGCGTTCTTCTCCTTCGGGGCGGCGGCGGCGGCGGCGGCCTTGTCTGCTTCCTCGGAGGGGTCGGGCTTGGGCGCGAAGAAGTCGACCTCGGGCAGCTGCTCCTCCTCCTTCTCCTCGACTTCCTCCTTGCCGCGCTTCCTCTTGTGGCCCCGCGCCGACGGCACCTCGTCGTGGAAGAGTTGGGGGTTCGTCCGGTTGCCAGCGGACGGCAGGTTCGCTGCCGACTTGTTTGTTCCCTTGGCGCCCCTGGGGGGCTGCTTGATGCCGCGCGACAGGACTTTGAGGATATCCATGGTTGCTCGTGCAGTTTAGTTTTTTTCCTTTCTTCTTTTTCTCAAGTGAAAGGTCTAAATCTAAATGCCTTTGCTGGGAAATGCGATGAACATGGAAATTTTAATGTGGGGACGAGGACAGTGTCCGCACAGTTCGCGCCCTGTGCGGGGTTGCCGAGTCTGACTTCAGACTGTGTGTGTGCGAGGGTCTATTAATGCTTCAACTGCCTGGCATCATACATACCCAAAGGCGTGATCAGCAACTCAAACGAATTTAACAAGGCTCGAATATTGGATAACAATGAGACCATGTTAATGTGTTTCGTTATCGCAGTAATTTGTGAAGGCGCCCTCTCCACAGGCAGGGTCACAATAGTATAAGCCAAGTCTGCATCGTAACCAGCCCCGGACTATTCAACTCATGCGCTGGTTACTCCGGAATGGAAACACCTCAAACCACTATGACATGTGTCTCGATTACTACACAAGCTCTGGAAGCGGGATATAAAGATGAGCTCATTATATATTGGTCTCGTGATGTATGTGGTCTTCATCAGCTGGAATCCCAAACCGACTCCTCCCCAACACCACTCCTATCACTTGCGTCACTCTCATCCACCCTCCGCCCGCGATAGTGCCTCTTCCGCTTCCTCGTGCCCGTATCTTCTGCTCTCCAACCCTTCCTGGCGCGGATGGGCTTCAGGAAACCGTCCACATGCACTGCACCAAACATCTCGTCCTCGCTCTCTACGTCCACCTCCACAGCCTGTCCAGGATGAAACCTAGCCACGTGCCGCTGCAGGTTTGTTCTTCTGCCAAAGCCTTCAGCGGCACGCGGGCATCCCGCCACAGGACAGAAAAAGAGACCGACAGAGGATGTACGGGATGTACTGCGGCCCCGACTCGGCGTACGGGAACCCCGTCCACGAGTAGCGTCCGAGTCACTAGGCGGAACGCTGTCCCGTGCTAGGCTGCCCTGTCTAGACACTACGCGACGTCGCAATGCGGGTCTTTCAACCTCGGAATCCGAACTAGATAACGAGGGAGACTGGCGGCGGCTGCTGCCGGGGAGGTAGCGAGTCCCCTGGGGCTTCAGTCTCTCAGAAGGCGGCCCCTCGAGGAGCGTCTGCATCTCCATTCCCTGGCCGAAAAGATCCGCACACCGCTGCGCCGCCCTGGCCACCACCTCTGGCTTGAACCCCGCAAGGGATGCCGCTCCCATGACATCGCTCCAGTCTCTCAGTCCCCAGCTGCCCAGCATCGACTCCCTGGCTCTGATCTTAGCTCCAGCCCGAGTCTCGGGGGGCAGATCCCGCTTCTTGCGCGGCGACCTGGACCGCGATGTCTCCGCCTCCGCCTCCGTCTCCGGCTCCTTCCTCTCCCCCTCGCCCTCTTTGCCATCATTTACCTCCTCGTCTGACGAGTACGGGATGCGCTTCTTCCGCTCCCGTGCGATCCGGATCTTCATTTCCTTCTCCGTCTCCCCCGGCAGCGGGACCAACGCCTTCCTCGGCCTGCCCCGCCTTTCCGTAGAAGGTCTCTCCGGCTCGGGCGTTCGAGGCGCTTTGCTGCGCGGTGCGCCTTTCCTCTGGCGCCTGGTGGCGGACGACGCGCGCGACACTGCGGACGCTACACTAATACCGTCCGAGAAGGCATCGGACGCGTCGCCCTCGGTGGCGGAGGCGGAGGAGTCTGTCATATAGCTCAGGCCGGCGAGGCGGGCGTTGTGCAGCGCGGCGAGAGTGTTGTCGAGTGTGGAGAGTATGTGGCGGACGGACGGGCGTAGGAGGTCTGCAGAGAGGTCGTCGTCGGCGGATACGACTGCCTCGTAGGTCTTGGCGCGCTTCGGTATCTCCGCGTCCTCATCGGGCTCTGCTTTGGTCTCTCCTTCATCCGAGAGAACATCCTTCTCGTCGTCGGACGAGGCGGCAGACGGACACGACGGCTCAGTCGTTTCGCGGCCGGTATCATCCTGGGCCCTGGCAGCTTCCTTTTCTTGGTACTTCCGCTGTCGGCGTTGGAAACGCTCCTTGGCCTGGCGCAGAATCGTGGCCGTGAGTTCTTCTTCCAGGGCCGTGCTGGGTAGCTGCGCCTGCCTGTGGCGGATGGTGAAGTTGTCGTCCTCATCATGGGTCTCCTTAAGGAAATCGTCGCCCGGCACAGTTTGCGGGTTCATCGGCCACGCCGTCCAGAGGCTCGGCGGGCGCCACTCGCCGCTGTCGACAATCTCTTCAAGCGGTCTATCGGCATCCTAGATGATGACAAGGTCAGCGATGCGGGCGGGCCGTGTCTTGCCGACGCTGCTGCTCACCTCTGCATCAGGTTCTGCTGTTGCCGTTGGCCGCACCGGGCGGTGCTTGAGCGCAAATGCGTTGTAGAGATGCACCGATAGATCTCGGTCCCGCTCTTTTTCCATGGAGCGGTACAGAAGCCGTTCCTCCTGCGTGTACGTGTACCATGTTGACCTGTTGCCTTTCCAGCGATTGGGTCTGGTCTCATACAACTCTTCCGAGTCAACTGAACGGATCTCATCGGTGTCGAGGTCCCAGGATTCCTCGTTTGCCGCCATGGCTCAATAAGAATGACAAAGTTCGTCCGAAAGTCATAGAATCAGAGCTTTGTAACGCCATGTGTATATGCAGGCACGCAAATGAAAACGAGCAGGGTATCGAGCATCTAAAAGGCAGCCGATTTGAGTGGGTTGAGCAGAAGGTGAAGAAGGAAGAAAAACCGGGACCCGCCCACAACACACCGAAACTCACCTCAAGTCAAGCGGCTTTCACGTCCCGCAGGACTCGACCCAAACATCACAAACGGTCTTCGTCGGGGCTCCCTAGTTTTGTTTTGTTTTGTTTTATGTCTCATAGTGCCTCAAATCAAGCATTGTATTTCTTTTCCCAACACCACAATTATGGTATAACAAACGCCCTACTACATTCTATAAATCACAGAACAAGCTCTTTGCTTTTTTTGCTTTTTTTTACGCCTTGGCCTTCTTGTTGAGCTGCTTCTCCAGCCGTCTCCTCTTGGCCCGCAGCTTCTCGTCCTCGGCGCTCTTCTTGTTATTTGTGTACTGCATCTGCTCAAACAGCTTTCTCTTCTTCTTGCTGAGCATGCCCTTGGCCCGCTCGATATCCTCGGCCTCCTCGGCCATCTTCTTGGCATGCGCCTTGCGCGCAGCCTCCTTCTTGGTCTTGGGCTTGGTCTCCTTCGCCTTGACGGCGCCGCCCGTAAGCTCGGCCTCGAGCTCGCGCTGGCGCTGTGCCTCGTCGTCGTCTTCGGACTCGGCCTCTGCCTCGTCATCGGAGGCACCGTCAAAGTCGGAACCCTCGTTCTCCTCGTCATCCTCGTCGTCTTCGGAACCAGCGACGTCCATGTCGCCGGCATCCGCCTCGTCGACGTCCATCTCGTCGTCGCTCTCGGCAAGGGCCTCGCCCTCGGTCTCCTGCTCCTCGAGAGGCACAGTCGGGTCGTAGGCACCCTGGACCTGCCTGACGAAGGGGCTGAGATGGGGGGGGAGCTGCGCGCCGGGGACGTACTGGTCCGGCTGCTTCAGCTCCTCATCGTTGACGCTGTCCCAGACCCACTGGGGCTGGACGTATATCCGACCGGGGATGCGCTGGTTGGGCGCCAGCTTCTGGGATGTCTGGTTGTCCTCGCCATCGCCTCCTTCATTGTTCGCGGCGTACACCGGGGGACGGTCGACGATCTGGTGAGTGATGGAGGGGTCGCGCTCGTCGGTGGTGAAGGCACCCTCGCCGAGAACGGCATCCCAGCCGATGCGCTTGCAGCCAAACGCACGCAAGAGGAACTCGAGAGGTTGTCTGGGAGTCTCACGGGAAAGGAAGAATGTGCAGTTGCTGAACAGCTTGGCCCTGTCAGAGCTGGAGTGCTCAGGCTGGGGGAGGACGTCGCCGCCGGGCGCGACAGGCTCGAACTTGTCAATGGCGTTGGTGGGTTCCTCGGTGGATTCGGTCTGCTCCTCCGTCGCGGCCTCCTCCTCGTCGGCGCCGGATCTCTTGAGCTTCTTGAGAACCTTGTCGACGGCGGCCTGCGTCTTGGGGTCGACCTTGTGCTGGGTCTCGCCGTTGGTGATCTGCTTCCTCTCCTCGGGTGCGGCGAGGTTCTGGCCCTCGAGGGTGAAGGCGGCGAGCTCGGCGGATTGGTTATCCTTGTCCTGGTCAAACTTGGGCGGGTACTTGAGGCCGAGGCCGGTGTACAGGCGGAAGTTGATGAAGCCCAGCAGGGTCATGTAGAACTCGACGAAAGTACCCATGATGCGGAAGTCGACGTCGCCGACGATCCTCTGGTTGAACTTGTAGGGTACCAGCCACAAAACGTCCTCGCCATGGATGTTGGCCTGGTAGTAGATGCCCTTGATGGAGAGGAACGACTTTGTGACGCTCTGCGACACGATCAGGTAGTGCTGGAACTCGAGGCAGAGGCGCTCGCAGCGCGCAATCATCTTGGCGGGGACGGACGAGGTCGAGGGCAGGTTGGCGAACAGGAACAGCATGGAGAGGCAGTCGTCAAGGTCTCTGACGGCGTCGACAAAGGTAGGGTATCGCTCTCTGATGACGTGGTCGAGGGTGTGTCGCGGCTTGCCAGTCTCCTCGGAGCGGGAGGCGTTCTTCTCCAAGCGCTTCGCATCGCCGACGTCTCCACGGCCGAGGGCGCGCGAGATCTTCTTCTCGAGGGCCTTTTGGTCGCGGAACTTTTGCAGGAGCGGCTCGTGCAGGAGGTACTGAATGTCCTTGGCGTAGTAAAAGGTCGTCGAGGCGGTCGAGGACTTGGAGACCTTCTTCTTGCTGCGCGGCTCGCGAGGGTAGATTCCCTTCCAGATGCAGAGCTTGCGGAAGTCGGGCAGGCTGATCTGCAGCTTGCGGATGGCCTGGTTTCTCGTGACATAGTTCTTGGCCGCTCCGGCCTGGCCCTTCTTCTTGATTTTGCCCATTTTTGCTGATTTTTCTTTTGCTGACTGGCGTGGTTGTGTTGCGTCGGGAGTTGACGACGGGTGTTTGGAAGCTATCAAGGACTTCTGACCGTGGCGGGGCACCCGCTCTCGACTTTCTCTCTGAACTTTTTTTCCATTGAAATTTTCTGCCGGTGGTTGACCGCCCGAGGGTCTGCCGGGACGAGACTAGTGGTATCTGGTATGATTTCTGATTGGCTGCTGTTATCTAATCAGCAGACTTTCTCCAGCTCCAGGGGTTCAATCCACTAACTGTGCTGGAAGCAAGGTCGCTATTCGCTGACAGAGCTCCTTGCCCCCCCGGTCCAGCCAGGTGTCATCCACCTCCAAGTCACCCCCGTCCCCGTCCCTTACCTCATGCGTCCGAATTGCAACGACCGACCCGCGAATTGCAAGCTCCGCGATCCCGTCCTTCGACATCCCGCGATCCTCCGGCCCGCCCTTTGTCTCGTCTCTTCTTCCCTCCCCTCCCTTTTCCTCCGGGCCATGGACTGAAATATGACCGGCGGTACAATGACTCAGGGAGGCAACAAGACGGGTGTCTACGCCGCCGCCGCGGCGCTGCGTCTACTACTCTTTGTTGCGTTCCCCGGTCTGCCTGATCTGCTGACTGGCCGCGTCGAGATCTCGACCCCCGTGACAAGCTTCAAGCGACGTAAGTGCCAATCGGGTCCCCCCCCCCCCCCCCCCACGACTGCCGACTGAGAGCAGCTTTGCTAACGACACGGTCGATGCGCAGTACAAGAAGGCCTCTTCCTCTACAATCACAACGTCTCTCCCTACGACGGCGGCGTCTACCACCAAGCGCCCCTCTTCCTCCCCCTCTTCTCGCTGCTCCCCGATCCGAAGTCGCTCCCCATCTTCACACATCTCCTCTATGTCCTCTTCGACATCCTGAGCGCAGATGCCCTCTCTCGAATTGCCGACTCTGGCGAGGCTGGGTCCTCGCGCCTCTTCACCTCCCCGCGCCGCGGCAAGAGGTGGAGTGGCCTCGTCGTCGCATCGCTGTAAGTTTGGCCTCCCCCTCCCCCTTTTTCGACCTTCGCCCCGAACCCTTCTGACCCTTGTCTACTTCAGCTTCCTCTTCAACCCATTCACAATAGCAACATGTGTCGGCCGCTCCACTTCCGTCTTCTCGACATGCGCCATCCTCCACGCTGTTGCCAAGGCCATCTCCGGTGCGCCCCTCGGCGCAATGGTCGCCCTCTCCTTTGCGACCTACCTCTCCATGTACCCTCTGCTCCTTCTGCCGCCCCTCGTGCTCCTTGCATACGACCGCCAGGATCCTTCACGTCGCGTCGCTTCTACCGCGCGCTTTGCCCTGACCAAGGTCGCCGTCGTGGCCGCCGTTCTCGCCGCCCTGTTCCTCATGTCCTTCCTCCTGACGGGCGGCTCCTGGGAGTTCCTGTCCAGCACCTACGGCGCCCAGCTGACGCTCAACGACCTGACGCCCAACGTGGGGCTGTGGTGGTACTTCTTCGTTGAAATGTTCGACTCGTTCCGCCCCTTCTTCCTCGCCGTCTTCTGGCTCCACCTCTCGAGCTACGTCGGCCCCCTGACCGTCCGCATCCGCTCCCAGCCACTGGTGGTCATCACCCTCCTGCTCGGCATCTTCTCCATCTTCAAGCCGTACCCCTCCATCGCCGACACGAGCCTGTTCCTGGCGATGCTGTCGCTCTTCCGCCACGTCTTCCCCCTCATGCGCTACACCTTCGTCGGCGCCGCCACCATCATGTACGCCTCGTTTCTCGGCCCGGCCTTCTACCACCTGTGGATCTACGCCGGCAGCGGCAACGCCAACTTCTTCTACGCCATCACCCTCGTGTGGAGCCTGGGCCAGAGCTTGCTCGTCAGCGACCTGACGTTTGCGGTGCTGCGCGACGAGTGGGAAGTCGAGCGGCCCGAGATGGTCGGGAAGGAGATCCGGCAGATCTAAACCGGTGTGACTGGGCAGTTTTTGTCGATTTTATACGCGGCGCCGAGGAAAAGATAAGGAAAGAAAGAAGAAAATCATTCCGAGGTCTGCAACACCCCATTATATGGGAACTCTGAATCGGACATTGGTAGCATAAAACGGTAGCATGGGGAGGGGTATGGCGGACGGCTCATGTAAACCAAAGATAATCGAAACAGTATTATACATGTTCTACTGGGAGACTTTTGTGCCTTTTCCCATGCCTTGTATGGGCTATTTGGAGTCGCGAGCGCCCTGCCCAGCTCTTCTTTTCTTCTTCTTCTTCTTCTTCTACACTTTACTAATCCGTGACGGCCCTTCCGATATCCTGTTTGGTACCTGGCCAAGACCGTCTCTCCTGCCACCGGCCGCTCCTGACGCCAGTGCTTCGCCTTCTAGTCGACGGCCAGCTCCGACTCAACCACTCTGTGCTCCGAGCCGAAGCCCCCGCCCCATCCGGCTGCAGCCGGACTCGCCTGCGGCACTGGGTCCGCAAGCCCCAGCGAGAAGTCCAGCATGGCGCCCAGGTCACCAAACCTGTTCAGGCCCCTCTTCTCGGCCGTCCAAGTATGCGTCCGCAAGCCCCAAGGCGGGAGGCTGCGGTACGCCCACACCCCATACGCAATGGCAGTACCGGCCGCCAACACCCCGCCCGCGAGAGCGAGCGTCCTCTGGCCCGCCACGCCCTTGGTTTTGGCCTCTGCGCGGCGCCGCCACTCGTGGATGTAGGCCTCGCCGAGGTTCGGCGTCGCCTGCACGACGTTGTCGAGGAAGCGGGCCGCAGTGCGGAGGGCCGACGAGGGGGCCGCGACCCAGGGGAGGGCGCCGGGGCCCGTGAGGCACTCGTCGCGGAGGTGGGTGGCCATGGCGGTCAGGTGGGGGAACCTCTTCTCGAAGATGGTGCGGAGCCAGGGCTGGGGGAGCTCGACCTCTTGAATGAGGACGAGGTACCCGACGACGAGGCAGTCGAGAGACGTCGCCACGTCGCCGCCGAAGAAGCGCTTCTTCTCCCCCGGTGTTTCCTCGCCCCGGGCGCGGAGCTCCTCCAGCGGCGTCAAGGCGTCGGCGGTGATGGCGTGCAGCTTGATGCCCCGCGCGGTGCCGGTCTTCATCTCCTCGAGGACGCTCTTCCTGGTGGAGACGGGGAGGTGCTTCACCGCGCGGTCCAGCGCGCTACCCAGGGGGTCGGCGCCCGACTCGTCGTCCTCGGCGCCCAACGAGCCGAGGCCGAGATGGGCGCACCGGGCGACGGCCTGGTTGCGGAGCATACCGGGGACGGTCCAGCTCAGGGGGAAGCCGAGGAGGTGGCTCAGGGCGGGGCGAGTGACGGCAGCCCAGTTCTCGTGGGTGCCGTACAGGGCGGCGTCCAGGAGGGGCGCGAGGTGGGCGTCGACGTAGGCGCCGTAGGCGAGGGTGTCGGCGCGCTGGGACGGGGTGAGGCGCGAGTCCAGGTCCAGGTCCCAGGAGGGGGAGTGCGGCGAGAGGGAGGCGAGGTGAGAGGCGATGGCGGTGTAGCCCGTTACCCAGACGCCGTTGGCGTTGAGGGCGGGGAGGCGGTCTGGTAGGGCGGGTTCGTTAGCGAGGGCAACATTGTTTCAACGTGTTTCTTTGTGAGTCGTCGCGCAGTTCTTTGTGGGATTCTCTTTGTGTCGAGTCGTCATGATGGGAAGACGTCGCGTGAGGTCCATGCAGTGGCGAGCCTCAACGGTAAGAAGGGCGTGGGTATTGGAAACACAGGGGTAAATGGGCCGGTGTAAGTGGAGTGAGTGAGTGAGTGAGTGAGTGAGTGAGTGAGTGTGTGTGTGTGTGTGTGTGTGTGTGTGTGTGTGTGAATGAGTGTGTATGAGGGCGTGCATACGTACTCGATGAGTCAACGGCAGGGTCATTGCTTGGGACCAGGCGCCATTGGGAACTTGGGAGGGCTGTGTGGAGGTATGCGATGGCGGCGAGGCACTCGGCGTCGATGGAGGGGAGGCCGAAGGCCGGGCCCCAGACATGGAGTTCCAGGATATCCATATTGCGTACGATATGATGCGTGCGCTGTGCGTGAACGGGGAGCGAATGGGGAGTGAGTGACGTGTAGACTTGACCGTCAGCAGCAGACGCGGGCGTATAGTTCCGAGGTACTCAATGTACTCAGACCCTAGACGGCTCTCACTCCTCCAGGACCCTGATGTAATGGACAGCGTCGTCTTAGCGCAAGGACTTTGTTGAAGAGTGACGGAAGGAGGCGCTTTACCTGGCGGGTGACTCAACAGTATCGACGCACGTCTGTGACGGAAAACTCTGAGAGGATCTCGAAGGCAACAATACCACAAGAGGTAGTTCTGATGTTCGTGCGCGAAACGTTGTCGGGAGAGGAAGAAAACAGACACCCCCCCCTGCCAGTGCCTTTGTTCGCTTCAGCGGCGCGAAGACAGCGCACGTCGTCACTCTACCTAATCCTTCCTGGACGGTACGACCTCGGCGCGGACTCACGTGGCGATAAGCGAGGCCATGATCGATAACGCTTACATAAGAGAAGGTACATACATGCAGAGTACGGATATGTACTCCGTACTGTGTATCTGTAGGTAGCTCCACATTCGCCAACAGCGTTTTCCTTTTTGGGACAGAATTGACAACCCCCCCCCCCCCCCCCCCCTTGACGACCCGGTCCAAGACTCCAAACACGCCGCCTCAAGTAGATGATGAGAGTATCTCGACCCAGCATCACGCATAAGCTAGTCGATCGAAGCAAAAGACGGCAACATGCCCGACGACACGAGATGCGCCCAGCTTGGCATAATGCGCGCTACTCACGTATAGTGCCTGATACAGCACCCCCCTGAGGCCCTCTTGACGACGGTACCTATCACCCCAAGGGAGACGGACGGGCCCCGACGGCGGCGACAACGAAGGAAAAGCCGCGTGCAGGACGAACCTCCCCTTTCCCTTCGCCACCGCTAAGGCAGGTACGCGACACCGAATGCGCCAATCCTCTGCAACCGACCGAACGGTGTGGCAATTGGAATTCGGCGCAATCTAATTTCGTCCGAATTTCAGACGGATCAGAAACCTGGCGGCGGCCTGGGGAAACGGGGATTGACACGATCGACGTGCACCCGCCAGCCCTGATGATCGGTAACAACCAAATTAGGTGCCCAGAGCTAGTGTAAACGACAACCTCTCGAGCTGGGAAACGCAACAGAAAGATTGGTTGCAGCCCGATGTCTTCCACCCCCTTCGTTCCAAACAGATTCAAACGGTTGGTCGAGTGGGGGAGGGCGGAGGCGGCGGTCCACAGATGCCATAGACCCACGACGGTGTCGGAGGGATGTGGTACATGTCGGTCATTCCCGGCCGGTTCCTGGGGTAAGACGGCGGCGTCGCGTCGATGAAAAGGGGAACGACGTGATCCAGTCTTGCCGTCCTCTACCCGCACCTTTGGTTGAACTTGCCGGACTCCGAGTCCCTGAGCAATATCAGACAATCGTATAGTATCCCGTCCTGTACATGGTCTCTCCCTACCCCGGTCCAACATACATAGTAGTTTAAAGCGTCCCATCCGTTTGTGACAAATCGCCGTCGAACGCGAATCCATGTTATTAATATAGATGGACATGTGAGATGGCGGACGCCACGATGGATTACGTCCCCAAAACGGGCGGTCATTGATTCTCCTTGGTGTGGGGGGGGGGGGGGGGGGGGCGGCTTTCCAGTGAATACGGCGAGTCCCCCACGAGACGGCTCCGATTAGGTAGTTTAGATTCCCCTGAGACGTCTCCTCGCGCCGACGCCATCGCGTCGCCTCTAGCAAGCTTCACTCAACGCTCATACCTCTCGGCCTCTACCGACTGCTCTCCCTTGGGGGGGAACCCACGGACGTCGAGGCTGGATGGTGGCGCCCGTCTCTTGAAATTACACCTTCATGCCAACCCGCCCTCGACCTGCCGACACGAGCGAGGCGCATGTCTCCTATGCGACGTAGTGAGGAAAGGGAGGGGACCCCTAAAACGCTTAAACGACGGCGCCGGAATCCCGCGCAGCCTCCCCATCCATTCCCGCCAACGACGTTTGCGAGCCTCTCTTTCTCTTTCCCTTTATCTTTATCTTTCTCTCTCTTGTTCTTTGACTTTGAAACTTTAGGGGTCCGACGTTCCACATGCCGTCCTTCCCCCCCCTTTTCGCATGCATCCATCCCAGAAGGGCCTTCAGCCTCGTCGCGTGCCAACCAAATACGAGAACCCACCAGAAGGGGGTTTCCGAGAGTCTATTTTGCCTAAAACCTGATGTGTGTTATTGTCGTCCACCCGCCGGATCAGGTAGGCCCGGACAGTTGCTCCGTTCCAAGCGGAACATACTTTTGCGCGACCAGCCGTTCCGCACAACCATGTAAGTACCATCATGCGGCCGGGCCTGCAAATCCTCGTTCCAGCGTGGGAATGAAGAGAAACCCCCCCCCCCCACCGAAAAAACCCCGGAAGAAAAGAAGAAGAAAAAAAGAAACCAAAGTCACAGCGCAATGAGAGTTTGATTACCGCAAACCCAATGGCACACATACATACACACACATCAGCTTCCCTGTTTGTCGACGTCGTGTGGACGCGACGTGGACCAAGAGCTGCGGTAGGAGTATAAGCTTCTAATCTCAACGAGAGCGAAGCTTAAGCCGCAACCCCCCCCCCCCTTGACCCCTCCCCCCCGGTCAAACCCGGTCCGCCCGCCGCGACGCCCTAAGGCAATGTATAAGTCCTGCGTCCGCACCTAGGCGAGATGAGCAGCTGCGGCAAAGTCAAATAAAAATAAAGAAAATAAAGAAAACCCCCAAATGCTGCATGCCACTGGCACTTTGCCTTTACGTTTCTAAATTGAGATTGACAAATATCGTTGAAAACGTCCCGGATTCGGATCATACCACCCGAACCCGGGATCCCCCCCCCCCCCCCCTTCCTGAGTGGGATTAAGTTCGACCAGATGCTGGCAATACCAAACGTTGGACGGAGGAGAGTTGCGCGGCCGCCCTACCCGCGCCTCTCTTCCCCTCTCCCCGACGGTTGCGGCCGTCCCATATATACCCTTGATACCCGAAATGGGGGCCGAGGGGGAGGAGGGGCGGGGCGGAAGGAAATCATGGACGTCGCTGTGAAGAAGCGGGTTAGGTGACGGAAGATCCCAGAATGTCTCTCCCTTTTCAGCCACCAACCACTATAACCCCCTTGGTGTTGATGTCGATGTCGATATTCTACCCAGCGTGGAGATGTACCTATCACGCACCCCCTACGAAGACGTGAGATGGTCCCGCAGGGTAGGTAGAGTAGCTTTAGATATTGTGATATACCGGATTTTCCACGGCAGTGATGGCCAAGGGGTAGGGAATACTACCCATCTATCTCCTTGTAGTTTTTTTTCCTTTTTCCTTTTTAGCAGATGTGACAATCGAGAAACTGGGAAGGAAAGAGGGGGGCGAAGAAGAAGAAGAAGGGGGGGAAAGGCCCACCCGTCAGCGCTTTGCCTTGGTCACCACTCTCTCATCCATGTTGGAGCTCAGGTGAGGGTGTGCTGTGCGGCTGCTGATCGGGACGGGTCGGTTATGCGTGTTGGCCCTGGTTGGGTAGCACTGGGCGGGCGGGAGAGGTGGTGGTGTTCAGTTGGCCCCCAAGGCTGGCCGGGGGTATGGCAGGCAAAGACCACATGCCAGACTGGCAAGGCAGACAGGTAGACAGACAGGTAGACAGACAGGTAGACAGACAGGTAGACAGACAGGCAGACAGGCGAGCAGACAGACAGATAGGACAGATGGAAACAGAACAGAACGGACGGACAAGAAGGCGCGGGGCGCCTGCGTTCGTGGGCCCGCCGCGCACCGTAGCGTTGCATCGACAAACACACACACACACACAGATAAAGAAGTCACTGGATGACCGTCCGCCGGGCGCCCGCTTTTGGAGGGGAGGGGTGGGCGGTGTTCGGGACGGGCGGATGAACGATGGTTCGAGTCTTGGAAAGGAGGAGGGTGAAGATGGGCTCACCCCAGTCCCAGTCCCAGTGCCAGCCCCGCTGCTACTGCGTCTTGTACGGCCAAGCAGTGAGTGGGGGAGGGGGAGGAGGAGGAGGGGAAGAGACGATTTGAAATCTGGAGAGCGAGGACGACTTGTCGTGCGCGCATGGGGCGGCGGCTCCTCGCGCCATGCCGCCTCATGCGCAGAAGAGCAGGCGGCAAGGGGGAGGATGAGATGATGTGCTGGAGATGGAGCGTTTCTGCCTGGCCTCACACCGGTAGCGAGGTTTCGATACGGTTAGATCCGCGGAGGGCATTGGCAGGCAGGTAGGGCACGTCACATATCAGGCGGGCGAATCACATGGCAGTTTCTTTTCTTTTTTTGCTTGTAATGAATTATTTGTTTGGTATTATAACTTTGCTATAGAAACCCGTCCAATGCTGAGTGGACTAATCCCCCCTCGCGTCAAAGGCGGAAAAGGAAAGACGAAAACAAAACTCCCTTGACCCTTCCTTGGGCCAACTTTTTATAATCGCTCATAGCTAAGACTTTCCGTCGAATCCATCCGTCTTTCTAGGAAAGGGAAGGGGGGTATCGGCGACGACAAAGTGAGGAAATGGAAAGGGTTGGGAAACATCTCCGACAGTGCTCCCTTCTAATGATACATGGGTTGGTGAGGAGGTAGTGGTGGTGGTGGTGCGTCGATACGTGAGGGGTGACGTTGAAGTGTGTGTTCCTGGGTCCCGTAATGATGCTTTGCTCGTTCAGTTGGTAGGTCATGGATTAAAAGATAGTTGGTGATTGTTGTTTTACAAGGTAGTAAGGCGATGTAATATTGCAAAGTGTCTTGCAATCGATGATGAAGCCAAGTGGGCGGTATGGGCTGTTGCGTGTTCTCGGCATCGCGCGCAGGAGCCCAGCTCTTGGAGACGCGGGCCGGCACGAAAGCAGAAAGAGGACGGGGTTAGCAGAGAAGCTCGTTGCAAAAACGGCCCCAAGGCAACTCGTGGCCCCGTCGACGGAGGTAGGATAGTCATGTCTGCCCGGTTCTCGAGAGCGGTTGCATTGAGCCGAGTTTTGGCGAAGGTGGCTGAAGGCTGGCGAGTTCTTCCGTTCAAGGTGGTGTGCGGGTTTGGTTGTGGTTGGTTGGGTGAGTGAGATGCATGCATGCATGTCCAACACATGGTATGCGTGGATGGCGTGCATATCCTGTCAGCCGTCCAGTTCCATGTCGGCTGACAGGGCGGACAGGCCGACGAGACGTTGTTGCTTTCGATCGCAATGGATAATACAGGACCTGCTGGGTCGCGTTGTGTCCCGTTGGTCCGTATCTGACCCGACTGCGAAGCGAAGACACACCCAAGGCAGCTGCAATGGTGGGTGGTGGTTTTCTCGGATCACGGCCCCAAAAGGCCAGGGATGTTGTTGATCATTGTCAGGTTGTTTGTTGCGCGAGGCTGTTGTCGACCTGAGACCCTTTAACCCCGGTTGGGCAGAGCAGGAAGAGGGCGCTGAGGCGGGGGGCCGGGGCAGGGAGGCAGTTGCGAGGGGCGCTGGGCAGGCATGGTGACGAAGTCGAAGTTTGCGGAAGCCAGTTTGACGGTGTTAGGACAGCTGTGGAAAGCTGTCTAAAGAGCTATGAAGCTGTTGGTGTTGTTGTGGTGGTAGTGGTGGTTGCGAAGACTGTTTTGTAAGAGCCTTGGAGATGCGGTGGTGGTAAGGGGTTCTGAGCCGTTGGGAATGTAGACAAAGAATCTTGAGATGGGTGAGGGCGTGAGAGAGATGTATGTAACCAAACGGTTGTGAGTTGGAGTAGTAGTGGTAGTAGTAGTAGTAGTAGTCTTCTGAATTGGCTGGTGACGATGATGATGTGGTCGAGAGACGATGGTAGGGGGAGGGAGTCGGGTGCCTTATGTATCTACGAATGCGGCCGGCGGGAGGACATTTCGGCTGGCGGTGCCTGTTTGCAGAGGTCCGCTGTCCGAGACTCTGCAATTTTGGAACAGCCAGAAACCTTGCAAGGGTGTTAGCCCAGCTCGACCTTGGATCGGGCACTGGCGTCGCTGTGGAAGGGGGAGGAGGGTGTGTGTTGGCGAGGGAGTCCAGGGGTAAGGACGAGGAGGGGGAGGGGGGTGGGAGTAAAGTGAAGGTGAAGAAAGGGAAGAAGAGTAGGGGTACGTACTATGTATGTACCTACGTCAGTACTTTGACCCCTTGTACCTGGCCTTGCTGGTGCCAAAACCAAAGCTTGCCCTGGGCAAGCGTCCGTCTGGTGTTTGTGGAACGGAGGTGGTGTTGCAGCAGCAGCAAAGACGGTGTGTGTGTGTGTGTGTGTGTGTGTGTGTGTGTGTGTGGAACGGGGGAGGAGGACTCGTCCGTTTGATTGTGCACCCAAGTGTGTGTGGTGGTGGTGTGTGGTGGTGGCGTGTGGTGTGAGGTGAGGCAGGTACGTACGGCAGGTACAGTTTTGGATACGGCAAAGCAAGTGGGCGGGTACGTACTCCAGATAGTCCGTCCGCGCACTTTCCCATATTTCATCTCGCATTTTTGGGGGGGGAAAAGGGAAGGAATGGTCGGCCGGGACGGTGGAGATAAAATCTCAGGCACTAGTGTAGCGCTCGGTACGTACAGATAGACGTACCGTTTCCATCTTGGTCTTTTTCTCTCTTTCTCCGTCCCCCCCCCCTTTTCTAACGGTTGACTATGCACCCCACCATCTCCTTCCCACCGTTTCGGGGTACTTGGTCTCCACGTCTTTCTCGTCTCATCCACCGATCCCGTCTCCGTCTCCGTCTCTGTCTCCGTCTGTGTCCCTCCGTTCCTCTCCACGTCTTTCGTTATTTTCTTTCTGGCCCCCCTGGCGGTGACGCATCGCCAGAGTCACCGTGGGGCTTGACCGCCGCAATGCCAGGAAATGAAACGAGCATGCAGACAGGGGCTGTCCTGCTCTGGGCATGTGCTGCCCCTGTCGCGCCAGCCTGATGTCTGTTAGCGCATGGCAGCGCTTCGCAAGCCCACCGTACCCATAATCCACCCCAAGCTTTTTAATCATTCTCTCGATGGGGTCCAAGAAATTGCCTGCTGACAGCCTGCTAGGCCCCCTCGTCCGACTACCCAGGCACACACCAAGCAACCCAGCCAGCCCAGCAACGCGGCAACACGGCAACTCAACTCACCTCACCCAGACCGTATACGGTAGTAAAGCTGCCTACATGGTTGTGTACCCCGTACACGTACACTTACACTGCTGTGGTGAAGGGCAGAAAGAAAGAAAAAGGGGGGAAGGGGGAGGACTACACTACAGCGTCAGGACATGATACTGGACGTGTACACATCAGAGGGGAGTACGGATACCGTACCAAGAGTACGAGAACAAGACACAAGAAGGAAAAAAAGGGAGACAGTGTTCGGCACCTCCGTCTCTGCCCTTGCTTCCCCTGGCCCTTATTCCTGTTACGGTTCAACCTCAACCCGTCTGGGAAATTGCAGCGCGCTCACCGCTCAGCCACGGTACACATACTACAACTACTACTACTACGACTACGACTACGACTACTACGACTACTACGACTACTACTACTACGACTACGACTACGACTACGACTACTACTACTACGACTACTACTACTACTACGACTACTACTACTACGACTACTACTACTACTACTACTACTACTACTACTACTACTACTACTACTACTACTACTACCACCCAAGTAGGTAAGTAAGTAGCTTACGTACTGGGCGACACAGGACAGTGTACCCGTGCTATGCATAGCGTACTGTCACTAT
Source organism: Colletotrichum graminicola M1.001 (assembly GCF_000149035.1). Classification (NCBI taxonomy): domain Eukaryota; kingdom Fungi; phylum Ascomycota; class Sordariomycetes; order Glomerellales; family Glomerellaceae; genus Colletotrichum; species Colletotrichum graminicola. The sequence continues at coordinate 1,079,626 of NW_007361006.1, forward strand.
ACCTCGCGACACTAGAGACAACCACCCTCGGATCTGAAGACGACACCTCATCAACTGGTTACAGAGACGCTGTCAAGTTGTGACCTGCGTAATCTGGAGGCGACGACAGACGAGACAGCAAGAGCCTCCATTTTTATCCTCTCTTCATCTTCCCGAACCCTGTTTCCTTGTTCTCTCACGCAGTGCTCGTCTCAACTCGAGCCAAGGTTCCAAACCAGAAAGCGGCTCTTTGTCCCTTGCATCGAGATTGGCAGGAACACCTAACCCTTCTACCTGTAGGTATTCTCTTCTCTAGACCCCCCTCCCACGCGGAGAAACATATGGCGAAGCCGTCAAACAAAGTGGCCGAAGGGGATGTCCTCGGCGGACAACTCAGCCTTGTCCGTTTACGCCCGTAGATTCCGCGGCCCAATTCCCGATTCCTTTCTTGCGCGGCGATTTTCATCATCTGGTGTTTTTTTTCCTTTTTAGGACTCTCGCGCCCAAGAGTTCGCATACCTACGCTGCTGCGTTGACGTTTGACGCCGGCTTGAAGCATCGGCACTTAGTTGGCTTTGACTTTTGACCTTGACCTTGCACCGCCGGCCGAGCCCACACCTCGGCCGGCCGGCTGACGTGACGTACGAGTGTGGCATGTTACTACGTATGCGGCCAGCCTGCGACACTGCTGCGCGTTTTGGATTGTTGCTGGGAAAGAAACGGGGACTTGCCAAAAAGAGAGAGAGAGAGAGCGCGAGAGGGCGAGGGTATCGACATTACATACCTAGCGCAGCAGCACATGCGATGCGCCGACGTTGCTGCCGTGCTTTACCTACACTTCCCTTCACTTCGCTTTTACTTTACTTGCTGCAGACGGCGGGCGGGACCAGCATCTCGGTCGACCGCCGCTCTTTTCAGGAACACGCCCCTTAGACACCACGCGCGCACACACACACACACACACACACACGCACACACCACACGGCGCACTACCTTCACGATGCATATGTATGCACGTACGGAGCGGTTTGGAATAAAAATAACATTCCTCAGGGGCTTTTCTTTTTCTTTTTTGAGAGAGTATTCGTGCGCAATCTTGTTGCTGCGCCTCCACTTGTTGGCCCTTAGGGAGGAAGAGCTTACCTTGGTCCATCAGATAATAGGGCTGTCTAGCTGCACAGCCTATCTGATTTCCGGCCGTAGTATCCGTACCGGTAGGCACTTACTACGTAGTAGGTAATCACAGGAAATACAAAGACGAACGGACAGCTGACAGCTCGACAGGGGGTCAAGGGAAAGAGAGAACAGATCGTCTTCAAACCGGGACATGACTTCTCAGCACTTCAAGGGGTCCAGAGACTCGATTAAAAATCAGCCATCTAGCAGTAGCAACAACAACAACAGCTCGACAGGGGATGGATGCATGGGCCACACAAGGGAGAAAGAAGCGAGGTCTCACCTCATGCCCTCTCTCTTTTGGTTCTCCAGTTATTTTCATCTTTGTTTTTCATCTCCTGCTTACGAGATGTTATACAATCATCGCATTCTTACCTAAACCCCCCTCCCCACCCGTCATCGGAAACCAGGGGGAGGCGAACTTTTGACAGGAACAGCGAACGAACGGAACCGAAACCCATGTGCGTGCCCTTAATTGACCCGCCTTTTTTTTTTGCCCTTTATCTTTTCTTTTTTCTTTTCTGGCCTCCCCGGTCCAACTTGGGGAAATTGCAACCGCTGGTGGGGCCCAACAGTAAGGAATGCGGTACCGGTCCCCTGGTCAGCCCCATGCATGGAAGTTCTCATGGAACGATTATGGAAAAATGGAAAAGAAAAAAAACCTCCACCGCCTCCTTCTCGGATACCGTGTCCCTACGGTCTCGGTCTCGGTCTCCATATGGCAATTTCCCGACTTCCCTCCAGCCATCCCCATCCCCATTCCTATCCCTATCCCAGCCCGTGTCGGCGAGGGCTGTTTGGTCGGTTCGGTTGGGGCGGAACCCAGAGGCGGTCACGATGTTGCTTGCTATTACTGCTGCCCCCACTTCGAATGTGAGCGATCTTTACAATATCTCAACGGGGGGGTGTAAACTCTTTTTTTCCTTCTAGGGAAAGCCTTTTGCTCTTCTTCTCTACGCGACTTCCGGCATATCTCAAGACCCTTGATTTTATGAAAGGGTACGGATAATGGGGAAAAGTAACTTTTACGTCATGACTAGTGATGCAGATGGAGCCGGGCACCCCATATGCTTAATCTCATCCCTTCCTTCCCTCCCCCAGCCTTATCACACACCGTCCATCATGTCGATAGGTAACTCACCGAGACGGCGGGAGGGGAAGGGGTGAGCGACCAGACCGTTTCTGCCCTTAGGCACCTTTTTCTTCAATTTACTTCCGCCATACGTACGTAGTAGTACTAGTAGTTCCATCATCCACAGTGGGTCCCCTTCCGAAATGTCCGTCGTTCCGGGGGTCACCCATCCACGGCCGCGGGACTTTTTGGCCTTGTCTTTTGCCTCCCGCCGGACAGACGCAACTCAAAAAGAACAAACTCAAAAACAAAAAAAGCCAAGATGGCTATTCTTGGTCTGTGTCCGCTGCGACGGCCAGAGTTCTGCACTGCAGGTCTTGCGACGCTGAGGTTGCTACACCGTCGTCGTCGTGTCGCTGCACTTCTGCTGCTGCCGATGCTGCTACGACCTTGCGTAGTACGGCCTTGTGTCTGTTGAAAAAAGTCCGCACTCTAATTGTCCCGCCTGACTCCGGCTCGCAAAGCTTATCTTCGCGAGAGGGCAACAGTAGAAACAAAATGCGATAAGAATAAAACCCAAAGGCGGAGATTATTATCGTCAACACGCCCGACTGCCCTACCCCTGTCAAGCCATGATCCCTACTGATGATAGAGAGAGAAAATAAGAATTAAATAACCCAACGAAAGGAGAGTCCGGGTTTCGCGCTACTGCATGTCAACAATCAACAGGAACCCAGAGCGCCGGACGGGACGTCACGATGAGAAAGGGACCGACCAGTAAGTGGGGTGGGTCACCACCGACCTGAAGAACCAAGGCGGGAAGAGGACGTATACACGGAAGAAGAAACAACACGACCCGGCAATGGTGTTGTCGGCCTTTGTTTTTTTTTTGTTTTTTTTGTGCTGGTGGTTGGTTGGTTGGTTGTTTTGTTTTGTTGTGCAACACGCCTGTCGACGTGAACCACCAACAACTATTGGTAGAACATTGGTTTCAGAAGGAGAAGAAATGTGTTTTTATTTTTATTTCCTGTTCATCGAGATGAGAATGAACGAGACGCGTACGGAATTCCAGCCGGCCGGTTCGAAACGCCATTGAACGAAGGAAGGGCTGCCGAGAGGCGATTGGACAGACGGAGAAGGGAGGCTTGCATTTTTCAGCCTTTCAATCAATCAACCCTCGGGACGCTGTGCTCCGCGCTGCTAGCGGTCTTGGCCCAAGGGTCCGGTGCCAATGAGGTGACGGGAACAACATTGTTTCCTGTTTCTCTCTCGGTGGATGTCTTCACCGGTGATGGCTGTGTCTCGGTCGCATATCTGCCTCTTGACCGGCGGACCAGCATACCATTGCTTTTTCTTCTCGCCCGAGTGCCATCCAACCTGGGCTACCTGGGGTGAATGGGTTCGCGGAGGGGAACGGAGAGAGAGAGAGAGAGAGAGAGAGAGAGAGAGAGAGAGAGAGAGAGAGAGAGAGAGAGAGAGAGAGAGAGGCTGATAGGTAGATAGATAGACAGACAGACAGACAGACAGAGGAAAAGACGAAGAGCCGGGTTGCAATGCCGACGCTATTTTCGTCCGGGAGCCATGCCATCGGCGCCTTGCTTCCTTATTCTGGTTCCGGCTGGATCGATACGACTGCGTGTCTAGGACGAAACCCGCTCTATTGGCGCGAAATACCGACGATTGTCCAATCTCGCTACTTCGGCCCTTTTCCCCTACCCCGTACACTCACTCACTGCCTTACCTATGCAATGAAGAGTGCACGTAAGCCCGCCCCATCTTTTTTCTTTTCCTCCCTTTTCCCTTTTGTTCTTACCGTTTTGGAGTTCCCCTTCCCTGGTACCGGTACCCTACCCCACCGTATCAGGCCCTTCCACCGTTTGGTAGCGAGGCCAAGGCAGGCACGCAGCAGATCAAGGCCGCCTGGCCAGACACTCTTTCCCACTCCGTAATCCGTACCAGAGATTACCCCATCTTGTTTACGTCAGCCGCCTAAGCGTGCGAATATGTGGGTTCTTACCCAATCAGGAAGCGTTCATACTGTACTTGCCTAGGTAGGTATCCATCTACGCTTGAGGGCCCAAAGTACCTCTCTGCATCACAGGAATAATCTTGACCGTAATCTTCACATCATCACCACCCTCACCATGTGTCTGATCCAATTCCAACCCTTGCCCGTAGCGCGCACACTACGCTACATGATCGAACCCTCCCCGGTCCGCCCAGGCATGCAAGTCGAGGTCAGCTGGTCCCTTTTCCGCCCGGGAAAATCACACAATCATCGTGCTGTTCCAGTCTCACTACGAATATCTAGGCATCAGGGGAAGAAGAAAAAAAAGACCAAATGCCAAGGAAGCATGCAGGCTCTCATCATCCAGCGCAGATGACCCCAGCACTCACTCGCTCACACACATACACAGATTCCACGCCCCCCCCCCCGTATCCGTCTACCTGGGATGGATTGAGGACTGACCCTCCCTGTCTGCCAGGTGCCGGTGCCGATGCTGACGGCTGCGCACTGCTGACTGTGTCAGGTGCATGCTATATCACTCCGTACTGGTATGTTCGTACAGTGGCAGCTCCCGGACCCCTGTGCGACCTTGCGACTAACCTCTTACACTGCACACGCATGCGAATGCTCTGTACAGGTAATCACTATCCGAAAGGGGAGAGGGAAATGCGGCCGGGTACCGTAACACCGTTATCTCCTACCGTCCAGGGTGCTGTCAGGGATCGTCCTCGGCGGCTTAGCAGCGGCCAGCTTATCGAGAATGCCGCCCGGCCAAGCTTTGCGATACGATGTTATACGATACGATAGGACACGCCCATGTACTAGTGAATACTGCCTCATCACCAAGAATCATCTCGCCATAGCCTAACAACACTACTCGCCCCGCCCCCTCTAACGCAAGCCCCTACCAGATCTACGGATCCGCGGCTGCCATCGTCATCAGAGGCTTTCGAACGGCGTCGAGCTTGGGGCCTCGCGCTTCACCTTCCCGAAAGCCTCTTTCCCCCCTAACACTCTCACACTCTGGACCCAGCCGAGTCGCACAACGGTATTAGGAAAGGAACGCTGGCACTCGCCTTCTTCCCGCGGTTCGGTTGGTGGGAGCGAGAGAATGCCGGTGGAATGGTTGGTCACGGCTGGCTTGTCGTGACCGCTTATATTAGGGTGTGGCTTTGCCCTGAGCTGGTCGGAGCGTGCACGCATCGAGAAAGTGTCGCGAGGGCGCTCGTCCTATCAAAGCCTCCCCCCCAATCCCATCGTCCCCGACTCTTGGGATGGTGGCTGACTGGGCCGTGGGTCATGATGGATATTGCCGTGAGACTAGCCAGCGGCCCCTACTATCATGCAAATTGGCTGGCACTATCCATCCCCACATTGTCTTCGTTTCACCAGCATATGCCTGCCCACTGACATGTCTCTGTTTTGTCGATCTTCCTGGACGCTACGGCAAGCCTCCAACAAGTCGGCAGTTACGCGCTTCGTTCTGCCTATCGGTCCGTAACATGGCGGAACAAAACACCGCTTTACAAACACCACCAGAACGCAGTGGCGGACCGGCACCACAACACACACGGCTGGACGTACTAGGTATGTGGGCTTGACCGACAAATCGCAGCCCCATTACGCCCAGGTTCTGGAGCGAACCTTTACCGTCCACACAAGATGACTTCTCTTCACACGCCCGCCCGTTGATAGTTGAAGCCGCCAGTCCCCGAAGGAGGGCAACACAGCCGGGAATGGATGGGAGGGGACGAGGCTTCTGCCTGTCCCATCCATCCGGGACAGCCTCTCCCTCGATGGCTTTGGCGGGCAGTGGAGCAGGGGTGGGTATCTTGGAGTTACAGTCAGAAGCTTATGTGCAGCCCATCACTTCCCCAACCTTGGGTATCAGTCTGGTCGACGCCTGCGGGCTGACACACCCACCCGTTGTGTCACCAACCACCACCATCCAGCTCCAAGGTGTAAAAAAGTTCCTATCCAGTGCTGCTGCTGCTGCTGACGCTGCCGTGCGGTACCACGTCGTGCCACCACCACCGCCACCACCGTAAGCAACAGCGCATAAGGTTGCGTTTGCTGACACCAGAAACACCTCGGCGACCGACGACAAGAGCAAGATGGAGGTGCGGAACGGGAGATGCCCTGTCTCTGATAATGACGGTCCGGCCATTGTGGTGTGCGGGCGAGACAAGGAACGGTCCATCACACATCAGGTACTCCCGCCGTGGACGTCAGACTACTCCGTCCGCCCCCTCCCCCTCCCTACGGCGCGGTCACCGTTTTCCATGACGGGATGTGCAAGTGCAGTAAGTGAGGGGGAGAGAGAGACCCCCGCCCGCCGAAAGTGCACGTCGAGCGCACTGATTGGGCCTGGCCTTGTCCTATGAGCCGCCATAACCACTTCTGTCTCCCTCGCTCCAACGAGAGAGGAGGGATTCTGTGACGACACATGGTAGCGCTGCATGGTGATCGCCTTCCCATGCAGCCTTATCCCCCAACTCGGGTGCTACGTCTACGGGCTTCGCCTAGTACGCCTAGTTGTAGTACGCCTATCATGCACTCTGTAACTCTGTACATCACCCAGATGGGCGGTCGGGTGTACATGGACTACGGTGTGCCCAAGAGGATCCCGACGAAGGCGGCGATGACGACTCACCACCACTCCCCCCCGTCTGGCGGCCAAGGAAGTTGTCTGCGGACCACACAGTCCGGTTCGGTCTCTTTGATTTTCGAGTGAGCATCCACAGGCCGCATGCAAAAGAACCCACAACATACGGAGTACGATGATGCAAAACAGACAAACAAACAAACAAACAAGCAAGCCCACACACACCGCATGACCCGCTCTCTCTCTCTCTCTCTCTCTCTCTCTCTCTCTCTCTCTCTCTCTCTCTCTCTCTCTCTCTTCATCACGTCTTCTCCACTCAAGAAGTGAGAAGCAAGGTCGAAATGAAGTGCTCCATAGAAGGAAAAGAAGGACAAGAAGAAGTTTCGTCCCTGGTCTCGTCTCCGTGCCGAGAACACAGAGCCCCGTCAAGTAACAAACCAGCAACACAACAGGGGGCGGTAAACGATGACAGATGGCGGTCAGGACAAACCCGGCATTTTTGCTCGATGATGGAACCTTTTGTAGTGGTGGTTTTTTTCCCACCCTTCCCCTTGCTTAGCGGTAAAGTGTGACTCACAATGAGTTGGCGGTCTACACGTTGGTTTACCGTCTGTACACTAATACCATCCCCCACTCATCGAAGGTGACAAGTTCTTCGATGTGTGGGTAAAGCGATGCCCCCAAAACAGCCACCCCAAGGCTGAGACTCTGCGAGACGGTGCGCGGGTGTATGCATCCTCTTACAAGGCCGCGCGCGCACCGCACCGCATGTTCAAACTCTTGTCCACCTTACCCTACACACCCCCCTCCCTTGCCCACAGCCTTGGGGGTTTCTTGGTTTGGTTGGGTACGCCTACATTCCTAGCTTCGTGGAACCGGGCAGCAGTAAGCAAGCAGCAGCAGCGCATGAAGATGCAATGTTTGCATCACGTCGGCGTCGATGGGCTCGGAGCCCCCTCTTTACCCTTTTTTTTTTATGAGACTGTGTGCGTCGGTGCGGAGGAAAGGGACCTAAGCTGAGAGAGAGAGAGAGAGAGAGAGAGAGAGAGAGAGACGAGAGGCCCCGGTATCGGTGTAAACCTAGGACGCAATCGTCACGAGAACCGTAAATCCGACACTTGACGCATATTCCACTTTCAGTCTCCCTATGCCGCCGCCGCCGCCGCCCCCCCTGGGTCCCAACCCGCCCCTCGGACCATGAGTGGAGATGAGGGTCGGCAAAGGGGAAATGAAGAAGACGAAGCACAAAGAAGGATGCCCATGTCGACGAGAGCCGAAGAAAACGTCTAGAAGGAGCGGAGCCCGGGTGGGTAATGGAAGTAATGGAAGCTACTGCGTAAACCCGACGGACGGCTTCTTTCGCCACCCCCTTTTCTCGCTTACACTACTACACTCGCTCCTAACGAGGATCACGCCACGCGAGACACCGCGAGGCTGGGATATCGCTGTCGGCCCAACGAACCGCAAAGGAAAACCCGTGGCTCACATGCCCGTACCGGTTTACACGGGGTTTTTTTTAGTAATTCGGGACCCCTCGTGGAAGGGAGACCGTGGGGGGGGCTCACTTCAGTTCAGCCGAGCGGTCCCTTGGCCTCGGCCAGCGCGAGATGATGGCCTTGAGACGAAGATCAGACCCGAGCCGCGACGGCGGGAAATATACCTTTTTGTTCGCACGATGAGCCGTGCGGGCCCTCTGGGTGATTCTCTCACCGTGTCGAGTGTGTGGTTCTCTCGCCCACTCGTTACGCAGTACGATATGATGAGGCGTCAGAGGAGCCTCATCCTGTCGCGTCTCAACCAACACTCCCCCCCTTGGAGGCCCGGTACGTGTAATGTCGGGATCTGGATGGCGCTGCTCTGCCCTGCAATCCCGGCCACGCGGAGGGGGAAGGCTGATATGCGGGTCGGCCTAGAAGCCTTCTGCTCATTTCGGCGGCGCCGTCCTGGGTTTACGGGTTCTTTATTTCTTCATTTTTTCTTTTTCCCCTTTTTTCCCTCCCACGTACACGGTATCGCCAATGAACGGCCAGGACGGTTCCACAGGACCGAGAGAGAGATCTTCACCCTTACCCCAGCTTGGCACTGACCGTCCTAAGGCATACCGAATGGACGGTCAACGGTGAGAGAAGGGGGGGCAACTACGTCGGGATGGTCGGTGAGGGCGTGTGCGGACATTCACCGACTCTCTCTCTCTCCCCCCCCGTTTGTTGAAGAGAAAAAGGCTCCACAACTGGAGGAAGAGGGGTACACTACCTACCCTCCTCTTATCGTTTGGTCGCGATTGGGGGGGGGGCGACGGGACATGATCTTCGTCATGCCGTGTTTTGGGGATTATGATAGGTATTCTGCCGTGCCAGATGTTTTAGCCTACGCGGTCGTTGTTGGCGATCAAGGGTCCAGCAGCGAACACATGGGCCCTCTTTTCTTTTCTCCCCCCGTCCGGCTCTGGGACCAGAACCCGGGAGCCCGGCGCTTCTGAAAGCCTGTTTCCCCTTGTATTGCCAAAGAGTTTCATAATCTATTTTTTTTTTTTTTTAATTCTTGTTCCCTTGAACGAAGCCAAAAAAATAGAATCGAAAAATCCTTATCCAGAGTTTCAGTTCGCAACCAGAAGAGCAACCAGTTGGCATCGCCAAGCGGGACGAACATGCCGCGTCTGGCCGGCTTCTGGGCGTCTTGCCTCTGTCGGCTGCTTGGCGTTTGGATCTGTTCTGGGCTTTCTGGTCGTTTCGCGTGGAACCGAAAACGGCCGTCGCCATTCTCGAACACGTTTTTATTTTTATTTCGACTTTTTATTTTTATTTTTTTCGTACAATGCCACGGCCGTTTCGTTTCGTTTCGTTTCGTTTCGTCCGATGTCTTGGGATGTGCTAAAACGGTCCAAGACGATACCCAAACCGAGAAAACCCCCCGTTTCGAGACGCAGGCGACGGGGGGAGGGTTTCTGGGTACAACTATCCGTAGGCCTTGGCGACATGCAAAGCACACAAGAATAGCATCCCGGAGGTCGTCGAGGAGAGCGGCGTATGCGTGGCTCGAGCAACGGACATGCGAGAGATATCGTCGTCACAACGGCGGGGGTTTTTTTTTTTTTCTTCTCGTTCCATGAGGGCGTGCGTGTACGAGACTGTTTCTTGACCCAAAACCAATTGCGGCGTTGGTATACTTTACAACGTCGAACGCTCTCCGTATTTCTTTGTCTCATTTTTTATTATTGTTTTCCACATGTATTTTAGTGTCAGGCTTCGGCATGTTTCCGAGTGTCTCGCCCCCCCCCCCTTGTCCCTGCTACACATTGACCCGTCGACCACCAAGTTCGGTCGATAGGGATTGTGGAAATTGCGCCATGACTCGACGTTCCAAATCAAAAAAGGAAAAAAAGGAACAAAAAACCTATAAAGAAAAAAACTAGCAATCGCAATTTGGACCCACCTCCGCGTCCCGCGGGGCCTGTCTCGTACCAGCAGGCCGGGTCCGGGTCACGATGTTGGGGGGCAAAACGGGGCCCACGGGGCGGAACGGGGCATTTCCGTGGGGTTTTTCCCCCACTACGTCATGTAGTCTACCATATAAACCACCGCTCGGTCAGTCGGTCGGTCGGTCAGTCAGTCAGTCAGGGTGTGGTGGGCGTTGGGAATGATGGCATCGTCACTTGGGCCCCAACGACGCAAGACCCGCCGATCCCGTTTTCCCCCCTTGTCAGCAAGACCCTCACGTGTGCATGTGTTGGGCTCAAACTTGCGCACACCGAGCCCCCCCCCGGGACCCGGCCAGGGTTTCATTGCCGAGTAGAAAAGAGAATTGGGACGCAAAGACACGAACCCTCGGATCCAGGAGAGAGAGAGAGAGACTCGGCACACCTTGGCGGCTCTCGGCCGCCGTGATGTGCGTGCCACGTCGCATCCAACGCGTCCCGTGACGGTTCCAATGGCCCGGTGCTTAAAAGTAGGAAAAGAGTAAAAAAGTAATCCATCTCTCTCTATAGGTATCACTCTCGGTGAAGCGCCCCCACGACACGTCGTCATCCGTCATCTGTCCGTGTTCTGCCGTGTAAGCGAAACGGAGGGCGTGGAAATGCAGGCAGCAGTCCATCTCCTTGACCCATTCAGCATTCACCCTGCTTCTCCTTCCTTCTTCATCGTCATCTTCTCTTCTTGTAATCCCCCCCGGGGTCCACGTGCACCACACCGACCGTCACGCGGCAGAGAGGAGAGACAGGGGCGGGGGGAGGCGGGACGAGGCTAGAGTGCATGCATTCGCGTTGCTAGTCGGGCGAATGCACCAATTATATTCTGTATCCGGTCAGCCCAGTCCGACCTTTTTCTCAGGAACCAGAGACATCCCGAGGGAGCAACGAGTCGGGTGTTTTTGTTCTTCTTCTTTTCAACGACCAACCATATCGATCCCGGAGGTGAACATCCGTCGTCGATGCACACTACACGACTTTGATCATTTTTTTTTCCTTTCCGCGCCACGCGTCGTTCCATGGCGGCCAAACGAGGGAAGAAAGAAACGGGAAGTAGTAAAAGGTTCAATCCATAGTCTCCTCCGTGTAAAGTGGCATTGGAAAACGCGTGCCGGCCCCCCTCTCCATGACTCGGGTCTACAGTCTACCGCACACCTGGGCAGGCGGGTTTGACTTTTTTCCAAAGAACACCTCCTGCTCGCCCAAAGATTCCGCGTCGTAGCATTGGGGGCCTTTTTGGAGAGAGTCCTGTCATACCCCCCTGTCTCCATCGCGCAATAAGGGACCCTCAGAGGGGCCGGGCTGCCAACTTTGAAAGTCATACAACAGCTGATGCCTTGGAAACCCCATCCTGTTCTTGGCCGCATCCCTCGTCTTGGCGACCAACCAAGGAAAGAGAAGGGGGAAAAACGATAACACTGTTCCAAAACCGATGGATGTTGGTCCGCAGAGGGCAGAGGGGGGGGGAACGTGTCGCACGTGTATGAGAAACCCCATCACCTGATGCGTGATTCCATTCCAAACCCTGTTTTCACGCGGGCCGTTCTTGTCCTTGGGTCGTGCTGGGCGGCTCTTGGCTGGCTTTTTCTTGATTCGACGCCGTCCCAGAGCCTTCCGCCCGTAGTGCCAGAGAGAGAGAGAAAGAGAGAGAGAGAGAGAGAGAGATAATGGGTGCCGTGTCTTCCCGACGCCGTGACGAAATGACGTGTCCAACATGATACATGATCACGATCTCTCTTTCGCCATTCGCGCATCTCGCCTTGCGCGCACACCGTCGCCGTCTACCCCCCTCCCCTGGCGTCATAACTGGAATACGGGGTTTGCAACCGTTTCGAGATACTGACCCAGGTGCAAATCCCCCTCGTGGCTAGCACGCCATGGCATGCGTCTCAAGATCGAGCTTTCCCCAGGTTCTCTTGGCACCAATACCGTATATTTCGATCCCCCCCCCCCCCCCCCCCCCCCGGACGGTGCCCGAATCTGGAGAATCACGACCGGCCCAAGGAGCTAAAAAGGAAACAATATCACTGACACCCGAGACGGTGCCCAGAACATCGGAGAGGCAAACGACGGTGGTTGCTTATTTCGAGAACAATATTTCTCCCCCCGGTCGAGCCAATAGTTCGTGTGATTGGCTTTTAGTCAACGAACCCTTGGCGGGGGGCGCAAAGCGGATATGGGGAGATATTATCGGCTGTTGCGCAGACAAAACAATGGCATGTCTCAACGCCTCAAAATATGCCTCTCTGCTTTGAAGGTCTGTTGCTCCCTTCTTCTGTTGCTAAGAGCTGGACGGTTCGAGGGCGTCTTCGTCCAAAAAAAAAAAAAAAAAAAAAAGAAAAAAAAAAAAAAAGACGACGACGTTCCGGCGGCCGAGACAGCAACCCCGACGCCTCCTCTCGTGTTGGTTGCCTCGGCTGGTAAAGGAAGAGGTCCCTCGTTCCGCAGGAAAAGCAAAAAATAAAGGACGAACCTGCGACAGGGCTGTTCAGGCGGCGAGAGCCGAGAGAGAGAGAGAGAGAGAGAGAGAGAAACGCGCGCGCGCACACACACACACACACACACACACACACACACACACAAGGCACAAACCTGTTCGAGTGCCTGAAGCGCCGCTTGATACAGCCGATGCCTTGTCTCTCGTCCGGGCCAGCGTTTGTGTGACATGTCGATGAAGCCGCGGCGGTCTCCGACAGAAACGGGACGATCCGAAAGAGGAAGAAAAGGAAGGGGAGGGAAGACGCCTCGATGCGCCGATTTGCACCTGCATGTCAACCCCCCCAAATCTACAGAAATAACCGTCGGACAATTACCGTAAAGGAAATCTCGCATCAATGTTTGGGCCGAAGAGAGGATCGCGCAGACCGTGGGCACACAAGGCATGCAGGTGTTCGTCATGAGATGTTCATCGCTGCGGCTGGCGCGTCGTACGAACCCGCTTCTCGCGCCTTTTCTTTCTTTTTTCTCCCCCACGACGGTGAACCGCCTGTCTGCCTAGCTGGATCGGCATGCCTACTAACACCCCGCACGCTGACATACATTCGTACCGGTGTGAGGTCTCGGCGAGCTGCTTCATCGGCTGCGTGACCGTGGCACTCGTCTCATTGAGTCCCCGGACAGCCGCGACTTGCGACCAAAGTGTGTGTGTGTGTGTGTGTCCATCCGGGGGGGGTTGTATCTTTGACACTCGGTGACGTGTGCGTGTGTGAGCGTGTTTCTCTCTCTATCCAACAACTCCATTTCTCCCACACAGCATCGCCGCCGCCGCTGCCGCCGCCACCCTAGTCCCTCGCTCAGTGGAACACTCACTGTTGTTGGCAGGCTCGGCATCGTCAGCATGTCGAAAGACACTCCCGAGGTGACGGCTCGTTATGCAACCAATGGGACGGCCGAGAGGCGCCAGGCAGAAAGGAGAGGCATCTGAAACATGCTCTGCTCCCCGCAATGATACAAATCCGACGCAAGCCTCCCAAAAAAGCATGACAAGAGTGCTGTGTGTGTATGAGTTTGTAAGAGCACAGTGCGCTCTCCACCCCCGCGCGCGTCCGAGCTCGAAAGCCCGCGTCCACTGGGTTGGTCAGTCGCCGTATGCCCACGTGGTGACGGGGGCGGCTCAGAAGCAACGACCACATGCGCCTCCACCCCTGACCATCACACCACACACACTCTCAACAGGGGTTTGATGGACTGATTGCCACACCCGTCCCTCCCCAAGACCGCAAACCTGACGGGGCGCTTGGTAACGTTGCTCAGCGGGTTACGCACTCTCAATCTCTCTCTCTCTCTCTCTCTCTCTCTCTCTCTCTCTCTCTCTCTCTCTCTCTCTCTCTCTCTCTTTCTGTAGGCTGGTGCTCACCGCAGACACGGGTGAGACTGAGACAAGAGGGACGAGGCCAAAGCCTGATGGTGGTGCTGCTACTGCTGTTGTTTCTTGCCTGATCAGCTGAGCCTCCTTTCGTTAGTCGCCAATCCATCAGCTTTCCGCTTCAGGGATTAGCAGTCGCTACTGCAGGTACTACAACTATGGCGACGAGGCAACGTACCCAGTGTTCCCGTTTGGCACTCTCTGTCCCAGTTTGCGTCCGGTCCGCCTTCGCTTCCCGAGACAGTATACTCGGCCCCTTGAAGCTATTCCAATTTCTCTCTGAGCCGCAGCAAGGGGACACGAGTCCCAGTAGGACGGACGGACGGACGGACGGATAGACAGACGGACGGGAGGGACGTATTGGGGAAGGGGAGGGGCCTCAACTTGCTTTGGCTTTCCAGATGCGGCCTTCGGCGGATGTAGTTGATGGGCTTGTTTCTCCCTACTCAATGCATTGCAGCCTCCTGTATCCCATACGTTGCCGCCGTAGTCGTCGTCATATACCTAGTGCACCATCGATCGCCACCGACCCGCCGGCCGAGCATGCCAGGAATAGGTAGTGGCCATCCTCTCGGGGACAGGGCCTCTTCCATTCTAGGCAAGAGGATAAAAGTGTTCTCCGTCGTTTTTTCCTTCTTAGCCCCGGGCGCGGTACCCTAGCCTCAAAGCCGCATCTGAGACGAAAGAATCCAAATGGAGCTGTCTGTATCCGTATCAGAGCGTCCGCTCGTCCCGTACAAACGGTGGCACTTTACGGACATTGATTTACGGTTTCATCCGGTCAATGACCGTCCACAATCCCGCTAACAAGCCAGCCCTGTCCGTACGGAAAGCGAGCATCGACCGGGCTAGTGGGGGTTCCAGCCGGTTGATCGACCAGCAGGCACTGCACCTCGACGTTTTCAGAAGAGGCCGAATAATACAGGTACTTCCATGTTTCCTCGGCTGGTATGCTCTCGGTGTGCCGTTGGCTCGACGGAAACGCACGCCGTGCTATCTGTCACTGCACCCATCCATGCCATGGTTCACACCCTCTCCGGGCTTGCGACCCATGGTGGTGAGCGGTCATGTGGACTCGAGTGCTGGGGTTGGATTTGACGGAGAATTTGCCCTGCCTGTGCTGACGCCGCAAGTTCAGTCGATTCTCAACCCGTCAGCCTGGCCGAGCAGCCTCTAGAAATAGCCCATGTTATATCCGGACCATGCTCGATGCAGCTCTAGTCTGCGCTGTTATCAAACGACATATAGTGCCAGTCAGCCCGAGATGCTGTGTAATGACTGCACCGCCGTCCCCGCCGAGGTTAGCTCGTCGTCCTGTCCGACAATGCACTTCAGATGCTGCTCCAATCATGTCGTCAAACCACTCGTCGAGCCGTCCGACCACGAGTCTGTGCTGGGCCGCTCGTACGGAAGCTAGCATATCTCTGCCTGTCAAGAGGGTCACAGTCCGTGAGTCATGGCCGGCCGTTTCAACTCCGGTGAGACTGTCGCCGCGATAGTTTCCAAAGGTCACACCCACCTAGCCTGCAGAGTTAACGGTGTGCGGCGGTCCACTCAGCTCCCTCACGACGGTGCTCGGTGTGGTTGCGCATCTTGGTACTTTGTCGACATGTATCTTTTCGAGTTACATGTCGGTGTACGTCGTCGGATTAGCCATCGACCCATCGCGTGACGGCAAGGGTTGGCAGCGATGTTTCCAGCCACGGAAACCAAGGCAAGTAACATCCTTGCCCTAGCATGATATGGGAACAAATATAATCTCCAGGGCTATAGCAGACCTCTCGAAATGATTCATTCTGTCACGGAAGCTTGACAAAGGTTTGCTTTCGAGACAGCTGAGCTGCGTTTAATGGCATGTGTCATGCCAATTGGGAATTCACCCATCCTTGGTTGTCAACCCCCCCCCAAATACGGGAGCTCGGCCAATGGTATACAATTACCGTTCGAAAGCTCGAGAATAGTGGCGACTGCGACGCAATGCGCTCAGCCCCGAGGTTGCGACCGCGATCTCGCGATCACTTGACTCCCCCCATCGTGGGTGGCGTAACGTTGAAGCAGATAGAAACGGCAGCGTGCAACGCCAAGGAACTCGTGCGACAACAGCCAAGAGGAGGGGCGGCGTAGACGTCAACTGATGTTCGCGATTCCAATGGCTTGGGAAATTCTCAGTGCTGACTTGGACTGGGAGGTGAAGCCTAATCTGAGTCGTACTGTCGTAAAGCACCCTGGCATCAGCTAATAAACTTTAAGGCTAAACCAGCGTCCAGTACCGATTTCTAATCACCTTCGGGTGCCATGGGACCAGTTTCAGTTGTCGCTGATCTAGTCGAGTACCTATGGTTGCCCGAGCGTTGTTGTCAACACATGTTACCCACGGCTCTCCGGATAGACACTCCGGCACCGTGCCGCGTGGTAAAGCGCTAAGAGCCCGGAACTCCCGGCGGACTGAACGGCGATTACAAGCGCGTGTCATGCCTCTCTCGGAATACTGGGCCGGCACCCATGAGACGACGCCGGTGGTCTCTGAGGTAGCCCAGCGATAGAGTTCAGGTTCGTCATGTCTCCCTCCACCCCGGCACAACCCAAGGCAGGCCTGCGGCCTGGTTTCGACTCTGGAACCACTTTTCGTGACATTGATGTTTGAATGCTCTAGTCATACTTGTAAGCACACGACGAAGCCGTAACGAAACAAATCGCCTATTCTTGCTACATCTCGATGTGTTCAAGGAAGACGTCTCACGATTGTTGTGTGTCTATTAGAAACAATTTGGTAATTCTTTTGTTCGGGAGGGGCACACGAAACAATAGGCGGGGAACAGCCCCCAATGTGCGGTCCTCGGTATTCCAGTATATGCGATGTATCCCAGCAAATATGACAAGAGGTGTCAACTGCCGATCTGAAGTGGACCATTATTGTCCCATCGAGCAAAGTTCCCGGAGCAAGGAATACGAGCTCCCCGTGTTGCTGGGGGCCCTCTATTTGTCGCCCGATGTGGGCGGTTTGAACTCCCCTGCTCAGACGGTCACTCGCTTGCGCCTCAAGATGCGTCCTCCTCGGCGCCAGGATTCGGCATCTGGGTAGAACTGATCCAGTTCTCCATGCTGGCTTGACCAGCGGGCTGCTTGGCGTTCCCTGGTCCGCTCGAAGCCGCCAGTCTTAGACCATGTCGCTTCTTGACGACGAGGCAGAGCACGCGACCATAGATGGCAAAACCTTCGTATGAAACATCCATGGCCATCTTCTTCTTGTCATCGTCGTCATGATCGCCTTCAAACCCACCGCCCCGCTTCTTGATGCGCTTAGAGGGCGGAGAAATATCGTCCTCGGAACCTATTTCGATCGCTGAGGCTACATGTCCAGCATCATCGCCCGAAGGCAGCTCGTAATCGCCGTCAGAGCCGCGAGATTCCCCGCGTTGTCTTTTTGACCGCCGAGGCCGGCTTGTTTCATCGACGACGGGGATCCGGGAAAGCCCACCGGCATCGCCCTCGGGTTCGCTCTCCTCTCGAACGGGCACCGCGTCACCGGAGCCTTCGGCCTCCATGTCCAGATCGATGGGCGCATCATTTGTTTCGCCAATCAGCTTATTAGAGTTGGACTGCAGCCTGCCAGTTGCCTTGTCCCGGAAATGTTTGTGCTTAGTGAGCAGTGAGTGGCGAGTGTTGGTCTCAGTAAGGAACATTGACACCTCGAACTCATCTGTTCAATAAGACGATCAGCCAACTCTATTCAGTTCGAGGGGGGAAAGCCTACGTCTGACTTATTGTAGAAATGGAAGAAAATGTGGCTGAGCCGGCAAAAGTGACAGCAAGCAAGGCCACGAAACGGCGTGACGAACCTTGAACGACGACATCTTTGATGCTCTTCTTCTTGGAGCTTTTCTTCTTGGTGCGCTCCCTCTCCTTTTCTTCGCGCAGTTTCGGCAGCACCAAGTGACGAACGCTTTCAATGACCTTGGGCAATATGGGATTCCGGGGATTCAGGAGCCAGCTCTGTGCCAAGGCCGGATTATCGAGATAAATGCGACATTCGAGGACGGAATACTTGGTGATCCTCAGATACCGACGGAGGGGCGCCATTGATGTTCCAAAGAAACTGGGTTACAATATCGGGCGTGAAGTGTGTGCAGTATGAGATCAGACGTGGTTGCTGGGGTGTCTTTCTGCACCGTTTCTGTCAAGGTGTGGTGGGGGGTAACGTAACGAGGCCAAGACAAACACGATGACTGAGAATAAAAAGATGGCTGTAGATGTTGCGTACTGGTGTGAATGAATCAGCGAAGTCGACCGTGGGCATGTAAGGTCGTCTGGTATCTGTGAAGAAGAGAAGTTGTGGTTACATGGACCTACCCCAGGTAGGTAGGTAGGTAGGTAGGTGAGTAAGTGAAGCTCAAGGCGTGACGTCGGGCGAGAGGGCCCCCACGGCGCCGATGTACCTTTCCCGGATCCACCTGCACGCAATTGCGGTTGGGACAGGGACGTGTACTTGGGCTCCCCGTGCTGTTGCTTATGCGGGGCCGCTGCACGAAGCAGCAGCAGCAGCCTACGACCTCAGGCACAAAGCCACCCCATTGGCAGATCAAACATGGCCCCACTTAAATTTTATCGGAATCGCGTTATCCACCCGCGGCATCGTGTCGATTCTCATCGAGAGAGAGAGAGCTCAGCATCCCCCATACTCCCAAGTGCGCATTGCGGCTTACACTTAACCTTCCAGTGATGCTTACAAAGCGATCATGTCCAAGTCATGGGCGTCGACACTGAGGTTACCCAAGTCTACCTTTCCGTAAGCTCTGATCCCCGTCCGGCCCTCCGACCTCCGTCACCGCCCTCAGCTGACCCGTGACCTGCGGCCCGCCCTCAGACCGCGCCCGCTCTCGCAGTTCCGTGCCGACTACCTGCGCCGATCCGCGGATGACTTTTACCAATGGCAGCTATCCAACGAATCGAGGCCCGCGTTTTCTCTGCATGACGGCCCTCCGTACGCCAATGGAGGCCTTCATGTTGGTCATGCCTTGAACAAGATCTTGAAGGACATGATCAACCGGGTCAAGGTCCAACAAGGTCGGCCGCCCTCAGCCATCTTGGTCTTCGTCCGTGGACTGACATCGCCCTCGCAGGTTACCGTGTACGATACAGACCTGGCTGGGATTGCCATGGGCTCCCCATCGAGATGAAGGCCGTTGGCGCCTCCGGCGGCAAGGGCCTGACTGCGACCGAGATCCGCAAGGCTGCTAGACAGCTCGCCTCTGCCACGGTGCTGGAGCAGATGGATGGTTTTCGATCATACGGCGTCATGGGCGACTGGGATGCACGATGGACGACCATGGACCCCGACTTTGAGATCAGGCAGTTGCGCTTGTTCCAGCAGATGGTCCGTCGAGGTCTCATCTACCGCAAGAGCAAGCCCGTATACTGGTCGCCATCGTCGAGGACCGCCTTGGCCGAAGCCGAGCTGGAGTACAACGAGAACCACGTCTCAACGGCAGCCTATGTAAGGTATCCAATCACTGGCGGCCCGTCGTTGAGCGGCGTCTCCGGCCAGCTGTACGCCATCATCTGGACCACCACACCTTGGACGCTCCCCGCCAATAAAGCCATTGCTGTTCACGAGGACCTCGATTACGCCGTCGTATCTGCCAAAGGAGCCTCGTACCTGACCGCCGTCAGCCGACTGGAGGCCGTAAAGGCTCTCTTCCCCGAGGAGGAGCCCCAGGTCGTCGTGTCGTCCATCAAAGGTTCCGAGCTAAAGGGATTGAAGTACCACAACAGACTGCAGGGTGTGCAGTCCGCGCCGCAGCCCGTTATCCATGCAGACTTTGTCTCCGCCGACTCGGGAACCGGTCTCGTTCATATCGCCCCGGGCCATGGCTTTGAGGACTACGAGGCGTGTGCGCAACTCGGCATTGACGCCTTCGCGCCTATAGACGACGAGGGGAATTTCACCCGTGAAGCCTTCCCCGATGCCCCCGAAAAGTTGACCGAGGCCTCTTCAATTCTCAAGGGCGGCAGCAAGGCCGTTCTCGCCCTGATCCAAGACGATGTCTTGAGCGCCGCAAAGTACAAGCACAAGTACCCCTACGACTGGCGGACGAAGCAGCCCGTTGTTATGCGGTCCACCGCTCAATGGTTTGCGGACGTTGACAGCATCAAGGACGATGCCGTCGACGCACTGAAGGACGTCAAGTTCGTGCCGGCCTCGGGGCGCAACCGCCTTGAGAGCTTCGTCGTAGGCCGCAGCGAGTGGTGCATTTCGCGCCAGCGTGCCTGGGGCGTGCCCATTCCTGCCCTTTACAACGCCGACGGAGATGCCGTGGTGACGGAGGAATCTGTAAGCCACATCATCTCCGTCATCCAGCAGCGCGGCATCGATGCCTGGTTCTCGGATGCCCCCGACGAGCCTGCCTGGGTCGCCCCGTCTCTCAAGGGGCAGTTCCGCCGCGGCACCGATACCATGGACGTCTGGTTTGACAGCGGGAGCAGCTGGACGGAAAGCAACGGCCAAGCCGATGTCTACCTCGAAGGGTCTGACCAACATCGCGGCTGGTTCCAGTCTAGTCTGTTGTCATATGTCGCCGCCCAAAGAGCCGAGAGCGACGGGGCAACTCGGGTGCAGCCCAAGTCCCCCTTCAACACGCTCATCACCCACGGATTCACCCTGGATCAAGCCGGCAAGAAGATGTCAAAGTCGATTGGCAACACCATCACGCCTGCCCAGATCATGGACGGCACTTTGCTGCCTCCGATCAAGGTCAGAGGCAAGGCCAAGGTGGCCGGCGCCGGTCCGACATACGAGGCTCTGGGTCCGGACGCGCTGCGTCTCTGGGTGGCCAGCTCCGAGTATACCAAAGACGTAGCCGTCGGCCAGGCGGTCCTCAAGTCTGTCCACACGATTTTGGTCAAGTACCGCACCATCATCAAGATGCTGACCGGCTCGATGCACGAGTCGGCGCGCACCGCCCCGACGACTGCCCTCGACCACATCGCTCTCATGCAGCTGAAGGACGTCACGGAGGAGGTCCACCAGGCGTTTGCCGCGCACGAGTTCTACAAGGCCTTCAACGCCCTGAACCGCTGGGTGGCTAACGACCTATCGGCCTTTTACCTGGAGGCCATGAAAGACCGCCTCTACTGCGGCGACGGCGGCGGCGTCCTGGAGCCCATCTTCTTGGGTTTCCTCCGGATGCTGTCGCCTATGACCCCGCTCCTGGTCGAGGAGGCGTGGGACCACCGTCCCGAGTTCATGAAGGCCGACCGAGCTCTCCTCCACCCCCTGCACACCCCCCACGACGCCCCGATCCACGACCGGCCCCCCTCGGCCGTCGGGGAAGAGTCTCTCCGCAAGGACCTTCCGGTGCTCATCTCCGTCTCCGGCGCCGTGAAGGCGGCCCTCGAAAAGGGCCGGCTGGCCAAGGTCCTCGGCTCGTCGCTGCAGTCGTCGGTCGTCGTGACCACCGAGGACCCGGCGGTGGCCGGCGTCCTGGGCAAGTACGGCGAGGAGGAGCTGGAGGCCATGTTCGTCGTGTCGTCCGTGGAGACGAACGTGGAAGTGCCCCCTGGGGCCGCGTGGCGCTACGACGAGGCGTTCGAGGTCGACGGCGCAAAGGGGACCGTCTCGGTGCTGCCGCCCAAGGAGCACAAGTGCCCTCGTTGCTGGCGGTACGTCGCGCTGAAGGAGGACGCTCTCTGCCGTCGCTGTGAGGATGTCGTATAGAGCTTGTAAGAATAGACAGACCCGTGTATAGATGTGTTGCAAATAAAGGAGAAAAAAGATACCCCTCATGATGATACCAAGGTTCTCGAGAACCAAGTTTACTTCACAGACACACACACACACACATGACAAGGAGAGGCGACGACTGACAAGCCACTGAGCAAGGTATCATGGGCGCATAAAATTTCGACTCCCATCCCAAGGTCGCTCCACTAACTGGTCTTCTTTTTTATTTCTTATTTTCTTTTTTACATTTTCCCAATACCCTAGTCCTGAAGAGGCTGGCCCATGCCGCCGTAAGTAATCATCTTGGTGACCTGGTACTCGGAAATACCATACAGGGAACCCTCGCGGCCGAAGCCGGACTCCTTGACGCCGCCGAAGGGGGCGGCGGGGTCGGAGATGAGGCCGGTGTTGACGCCGACCATGCCGACCTCGAGGTGCTCGGCCACGCGGTGCACGCGGTGGATGTCGCGGGAGAAGAAGTAGCCGGCGAGGCCGACGTTGGTGGCGTTGGCCAGGGCGACGACCTCGGCCTCGGTGTCGAAGCGGAAGAGGCCGGCGACGGGGCCGAAGGTCTCCTCGGTCGCCATGGCCATGTCGGCGGTCATGCCGGTGATGACGGTGGGCTCGTAAAAGTTGCGGCCGAGCGCGTCCATCCTGGCGCCGCCGACGACGACGCTGGCGCCCTTGCGCTCGGCGTCGCGGACGTGGGCCTCGGCCTTGTCGACGGCGCGGTCGTGGATGAGGGGCCCGTGGGTGGTGCCGTCGGCGAAGCCGTTGCCGACGGCGAACTCGCGGACCTTTGCGGCGAACTTGTCGGCGAACTCGTCGTAGACGCCGCTCTGGACGTAGATGCGGTTGGCGCAGACGCACGTCTGGCCCGAGGAGCGGAACTTGGAGGCGACGGCGCCGGCGACGGCGGCATCGACGTCGGCGTCGTCGAAGACGATGAAGGGGGCGTTGCCGCCCAGCTCCATGGACAGCTTCTTGAGGGTGCCGGCGCACTGGCCCATGAGGAGCTTGCCGACGCCGGTGGAGCCCGTGAAGGAGATCTTCTTGACGGTCGGGCTGGCGGTGAGGGCGGCGCCGACCTCGGGGGTGTTGCCGAGGGCGGTGACGACGTTGACGACGCCCTTGGGCACGCCGGCGCGGTGGCCCAGCTCGGCGATGGCGAGGGAGGTGAAGGGGGTCTCGCCTGGCGCCTTGCAGACGACGGTGCAGCCGGCGGCGAGAGCGGGGCCGATCTTGCGGGCGATCATGGCGGCGGGGAAGTTCCATCTGGGCACCGTCCAGTCAGTTATTTGGTGTTCCATCCAAGATGTTTCCTATTCACAGTTTTCATTCACGGATGGCTAGGCCGGGTTGAAGAGGATGAGGGAGGGGGCGGGCGGCTTACGGCGTGATGAGGCCGCACACGCCGACGGGCTCCTTAACGGTCCACACGCGGTTCCCGGGCACGGAGGAGGGGATAGTGTCGCCGTAGATGCGGGGCGCCTCCTCGCTGAACCACTCGAAGAAGTTGGCTGCGTAGGTGACCTCGCCCTTGGCGTCGGCGACAGGTTTGCCGTTCTCCCAGGTGATGAGGGTCGTCAGGTCGTCGGCGTTCTCCATCATAAGGTCGTGCCACCGGCGCAGCAGCTTGGAGCGCTCGCGGCCCGTCTTGGTGCGGAAGGTCTCGAACGCCGTGGCGGCGGCGGCGATGGCGGCGTCCGTGTCGGCCTTGGCGAACTCGGGGCACGACGCGATCTTTTCGCCGGTGGCCGGGTCTGTTTGTCGGCAGTCAGCTTTACCCGGGGAGGGGGGGTGATGAGACATGCGGGCCGAGCTTACCGTTCACATCAAACGTCTTGCCGGACTTGGCCTTGACCCATTCGCCGTTGACATAGCAGACGTCCTGCTTCAGCAATGACGGGTCTTTGAGCTAAGAGGAGGTGTGTGAGCGAGCGAGCCATGCGGCTTGCCAATTGGATCGCGGCAGGGGTTTGCATTTACCTTGGGAACCATGGTGGAGGCGGCTCTGAGGGCAAATGGGATGACCGGTGTCCGGACAGATCGAAACAAGGTCCTCGGTACGAACCGTGACGCCGGGGCGACTGCTTTTTGTAGCAGGATGGGCATGATGGAGAGCCGATGTAGGGTGGGAGGGAGAAGAAGAAGAAGCAGAAGCAAAGTAGAAGCTCTTAGCTCGTTCGCTGATAGAGCTGTTGTAATGCCGGGAGCTGGAGTGTCTGTTTCGGATGAAGTTGAGGGCCTCTAGTGTTTCCGGTGCTAAAGCGCGAAGCTTGAACGCTTTCTTGTCGGTGACGAGCTAGCAGAGGAGAGGCAATTGAGAGTATGGAACGGCGCTCTCTCTCTGGAGCAGTTCGCGTTGTCGAGGCTCTTCAATGGCAGCAGATATGATGGTACCGCAGTAGAGGATCACGATATTTGGCTGCAGAGCTGCGCGCATCCGGGTGACGTTCGATGACGTCCCCCCACTTAGCTGACGGTGACCGGCCCGGTTGGTGATATCAGTCTGTGTTAAGATAACGCTCAGTGCCGGGGCGGGGCGACTAACAGATGATAGGTATTACTCCGTACGTTCCGGTGTCGAGCTGTTCCCCTGTTGTAGACCCCACTAGAACTATGACTCGCCTGCATCCACATGACATTTCACTCACTCACTCACTTGCCGCACTAGCAACTCACTTGCCGCACTAGCAACTCACTCACCCACTCACTCACTCACCCACTCACTCACTCACTCACTCACTCACCCACTCAGCACTCACTCACCCACTCGCTCACCCACTTCGTCGCACAGACTGCTTGATCGAGATGCTTCGCACTTATTGCAATGAACCGGAAATCGTATTAGACCAGCCAGTGCACATCTCTCACATCGACGTAGAATGACGCCAAACGTCCCCCTCTCCCCCTCTGTCGTGCAGCTAGAGCTTCCTGGTGCTCGTCTCATCCCCAAACAGCCTTTTGCATCTGGGAACCTCCGCACATGACTCTTGTTTGATCCTCGTGGGCTCATCGCCAACCTCATTCGGTCCTGGTGCTGCTTCCCTCGCCACCTTTTTTTTGCCATGGCCATGGGGGAGAAGAAGAAGAACAAGAAGAAGTATCTGCTGCCCCGTCCCCGCATCTCATACACACCTGCAGGCCAAGCTCTTGCTCCCAAGACCCGTCTTGCCGCTTTCCGCGGTGATCTCGCCCGTTTCCGACCAGCTCAACCGACCTGCATGCCGTCATGGTCATGGTCATGGTCATATACCACCCGCCTGACTTGTACTGACTTCCGCCTCGGCATCTTTTCCCGTCCCCTTCTGCAGCGCGACTGTTAAAATCCCCGCCGCCGTCGGCCACCGTCGTTTGATGCGGGGAAGAAGCTTTCATTGTCACCTCGAAAACCCAAAATCCGCTCCCCCTGGCAACAACAACACCCGCCGCCCATCATGCCCGCCTCGATCGCCATCCGGTCACTCGGCTCCATCCTCAGCCATGAGATCCGTTGCCTCTTCACCGCCTTCCCGCCCTCTTATGGCCTGCTGGCGTGGGCCGGATTTCTCCCGCACATCGTCGACGCCCTCGCGGTGACGCGCGACATGGCCCCCATCGCCGTCCCCGGCCCCGAGGAGGCCAGCGCCGTCTTCGATGCCTTTGTGAGCTACTCGCTCGAGTTCGCCTTCTTCCCGGACTTCGCCGGTAAAGGCCCCCTCGAATCTTCATTACCCTAGACTCGAGTAAACCTTGCGTCTCGAATCGGCTCTGACTATCCCCCCTCCCGTATGTGTTAGGAAACGCCTCGGCCCCGAACACCTTCTCGGACAACCTGCTGGCCAACATTGGCGCCCTGCAAGGCGTCCGTCCCTACATCCGGGTCGGGGGCAACACGCAGGACTACGCCCTGTACGACGAGTCGCTCCCGTACGCAGTCAACGGCACGTACGACTTCGACCGGTCGAGGGACTACCCGACCACCGTCTACATCGGCCCGTCCTTCTTCGAGTCCTACGGCACCTTCGCCGACACAAAGTTCACGCACGGCTTCAACCTGGGCCTGGGCGCCAACCGCTCCGAGGGGTGGGAGACGCTCAAAGCCACGGTGCCGCTGGCGTGCAGGGCCATCGGAAAGGACAACCTCGACGTCTGGGAGTACGGCAACGAGCCGGACCTCTACTCGACCTCGGCCCAGGGCCCCGTGCGGCCCCCGTCGTGGGACGAGGCCGCCTACGTCGCGCAGTGGCTCAACGGCACCCGCGAGATCGCCCGCGTCCTCGCCGCCGCGTGCCCCGACTTCCCCGCGCCGCCGGCCTTCAAGGCCCCGTCCAACGGCGGCACGGCCAACCGCCTCCGCGCCCCCGCCCAGTGGGCCGCCGGCCTCAACGCCGACGCCAACGTCGCCCTCTTCTCCACCCACAACTACATCAGCGGCGCCGAGAGCCCCGGCGTCACCCTCCAGGGCACCCTGATGAACCACACCCGGACCGTCGAGTCCGTCCGCGCCCACGTGCGCGAGTACGCCAACATGACGGCCCGCTTCGGCCACGACGCCGTGCCCCCGCACATCCTGGGCGAGCACAACTCGCTCTACAACCAGGGCAAGCCGGGGCTGTCCAACTCCTTCGGCGCCGCCCTCTGGGGCGTCGACTTCAACCTCTACGCCGCCTCGCAGGGCATCAAGCGCAGCCACATGCACATGGGGACGGACTACAGGGTAAGGTCCCTCCTCCTACTCCTCCTCCTCGTCCTCCCCTTACCCTTCCCTTGCATTTGTTTTGAAAAAGAAAAGAAAAGAAAAAAGGCTAAAATCCTCCTCACAGTACCAAAGCTGGCAGCCCGTACACACAAACACAACCGCCCTCGGCACCAAGGCGCCGTACTACGGCAACATCGCCGTCGCCGCCTTCCTCGCCCCGCCCTCCTGCTCGTCCTCCTCATCCTCCTCCTCCTGCCCCCCCGTCTCCGTCGCGCACATCCCGCTCGGCAACGACGGCGACGACGGGCACGCGGCCGCCTACGCAGCCTACCACGGCACGGCGCTCGTCCGCATCCTCCTCGTCGACCTGCACGCCTACAACTCGACCGTCAACGGCACGGGCACCACGCCGGACCCGGACCCGACGAGGGAGGACCGCGCGACCTTCACCCACAGCTTCGCGGTGCCGCCGTCGTCGTGGCGCGACGGGGGGCTCGCCGGCCTGCGCCGCCTCCGCGCCAACGGCAGCGACGCCGTCACCGGCGTCACCTGGGACGGGTGGAGCTACAACCACGAGCTGGACGGCGGCAGGCCCGTCCGCCTCGACAACGTGACGGTCGGTGAGAACGCGCTGGTCGACGGCGGCCGCGTCGTCTTCACCGTCTCGGCGTCCGAGGCTGTCGTCATTAGTGCCCCCGACAGCGGGTGCTGCTAGGCTTCTTAGGTACGGTATGGGGCGGTTTTTTTCTTCTTTCAAAATAGGGTTTCTTGATGGGTGGGTACACACACACACACATACATAAACACACACACATACATATATATAAGTATCTATATACTCGGAAAGAAATGGGCATGTTCCCCTCATAATGGCGTTTCCCCCTCCCTTGACGCATATCGGGCTCCCGTCCGCCGAGAATGCCTCCCACCCTCTTTAGCCCCGAGCCGCCTTTTGAATTCATACATACAAACCCAACGCTTCTCTCTACGTCATGTCATCTGGCCGTCTTCATATACGACGCCGTAGGCGTCAACCCAGACGTGGACGGGACGGTCCCTCAAACAACCCAATCAAAAGTGACGAACGAGGTATATGATGGAAAACCAGTCTGAATTTGAATCATCCTCAGGGTGGGTAACAAAACAAAAAAAAGACCAAGTCAAAGGGTATCGAGAATACCAATAAGCCTACACCCCCCAAAACGAAAAGAACCACTGAATGAAAACTGCCAAACCAAACCAAGCCCGAAAAGCCATACCCTGCCATTTATACAGTTCCCCTACCAAAAGAATGCAGTTTGTCAAAACTCCCCGAAAAGACACCGATATCGCTTTTTTCTTTCGAAATGTAGAATACCATCCCTATCCATCCTCCACATACGCACACACGCACCCCAGCTCTCTAGTTCAGTCGGGGGCTCTTCCTGCGAGGTCCCAGGCTCGACGAGAACGACGCCGGGGGCACGTTCTCGCGCCCCTCGATGGGGAGCAGGCTGCTCTGCTTGCGGCCCTTGGCCACAACGTGCCTCGCCGAGGCGCGTTTGTTGAAGAGCAGCGGGGCCGTGTGCTCGTTGATGGACATGATGCTGGCCGACGGGTCGTAGCCGACGCTGCCGGCGGTGTTGGGGTTCACTTCGCGAAGGCTCATGTTAAAAGGGGGCATCTCCGAAATCATGCTGAGGGCCGACATACGGGTCGACGCGCGCGCTGGCGGTGAGCGAGGAGGCGGCATGTCGTTTTCATTGTCCGAGAAGACGGCCGGGTCGGACCCCGCCTTGGTGGGCGTGGCTCCCTCGCCGAGCTCGGCGAGGAGGGCCTCGTGGGCCTCTGTCCGGGGGAGGTTGGTCGGGTACTGGTACTGGACCTTCACGGGGGTCTCTCCCGTGGGACGGTACTCCTGGATGGTCGTGGACTCAATGTCCTCACGCAAGGCGGCCAGCGGCTTCGATAGCTGCTGGGTCAACGGGTTCAGGCCCTGCTGCATCTCTCCCGTCTCCGTCTCCATCTCCTCGCCCAGGTCCTTGACGCGGTCAAACGTCGACTTGAAGTGGCGTGCGATGCTGTCGAAAGACTTCTCCACGGTCGACGACAGGCCCTGCACGGACTCGCCGTGCCGCTCGTGGTGGGAGGCGTTCTCGGAGCGTGCACGGGTGACGAAGTCGTCCAATGCCTCCATCTGCACATCGAGGTCCTTCAACTGCTCGTCCACAACGCGGACAGTCTCGGCATGTACGGATTTGGTCGTTGCTTGGATGGCCGTGCTGTGCTCTTCGGCGGTCTGTGAACGGTTAGCATTATACCAAAATGCAGCGAGGGCTCGTTGTTGGCTTACACTCCAGTCATCCTTCAGCTTGCTCTTCATGGCATCGCGCGACTTGGCCATATCGTCCAAGAATTGCCCCTCCTTTTCGTCCCAGACCTCCATGTCCTCGGAGTACTGGGCCATATTGCCTTGCAAGGAGTCGTTCGAGTCTAGGACGCTCTTCTGGAGGTGCGCCGTTTTCTCGGCCAGCCTGCTCTCTTGGGTTTCCGCCTGAGCATTGATGAGAGTGGTGATCTGGGCCAACAGATTCCGTCGGTCCTGAGCCGCCTGCTTCCTCTCCTCGTCAAGGACCCGCTGCATCTGCGAGGAAATGTCCTCGTTTTGCTCGACAATCGTATCGGTCGCGTTTTGGAGTTGTTGCCTGAGCCTGTCGGATTCACTTCGTTGTGTGGTGATGTGCGTCATGAGATCCTCGAAGATGCCCTTGAACTCTTTGCCCAAGGAGCTGTACGAAGTGTGCAGCTGCGTCTGGGTTAGCGGTGAAGCTCAACGGGCAGAAGAAAAGAAAAAGTGAAAAAGGTCCGTAATGTCTTACCTGGCTGTGAAAAGTGTCGAGCTCGCTGAGGACATCGGCAGCGATACGCTCCGCGGCACCGGCAATGGCCTGGAGGCTCTGACCGACCTGCTGCTTGACCGTGTCGCGAACGACCTTGATCTCCTCGAGGACGTCGTCCATCTCGTCCTTGGACTTCTCCTTCTGCTCCAAGAGCTCTCGGCGTGATGCTGCAAACGAATCCAGCTGCTCGTCGAGGAACTCTTGTGTAGTGGAAAGCTTCCGCAGCTCCTCGCTGACGAACGAGTTCATGCGCTCGGAAATGCCCAAGATGCTCTGCCGTTGCTTGTCTTGAAAACTCTGCACGCGTTGCTCCACCAGGTTTGTCACCTCGCTCACCTCGGCTTGTGCGGTACCCCAAGCGCTCCGGTTGATGGACTGGAGGTCAGACTTGCGTTTGTTCTTGGCCCGGAGGCCATCGACATCGTTCACCGTCTTCTGCAGGGTGGCAATCAGCTCGCCGCCGACCTCGGCCAGCTTCTCCTCGGTTTCTTGGTGGGCCCTGCGGAGGTGCGTCTCTTCTGCCAGGCTCCTTCTTGTCGCCTTGAGAACGAGCTCCGTCTGCTCGAGCACGCCCTGCGTCTCGTCGAGCTCTGCCTTGGTGCCCTCGTGATCCTTGCGTAATCCCATGAAGCTGGACGTCAGGGCAAACAGCTCCTGGACCTTGTTCTTGAGGTTGTTCTCGAGAGTCTCCATCTTGGCGGCTTGTTCTTCCATGACGATGCGTCGTGACTCGCTCTGCGCCGTCATTTCCTCGTACGACTCGTTGGAGAGGTAAACGCCGTTGCGCTGGCGGGTGGTGATCAGCTCGCTCTTGAGCCTCTCGATCTCGGTGGCAAAGTCCCTAAGAAGCATCCTCTTGTTGATCAAGGCGTTCAGTTGCGGCTTGTTGCGGATGTTCTTTGCCCTAAAGGCGTAGTCGAGGGTCGAAATGGTTTCCTCCAGATTGCTCTTGGCGGGCGAGATGGTGGCGATGATGCATGTTTTGGTCTGGCCACCAAGGGAGTCTTGTAGCAGTCGAGTTAGTTTCGACTCTCTGTAAGGGATATGCTGGCTCTTGTCAACGAGGGCGTTGATGACGCGGCCGAGCGTCAAAAGACTTTTGTTGATCAGGCCGGCCTCGGCGGCTCGCTTGTTCTCGGCGCCGGACCGCTGAATGTTTTCACTACCGGCCAGATCGACCAGGTTGAGCTTGCCAGCGCTGACGTAGTCCTCGGCACCATCCTCGCCATTCTTTCGGACGTAGGCGGTGACGGTGAAGACGGTGTGACTTCGGCTACTGAGGTCGTTGCACTTGGTTGCCGCCACCTGGCGCTTCAAGCTTCCATCCTGAAGAACCTTGATGCCCTCGCCGGCGTTCCTGATGTGTCTCTCCTCCATTCCCTGCACGACGGTGGTGGCATGCCTCCTCGATGTGTCGTCAAAGATCTTGAGCTTGGGGCCGTCCTCGACGGCGATGAGGTCGCGCAACTCCTCGTTGTAAAGCTCGATAAAGGAGCACTTGACGCAGCTCTCGGTGTCGTCGACCTCGAGTTTGTTGAAGAGCGCCTGAAGAGCCCTGGGGATGATACCGGCGTTGTCGGAGAGGAGGCCCAGGGTTTCCGACATATCGCCGGACATGGTGTAGGTCTTGCCGGTGCCGGTCTGGCCGTAGGCGAAGATGGTGCAGTTGAAGCCAGCAAGCATCTACATGGTGTCAGCGGGACTGTGTCGAGCAAAATGGGGGAAATGAGAAAGAAAAGAAGGGGAAAAAAAAAGATTGACCGGGAGGGGTAGAACGAACCTCGTCCAAGATGGGTTTGACGACATCGTCAAAGACCATAGTCTGGTCGGCGGCGGCAGAGAAGACGCGGTCAAAGTTGTACGTCTTGTTGCTCAGGGCGTTGGCGCCGAGCTTCAGCTCGACATTGGTGCCCTTGGCGCCGTCGGCCTGGACGACGACGGCGCTGTTCTCGCGGACCTCGCGGTCGTTGCGGCCTCTGCAGCGGACGACGACGTTGATGTTGGTCTCCTGTCCCGGGGTGTCGAAGTCGTAGTCGCGCTCCTTGCGCTTCGTCGCGGTGGTGGCGACGGAGGCGACGGACTCTGCGGGCGAGGCGGCGCGCTCTCCCATCCTGGAGGGGGCATTCTGGTACCGCAAGTTGGAGGTGCGCGTCCCCGGGCGCACGCTCGCGCGAGCTGCGGCGCCGGTACGCACGTTGGACGAGGTCGGCCTCGTCAGCTCCCGTCTGGAGCTCATGGTTTTTGTGTGGTTTGTTTTGTTTTGCTTGTATGTGTATTCGAATCTCGGTGATGGCGTATTAAACAGGTTGAGGGCAGCAAAGTCAACTCATCCGAGAAGCCAAAAGGGTCCCTACTCTACCAAGCGCGCGGTGGGTGTTGATGTTTGATATACCGTGTGAGGCAAGGTAGTAGGAACGGGCAGAGAGAGAGAGAGAGGGTGTGTATGTGTGTGTGTGTGTGTGTGTTGACAAAGAGCCGGGGTTGGTAAACAGACCATGCGCGCCCAAGTGGGGAGAAGCTCTGTGGTTGGCTGACGGCCTCACCGTTGCCCAGGAAACCGCACCCCCCCCATAGCGCTCTCCACTCCCCCCCTCCGCTCACCTATTTTGCTGGCTGTTGTGGCGTCATTCTACCGGCCGGTGGCGTCGCTCACCAAGCCTCCGTCCATCTTGACAAAAAGTCCATCTCTTTAAGGTGGGATTTAGTTCGCAAAACAAAATTAATATCATGTCAGACTGGCTGAATACTTTCAACCCGACTGGCTGACAGAAAAAGTCTCCACTGTTCATGCCTTGTGGACATGCCAAAAGAGGCACTAACTAACCAATAACTAACCACCACCAACACCACCACCACCACTGCACGTTGCCGAGTTGCTTGCTTAAACATCATCAATGACAATGCGTCGTGACAACTTCGTTCCTCGTCATTTTCATTCACTGTCCCTCGTTCCTCTCCGAGCCTTCAAGCCCGACTCGCATGAGGGTGCCCGGCCATATGGTGCCATTCGCCCGCTTCATCTCAAAGTCGGCGACGATGCTGAACCCCAGCTTTCTGTAGAACCTATATTGCTCATCTGTCAGCTCTCGGGCGTCGAGTCTTCCAATTTCCCGGCCCAAGTACTTACTCGACCAATTTCCTCCCGTTTCCCGCCCACGCATCGAGGTAGAGCGTCTTCGCCCCCCTCTCGAGCCCGTAATCCCTGGCTTGCTTCACAAGCGCCTCCCCGGCCCCCTGGCGCTCATGTCCCGTTCTGAAATCCGTGACCAACACGTCTAGATACACGAAGCCCTCTTTCCCTTCCAGCTCGGCACGGATGGCGTCCACGTGAAACTGCGACTTGACATGCCCGGGGAGCCAGTTGTCGCGGACGAACACCGCCCCGACCGAGAGCAAGAGCGCCCCGTCGTCGCCCGTCCAGTACCGGAGACCGGCGTGCCGCCTCGGCTCGTCGTCGCCGCCGCTCGGGATAAGGAGAGGCGCCGCCGAAGACGGCTGGACCTCGGCGTCCGCGATGAAGATCCGTAACGCCTCCCCCTCGCCCCTTGCCCGATACCTCTCCGACGCTCGAACGTCCCTCGCCGTTTGCTCGCGAAACCCCTCCTTTTCGCTGAAGGGCCGGGATCCCCACATGCCGTGGCTGCCCATCGCTTCGAGGTACGGTAGCGTCGAATCGAACACCTCCACGATGTAGGCGTCATCCTGGGGAAGCGCCCCCGCCTCTCTGATCCGCAGCTTGTTCATGATTCAAAGCTAGAGAAGGGACAAAAAAGAAGAAGAAAAAAGAAAGAGTAGAGCAGTCCGGCGCTATGTTTCAAACGCAGTTGGCGGGAATGATGAGAACGAAAGGCGTCAATGTATGAGCAGATACGAGGTTCCAACACACACGCCACCCCCGCATAGCAATACTTATCTGCCGTGCTGTCTAATGTAGCCCTGTCATCATGCTATTCCCCGCTCTTTCTTCCCCGAGATCACAACGTCAAGTGTTGTAGAAACACCAACGTGTCAAGAGCAGTGTGTCAAAGCTACTTCATAACCACCTGCTTATCCTGTTTACCCAAGAACCGTCTATCCGGCCAAGCACAACTCTTAGACGTGCAGGACGCCTCGTTTGTATACCAGGTGGTAGTACTGGGCCATGCATGGTGTTTGTCGAATTGTCGGATTGAACGAGGAGGGCCGGCCTATTGGGGCCGCGATGCCGACAGATATTCGCTTCCCTATGCGCACTACGACACATATCATGATGGGAGACGGCGACAACGTCTTTTCCCCATCTCGGTGGCAAGCCGTCATATGCGGGATCCTCGCCTCCCACAAATAGCAAAAGCCAGCCAACGAAGGGATCTCTCTTTCCCTCTCTCGGTCGTGACCGTCCGTAACTTGCCGGGCATGAATGTGATGGGTCCGAGCTGCTCATGCTCGCGTATTCCGGCTTGCCTCTCTTGTCCAACTCCAGGCCCAGCGGCTGCTGCCAAGTCCTGAGTTCTTGCGAGCATGTGCTGTTAATCCCCGTCCGTAAGGTCGAGAGGCGTGCTTTTCAGCCTTTCTCCGAAGATTGTGCTACATCTGAGATATGCCTGTCTTTGCTGCCCGTCGCGGTCCAGAGAGTGCCCCTAAAATTTGCATACGACCGCGTAGCGTAGTCTCATGGCATTCATCAATGCTGCCGAACTCGGCCAGACTGCGACAAGTCTTGACCTTACGGGTATTGCGCGGCAGCTGCAGGCGGGGTGGCGAGGCTGCTCGAGAAGTTGCATCGGGATCCCGACAGAGCTGCAACATGGTTAGCCTTGGCCGGGGTAAATAATGCCAAACCTGGTCTCTAGTTGCAACGGGGGCTTCGCAAGGCGAATCTGGAGTCAAAGCTGTCTTACCTGATGATGCACCAAAGGTTTCCTGCCCCAAGCATTTCCGCATGACCAAGCATGGCGATCCTAAATCATATCGGGCTGTGCTGAGAAGTGGGTGATTCTTCGGCGTTAAGGAAGCCCAATCGTATCCCTGTTGGCGTCATGTTGGAACATTTTCTTCTCGCAGTCTTCAAGAGCGATTCATGGTCTTGTACATAGGTAGACTCCATTCAGCTAGTGCCTGAATGGTATGTGAGGCCATCTCCGTGCGTAGCCGCACGGTTGGTCGACACAGATGTCTTGAAACTGCTAGCCGATGCCGGCGCTAACCAGTGCATCTCATCTAGAGATCCCAAGGATTGAATCCAGGCGGTTTACTTCAGATGCTCGAGATAACCAAACTTGTCCACTGAGCAAAGATGGCAGTCGTGCTCACCAATGCCAGTGGTGTGAGCAACCAATAGTACGGTGATAACGCCTTTGGGTTTCGAACGAAGGAGTCTGGAGTTCCTGATTGGGATAGGAGCCAGCCATAGAGGCCAGATAGACGTGCTTGCGGGCCCTTCTCTTGGACAATGCAATACTAGGACGAGCGCAACGTGAATGCAAAGCCCCTTCATGGGCATAGGAGATGGCCCTGATTGGCGACGGCGCTTTCACCCGGAGGCTCGAATGGACACGGCCCGCATCACCATAACCCTGAAGTTGCAAAGAAGCATTCTAATACCCTAATGTTTGGCCAACCTTGGGGACTCGAGGGCTTGCAGGTCGGTATCAGGAGTGAGATTCATGTTCTGTCGTGATAGCACAGTCTCCCGTTCGTCTCTCTGCCGCTGTAGGGTTTTATTCATGGACCCGGCTATGTTTTTCAGCGGTTGCTAATATATTACACTCCTATGGCCTTGACTCTTACATTTATGCGAGAATTCGCCGTGTGGCTTTTCCAAGAGAGATGGATCACAGGTCATGGAACACCAGGCGGCAGTGCTCATCTTGAGGTCTTCGTGCCAAGGCAAGTGATTGCTTCGAGCGTGGAAGTCTCTTGAGTCCAGTCCGTTTTCAAAAGTTGCAGAAAAGTCAATTGAAGGACAGAGCATTGAGAAAAGGGGCTTGAAGTTAACGGTGAGCATTTGAAGACGAGATACGAGCTCGGGAATCGTTAGACAGGCGTAATGGCGACGGCACCCCCATGACGAGCCTGAGGAAGCATTATCCGAGCATGGGCTGTGTCGCAATGGGTAATTCGATGGTATGCCTCTCGGACGAGCCATTCTAGCTAGTAGGAAGCCTAGACGCTTCTCGGGGCAATGGTAGCGGCGGTAGGACGTCGGGTGTGATGTTGTTGAAGTCGTGTGATAATGGGTTGCAGTGGTGGTCTGTGACGGTGGTCGAGGCGACATTTTGAGTATTTGCAAGACACGTGCGGCACCACTTCAGGCGATCTCAGATCCGGGGAAGCCGTAAAGGAGGGTCGACGGAGGGACTCGGAATGAGGGGAGCAAGAAGCATCTTGTGATGGTGTTGGTGGCGGTGATGGCGGTCTATCCTTGCGAATTGGCAGACCGGATTACACAACAAGAGCAACCCGTGAAACGGAAGCAAAAGTTGTTGGATGAATGCCGGTCTGTGGGTATCAAGCCTTGGGGAATCTCCGTGCCCTACCTCAGGCAAGAAGTATCGCATGCCAGAGGGGGATCGTAGTTTGCCGGTTGAAGCAGATTTGAGGCAGAAGATTCCATGCGGAGACGGGGAACGAAGTCAATGGAGGACCCGGAAATTTCGTGAAAGGATGTTATGCTTGGCGGTTGCGTGAGCGATGCCGGGTGTCTTGTCCTTGACGGCCAGCCAGCCCAGCCATGGCGGTTGGCCTCTGTCGTGTTCGGAGGTGCGTAGAGAGTGTAGAGAATGCTGATGAGTGTCTGTGGTTGCTGATGAAACCTTGGTGAAGACAGATTGTGAATATCGCATCACCAGAAGCAGTTGCATGCAAACATATTGAAGGTAGGCGATGTTCAATATCCGAGATGACTGCTGTCCATCCTCGCCCACAACCAAGGTCCGGCCTGGATGAAGCAGTACCTACCTAACTAGGTATGTACGATGTACGATGATATAGGTGCGTACTGATGGTACACAGTACTCGATTTCTCGGAATAATTGCCTTGCTGCCTCATCTTGAGCTCACTTTCCTTCCTCCTCACATCGTTGTGTAGGTACTCGTACAACTACCTAAGTACCTAGGTATCTTAGGTACATGCTTTAGTGTACCTACACTAGGTACCGGTAGGTACATAGTTCCCCGGGGCAGTCCCCGCTGCTCATCCATTCTGAGCTGGGTTGTTGCCGACTGATAAGATAAGAGCTTTGGGCCTGACACGGCAGGTGGGGCATATCAACACATGTGCATGTATCCGTACATGATGATAGCATGGTTGAGCTCCAAAACGTGACGGTTAAAGTGACTGGAAGCTTGTACCCTGTACCTCGGCTAGCCGAGTGACGTCTCCCCCCGAACCCAAGCCCCGCTAATTCGTTGTCACTGTCGCAGCATCACATGAACCCCTCTGTCGGACCCGTGGACAATCCCTCAGACACAACTTGCGCTTTGCTTTATTTTGCTGGCCGTAATACCTACCGCTCGCTGCCTCTCCCTCTCCGAATCCGAGTTCCCTCCTTAAAACCACCATCCATACCACCTACGTTGCATATCGACAGCAAACAAGCTCTTGTGGGAACCTCGCATGCTTCCACCCACCCCGACATACAAGACGGTTCCTGCGACGACGCCGCCCTGAACACTTCGCGGGCCCCGCGCTGAGCCCCAATCGCATACGCTAATCATGTCACTCTTCACCGCGCAACTGCACCCAGGACGGGCTCTGGGCTTTCTCGGTTTGCATGATTTCCATCTACCAGAGGACACTCGGACGCTAACTTTAATGCGTGTCGCCTAGTTCTTGGAGCCTCTTTGCATGATGTCTTGACGCGACTGAAGGCCGAGCCGCAACGTTTTCCACAACTCCATCTCGCCTACTCTCGAGAACTTCCCGTCGAGCAGCCCGTGACCCTAAGCCTTCCTGCCAACGGTATACGCCTACGCTTCGACGGCCCCGAGCAGCGCTTGCGCCTGATAGAGATTGTCGACTTCACAAAGAATCATGTCACGTTTAAGGACCGCGATCTTGTCAAGCCCGCAAACTCCCAGGGCCCGCCGTTGTCGCCTGTCCCCGGCGAGTCCACCTCCGGACCAACCTTCAGACAAATCTACCACAGGTTGCTCGGACCGACATACGGCGGAGAGTTCATACCGCCAACCCCTGATGCCCCCGACAACCTGGGAAACTACATACTTTCCTACCCCGGAGTTGCCTTTACCTTCCGACTGGCCGAATCGGCATACTCCCCTACCAAGGATGTCGTTTCGCTGCTGTCCTCGGCCCAGAGCCAGGTACCCACCTCCATGGCTGTCTTCAGCGGCGATTCTTGGGCTCAGGCCCGGGAGTGTCTTTGGACCGAGATCCTGCCAAGCGTCAAGACGGTACCTGTTCTTCCAAGAGGGAAGGACGTGGTCCCCGACGAAATATCGCTCGTCAAGATTCACGGGGGTGGAAAGCTCCAACTGTTTCGCAAGTGGACCAACTCTTCCATCTGGATCATCCTTGGAGAGACCAGCCCCCAAGAACTGATTGCGGAGCTTGGTCCCCCCAATGCTACATATCGGAAGAACGATCAGAGAATGACGATACACAAGCTTCGGACGGCCAGCCACAGCAGGGCTCGTTCAAACGGCGCTGATCTGCATCAGCCAGACGATCTGACCGATACCGATCAGTCGTCTGCAAACACTGGCTCAGATGACTCCAACGACGAAGCGGTAGAAGAAGACATTGCCGGAAATGTTTCTGGGGAGTGCTTCTACAATTACTTCTACCTGGGCTTCGATGTGCTGGTGTCAACACCTTCGCCGCCATCGAGACCGCCGCCCGCTCAGCACGAATCTCAGGTACCGCCGAGCAAGCCTATCAAGTCGGAGTCTCCCGACCGCCTGGTTGCCACGAAGATGGTTCTCCACGGCAACGTGCCTGGCTCGTATGAGTTCAACAGGCACCGCCGTTGCCGCTGGGAAGTCAGCTATCTTGACGACGGTTCCCCTGGCACGGCAGCAAACTCGGAGACGAAATTCACAGACATTAAGGATAGACTGAACGAACGATGGAACAGCGCGCACCCGGAAGGTGACTCCAGAGCTCCTCAAAGAGGCATGGTTCTCAACCGGGGCTGGGGGGATAGCCCCGGCAGCAGCTGCGAATTCCTTGGAGGCTGGGAGGACAGCGGCGCC
The DNA here is from genome assembly GCF_000149035.1 of Colletotrichum graminicola M1.001. Classification (NCBI taxonomy): domain Eukaryota; kingdom Fungi; phylum Ascomycota; class Sordariomycetes; order Glomerellales; family Glomerellaceae; genus Colletotrichum; species Colletotrichum graminicola. The sequence goes on from NW_007361006.1 coordinate 1,118,275, forward strand.
AAGAGACTCGATGGCAGCGACGATTCCACCACTACCCTATTTGGGTTCCCCGGTCTTGTGTTTGAGGTGTTGAAGAACGATCATGTCAACACGGTGACCGTGTTTTAGAGTTTGGACTGGGCATTAAACCGGCAGCCAGCTGTTATGGCCATGCTGCGAGCGGATTCGCTGCGGCCCTGGCCGGGGAGACGAGGCTAGACGGTAAACTACGATATCCCTACAAGCAACTTGGCTTATGCTCAAATCAGATGTACCTTGACACACCACCGCCTGCCTTTTAGGCTCCGTTACTGGGCTCATCCGCCAACTCAACATGGAACAGCAATGACGTGGATGCTGCCAGATTTCTCGTTTGCGAGGCTTCTTCAACCATCCACTTGCAACAGTCCCATCTGATTTCGCCCTTCATGCAAGCCAGAGATGGGAGAGTTGAGCTTTGTCCTCGCTTTACTTTACTCATCGGTCTGAGTCGGTTTATGTTTCGGCAGCCAAGGGCATTGCCACCAGCACCTACCATGTTGTAAAGCTCTAGCAGCTAGCTCCGAGCAGGCCGCTTGTGTTCAAGACAGGTTCGTACACGGCATCGAAAATAATAAATAATACAGATAGAAGCCTCAATGATCCCCGGAACAGCATAGAACAGCTCACTCTCGGAATACCCAGCGATACCCCCCCCCCCCAAAGATACCCCCCCGTATACCCCCGTATACGCCCATATACGCCCATATACCCCTTGCCCATTTCGCACCGCCCACAATGACTGCTGCCGCATCGGGTCAGAAGGCCAAGCAGAATGCTTTGGCCCTTAAGCGATACCTTCCGCGCAAGCTCAGGGAAGCTGCCGAGGACGAGGCCGCGGTGGAGAAGGGAGTTGGACACGACTTGACCATCTACAGCTTCGACCGCCCCAACGGCCAGTACGGATACACGCCTTTCTCGATCCAGTTGCGCTTCCGTCTTCGCCACGCCGGCGTCCAGCACAAGGACCGTGCTGCCAATATCTTCCAGGCCCCCAAGTACAGAGTGCCGTACGTCAAGCTTGCGGATTCGGACGAGCTCGTTGGCGAGACGCAGTTTGTCATCCAACGGCTGGTGCAGACGGGCAAGCTGCCGGATCTCAACAAGGAGCTTTCCCCCGCCGAACAGGCCAAGGATGCTTGCATCCGAGCCATGTTGGAGGACCGCGCTTACTTCCTTGTCGTAAGAAGCCCCGCCCGGCGCACTAGGACGGAGTGTAGTGCTAGCAGGATGCTGACGAAACACACACTTTTAGCTTTACGAGAGATGGCGCGACCAGTTCGACACGATGTGGAACGACGGTCCCTTTGCGCACTTCGTCTGGGGTGCGAAGCAGATTTCGACCCAGGCGGCCCGCGGCTACGTCAACTCGCAGCTGTGGTTCCAGGGTGTCGGTCGCTACAACAACGATGAGGTCAAGAAGTTCGCCTCGGAAGTCGTCATGTCCATCAACGGCTTCTGCGAGACGTCGCTGTCAAAGCTGAGTCTGGACTCGCGAGAGTCTCGGGAGCCTTTCTGGATTCTCGGCGGCCAGCGCCCGACCGAGGCCGACTTCATCGTCTACGGCAACCTTGCCACCGTCATGGGCACCAACGTGTAAGTGATAGGCTCCTCATATCCGATGGCGAACAGCCGGCAGGACTCGAGGGCGACGCGGGCTAACGAAAGGGACACACACACACACAGGAACCCGGTGCATGCCGCGCTCATCCGCGAGAAGCCGGCGCTGGTCGAGTATGTCGGGCGCATCCACGAGCGTTACTTTGGCGAGTACAAGTCCCCCGTTCACTCTTGAGATGGTTATGGTGAGTGAGGTACCACGATACGCCAGGTCACCCAACCGAAGGATGCGCCCGCGGTGTATGTTGTTGGTTTCGAGCCCGGCACGCACACGGATGCGGGCTCTGCGCTTGAATTTTGCATGATTTCTCTCGTTGGCTGTACAGAAGGCAGATGGAAGCTTGGAAAGGGGGGCGGGGGGCCGACACTGGTCAACAGGGCCCCCTTCCGTTAGGAGGGCACCAGAATACCTAACTCGAGTTTTCTTAATCTACCCTAGAGCGTAATAACCTGTTTCTTGACAACCTCTGCGTCTACCGCTGGTGTGTGTCTGTGTGTGGTCACCCATGGTGCTGTGCTGACATGGGGGGACCTGGACGGGGGGGCGCGGCGCATGTGATTTGCATGAAATGCAGCAACGATGACAATCGCACACACACATGCGGAGAGGGGCGACATTAATGCCGTTGGCGCTAGTCGGATAAGTTCGTCAAGGTGTGTTGAGCCATATGGTCCAGGCCGGGAAGACCCTTTCAGACACATTTGGCGGTCTGAATGCAACGCGGAGAGAGAGAGACTTAGCGCGAATCGAAGCCCCCCCCCGTGTTCGCTTGCCGGGCTTAGCGCGCTCAACGCCCTTTCAAAAGAGTTGAAAGGGTTTTGTTTTTTTTCCCATGTGGCTTGGGAGCCTTGCAACGGTTTTCATAGCAGACAAACGGAAAGACAAAGAGCATTTTGTCTGCCAAGGCGTTGGCAACTCCCAAGACGGTGGGCCACCTCGTCCTCGGCCACCGCCATTTATCCAGATGCGAAGAATAATACGTACGGGTCTATGAGATATTCCGTTCCGAAGAATGCCGAATCGGGTGGGGTAAATCCCTCTTGCAGCTGTGGGGACGGGTGGGTGGAGTTTGTAGCTCGTGCGTTTCGGTTCGGGTGCAACGCCACGGCAGAGCTACAACCACCTGGGCTTGAAGGGAACACTCACTAAGCTGTGGTTGGGAATCCTGGAAATGTCCGTGTGTTGCTGCTGCTGCTGGGGCTGTGGGCGGACTACACCAATTACCTACCTACTTTGTGCTGTATGTATCCGTACTCCGTATAGTTGTACGAATTACTTCCGTACGCACACGACCACGAACAATCCTGGGGCCGCGAGATCGACACCATCCATTCATCCATCCATATAATCCTATACCCAACTGGCACATGTCAATGCCCTGTTTCGGCTCCGACGAGTCAGCGCCATCATCTCCAAAATCTTCGTCACCTCTTGTCCCTCCACATGGCCGATCTGTACTGAACCACCACCACCACCCCCTTGCAACGAAACCGAGGACCATGACACTCGCCATCTGCTAACGTCCCTCTGTTTTTTTTTTGTTTTTTTCTTCCTTTTCTTCTTGCTGCCTTTACCAACGCCAACGCCAACCCCATCTGACTCGGTGCATGCATGCATGCATGCACTGCCGACGACCAGCCGCGAGAGAGCAACACCGATAGCGACCAACCAAGACCGAGACCACGATCACGACGACCCCGACTCCGACCCCGACTCCGGCGACCGCTTGCTGAAATTCGAGACTCCGCGACGGCCATGCGAGCATCTCCGCCGTCATGACGGAGAAGGATGCCGCCCAGCAGCGTGCCCTTCTCGCGAGGAGGCTGAGCCCACACTCTGTGCCTGGCGATAGGGGAAGCAGCAGCAGGGGTAGCTACGAGACAGGCGAGTCGAGCACCGCCGGGAGTGTTGTCAATGACACAACCCTCTTGCCGTCGTTTGACGAGTCGACCGGTCGCCGCATACATTCGTCGAACCCCCGAGAGGCCGAAAACACAAACGGCTTCCATGGCAAGGATGCGAGAAAACAACGGGCGTCTAGGCATCGCTCCAACGGAGCCTTCCTGCTACAGGATGCCATCCGCAATGACGACGACTCCGATGGCGACCAAGCGCCTCGCCTTCGTCACGTACGCAACCTTCCGCCCGTTCGCAGGACGCAGGAATATGGGAAAGCATCAGACAAGTCGGGATCCAGCACTGGCCGCGACGGCGGGCTTGACATCTCACCGCTGGATAGTCCGCCGAGACGAAACGGTGACACCTCGCCAATGTACCCTACACACAATCCCGCCGCCGCCCGGAAACGAGATGCCTCAAATGGCAGGCCTCTCTCAGGATCGAGCTTCATGTCCGCCACCAACACCCCTCTCGATATCGACTCTGCGCAGATTGTGAACATGGCCCTGAACCTGAGCGAATCAAGGAGACAGGTCTCGCGGAGGATAGCACCGCCCCAGGCGGTTCCGACTCTGGCCCACCTTCCTGACGCCACGACGGGCCCCAACCTCAAGAACCATTTACAGCAACAGAGGAGAATATCGCGAACGAGGTCTCCGGGGCCCGACAGGGCGCTGACGCCGCGCCTCCCCTCTACCGGGATCCTGAGCAGCCCACTGCAGGCGACATTCGACATGGGCCGCGAGGGCTCCTTTCGCAATCACTTCACTGCGTCGACCTTGGCACGAGTGCAAAAGGCCAAGGAACATTTGGAACTCATGGCCCAATACAGACGTCTCTTGGAGCTGGTGCCACCCATACAACCGCCTCATCAACATAATCACCATCATCTTCTTCATCATCATCACAGCCGCCCGACAACCGCTAGCCCCCCCGCCTCCTCAGGAGGTATTGCTAAAATCCCGACCTATGGCAGCTCCGAGGGTAGCGTGCGGCTCGGGCGGCCGTATAACCCATTGCAGTACATTCGAAACAGAAAGGTTCGAGCCCGAGAGCGCAAGGCCATCGACGGGGAGGGCCAGGGGTTCGGTGACATAATAAAGGTTGCCGACTGGGTCGACGAGGTGGCCAGATGGGCCGCCACAGGTCAAACAAACGCAGAGGGCTGCACGCTTCCGCCCTTCGCTGACGCAGATGCCTCGGAACGGCAGAATGCTACTCAGCTGGCGGCCAACGCCAACAAACCAAGAAGGCCCAGGCTCGACTGGGTCATAGACGCGGCGGACCTGCTGGCCGATGCCTACTGGCTGGAGCAGGACCATCACAAGCAGTTAATCGAGAACCGTCACTGGCGGCGCATATTTCCCCAGAACGTCGACCTTCACAGACCCCTGTCGAGGCAGAACGGGGAATACGGGAGCGAATCCGGGCAAACGCCAGGGCACAAAGAGAACGAAGAGTCCTTGCCTGCAGGCGACCCTAGGACCAGCAACCCGAAGCTGGCCAAGTCGGATACGGACCACTCTACGGCCAGCGCCCGGGATCGCGCTCGTCAAAAGCTGCATGATCTTACGGGTCATCATCACCACCGCCACAGCAGCTCCATGCATAGCCATCACGAGTGGCGGCACGGGAAGGCATCCTCGGACCTGTCGGACAGCGAGAACGAGGGCAAGCCCAAGAAAGAAAAGAGGAACCGGGCAGGCACACTCACCAGCAGCCACCAAGACATCCTGGAAAAGCAGATGCTCGAGATGATCGCCATGGAGGCGAGAGAGAACGGTCACCAAAAGCCACAGGGATCGGGTTACGTGACGCCAGAGCGAAACGTCGGGGACAGGTCGCATCCACAGTCCCGGCAACACAGCCGAAAGCCGTCCATCGCCGACTTCAGCGAGTCTGACGAGAGAAAGAGTAAGGAAAAGCCTCGCTTCACCCCGGTGCACCTCCAGCGCCAGACAAGGGCCAGCCTGGAGATTCCGACGACGCTTGGCGGGCGGGGCTCATTTGAGGTTGACTCGTCGCTGCCCAACTCCCCCGACGGCGCCGCGCGCGGAGACCCTTTCATCCCGGCGCTTGGCGGAGATCTTTCGGCGGCATCTAGCCGTGGCAACTCTCCGACCCGAAACCCCTTCACCAAGGTCAGGCAGATCTTCCGCGAGCGCAGTAGGGAACGAGCCGGTGACCGCATCTCGGAAGAGAAGTCAAGCGCCGAATACCTGCCCAGCGCTCCCAGGACACCGTTCGAGGCCTCGCCGGAATCGTCGGGAGAGCGCAGATCGACAGACAGGCGGGGGTCGTCCAGGAGCCCACCCCCTCGCAAGGTCGTGCAGCGTCAGACGGGCGAGAGCCACAAGTCCCATCGCAGCATTACTAGCATCAAGCTGCGCAGCGACGAACCTGGCGTTCGGGGCATCTTCAGAGGAGCCCGTATCGACAACGTCATCCGCGGCGGCGTATCGAAGCTCGGTGACCTGATCTGGCGTAAGGAGTCGGACATTGGTGATGTTCCCTCCGAGGCGGAGGGCACGACGACGGACGACTCGGACACGGAGCAGAGGGGCAGAAAAAGAGGCGAGACGCCTCTGTCTCGAACGGCCTCGATCAGAAGCCAAGGAATGCGCCAGCAGAACCCCAAGACCTACTTGGACGTCATGCCAGCCTTCGAGCCCACGTCTCAAGACAAGTTGAGGCACACGCAGAGCGAGCCGCTAGATCTGCCGGACAATTCGCCGCCCTCGGCGAGCCGTAAGTCGCCTCGCTTCGACAGGCTCAAGCCGCCACGTATCGACATCATGAGCGCGTCGCCAACCTCGTCAAACGGTTCAGCAGCCAAACGGTTATCGGACGTCTCCGAACTGGAGCCTCTGTCCGGGGGGCGCATCCCCGGCGTGAAGGAAGCGGACAAGCGCTTCAAACCCATCATCACCGTGTCACCCTTTGCACCTAATGGGCGGCCCAGATCTGGGTCCAACCGCAGCCGACACTGGTCGATCTCGGACTACAGCCCGGCACCGGAACGAGCTCCCATGTCGAAGCGAGAGATCGCCCGCCTGCGCGCCCTTGTCTTGAGCTCCGGCATCAAGGCCATGGAGATTACGCGCCGCGCCAACGAGCCCCACGCCGTGTTCGCGGACCGGCAGACGCCGTCGCAGAACGACGTCCAAGTCGCCAACATCTTTTGGCCCGAGATTGCGAAACTGAGTCCCGACCCCGACGGTGTGCGCAAAAAGGCCGTCCCCCAGACGGAGCTCTACCAATTCGCCGCTACGACCCTGGGCAGCTCCATCAGGTGCTCCGGCCAGGAGTGGCAAAAGACGGCCGACCTCTTCGTGTCAGACACGGTGCCCTCCCTGCACCGACGCGTCGAAGACGTGCGCAGGCGCGTCGCCACGGACCTGTCGGCCATGACGCGCGCGGCGGCGGACGAGGCGGACGAGACGAGCCGCGACCTCACGCTGGGCCAGAGGCTGAAGATCAAGCACACGCTCGACGTCATCGAGACGATGCTGCGGCGGCGGCGGCGTAGGTTCCGCTGGGTCCGTCGCGCCATGTGGCTCGCCGTCGAGTGGGTGCTCGTGGGCTTCATGTGGTACGTGTGGTTCGTCGTCATGATCCTGCGGGTGTTTTGGGGCGTCGGGAAGGGCGTCGTGGGGGCCGTGAGGTGGCTGCTGTGGCTGTGAGCGAAGACCACGCCGTCCGCGAGGTCTGACGTCTGCCATTGTTTCCCTCCGTTCGTGTGTTTTTACGAGCAACCTCTTCTCCCCGTCTGTGCTCGCCCCATCCTTTCTATATCCCGAGTACCTACTATTAGCGTGGCCGTTTCATCATCAGCACTGTCATTACGATGCATAGCAGACGGAGCAGAAATTCCGCAGCGTCTTGGGAAAGTTTATGCGTTGAATCGGCATCATTCAGTTTCAACATATATCACACACCCTTCCCTTACCCCCCCCTTTTTTTTCTTTTTTTCTTTTTGGGATTTTTCTTTTTGAATACTATGTTGGGCAGCCGGGATAACCAAAACAATCACAATGTCAACAACGACAACCACAATGGAGACGATTGTGGACTGAGAGCCAGGGGAGGTCGGCTTGTGAAGAGCAGACAGATGGGGGGTGGATCTGGAGACGGAGGGGAGAAGGAGGTGATGATACCCGAAAGGAGAGAGAGAAGAAGAAGGAGAAGAACAAAGGGAGGGAGGACCGAGAGCCGTCCGCCTTCACCTGGCCCGCCGGATCTTTCAGGAGCCCGACCCGGCTTTCCTTGTTGCTTTATCATCCAGCGGCGAGTTGCGTATACTATAATTCTTTTTTCTCCCGGACGGTACACGAGTAATTGGGGAGGAAAAGGGGGCGGGGTTGAGCGAAGGGCTTTTGAGCGGTCTGCAGGGGGGAGGAGAAGCCTTTTTTTCTTTTTCTTTGCATTACTACTTTGAACGTCCCCTTTGTTCGAGAAACAAGTCGACGAATTAGGCGCCGGATATATACATATAATGATACATACCTAGTTTCCCTCCTTTTCCTCGCCCCCCCCCCCTCCCCCCCCCCATCGTCCCGCGGGACGGAAAGGGGACTGATCGGCACATAACTTGGGCCGAGGGGAGAGAAGGGACGGCCGTACGACAGACGGGCATGCGAGCTTGAAGCCAACGGGACGCGGACAAGAGCACGCATATGCTCTTTTACGCCGAGGACTCTTTGCTGAAGGATGAAGTTTGCGTGGCGGGTTGAGCCGGGAAAAGAAGTAATAGCAGTGGTAGCAGTGGTAGCAGCAGTAGTAGTGTATTATTCAGTTCTAAGCAAAGGCCCATGATTCTCTGGCGACATCTTCCCCGTCTTCCGATGCCCAAGGGGGAGACGGACTGGGAAAAAAACACAAAACCCATCCATCATTTTAACTGACAAGGGAAGCCGAGGATTCTCTGCATGACCCTCTGCTGGACAGATGCGATGACCGAGAGGCAACAGCACAAGCACCTCCAGCTTTCGTACGTCTGAAAAACCGTGTGTGGCGAGGATCCCTTTTCTTTTCATGTGGGAAAAAAGTCGTGCTCAACGCAAGACGAATGACGAAATGGGAAAAGGGGAGGATTCTGAGACCCCGTTTTCATCCGAGAACAGTTAGAGGAAAGAGATTAAAGGGGGAGAAGAAGAAAAAAAAGGACCTGAAAACCTGTCCCATAATCTGCCCCCTTATTCGATCCTCTTCTTGCCCTCCTCGGCGTTGAGATATCTCGCGGTGCTGAGACCCCGCTCGTGATGGGCGACAAAGGAGCCCAGGACGGAGTCCTTGCGGGCCTTGGACATGTGCTCGGCGTAGCCGTCGTTGGCCCACGGCCTGGGGTTGAGCTTGGGCCAGTTGACCTGCGCGGATTCGCGTTAGCGGATCGGGACGATCCCACCCACCAGAGGGAGAGAGTGAGGGGGAGAGAGAGAGAGGCAGAGAAAGAGAGGGAGAAGAGAGACCAGGACATGGGGAACCTACATAGAGCATGCCGTGGCCAAAGATGAAGCTGGCGCACCAGGCGGCGACGGCGAGCCAGAAGAGGATGAAGACGCGGATGGTGACGACGGCGTCCGTCTTGGAGAAGAGGCCGACGAGGACGAGGAAGACGGAGAAGGCGAGGAGGTAGGGGACGGACTGGATGAGGATGGGGCGGCGGTCGGCGAAGACGAGGGCGCCGCCGATGTTGGCGGTGCCGGGGGAGTAGACGCCGAGGAAGAGGTCGTACGAGTCCTGGCGGGGCCCGTCGAAGAAGTTGTTCTTGAAGTAGCGGGTGACGCCGATGCGGGCGTCCTGGAGGGCGCCGAGCTTGGTGCGGTTGCCGGTGCGGGTGACGTCCGTCTTCATGGCGCCGGTGCCCGAGTAGGAGCAGGAGACGACGTCGGCGTTGTCGGCCCACAGGTTGCGGAACATGTGCTCAAAGGCCGGGTCCTCGTCGCGGAAGGAGGAGCCGCGGGCCATGAGGCCCATGTCCTCAAAGATGCGGTCGAGCATGTGGCGGGCGAACATGGACTGGACGACGTTTGTGCGGTCGAGGCAGTCCATGCAGTTGGTGCGCATGACGCTGGTCTGGAAGGCGCGGGGCTCGAGACGGCCGTCGTTGGCGGCGGCGGCGGGCATGTCGACGGCGCGGAAGTAGCCCTGGGCGTCGAGGGCGTCGCGGAGCTTCTCGACGAGGGCGTAGGCGCGGTGCATCTTCATGCCCTTGGTCTCGTGGTGGTAGTCAAAGTAGACGTAGTGCAGGCGGTCGAACTCGACGGCGCGCTTCTCGGGCTGGATGACGGTGAACTTTTCGTCCGTGATGCGGTCGCCCTCGGTGCGCTCGTTGGGGGAGGAGACGAGCTTCTCGACCATCTGCTCGTAAGAGGCCTTGACGCGCTGCTCGCGGCCCTTTTGGTTGACGAGGTTGATGAGGTAGTTGTCGCCGTAGATGCGGATCTGCTCCTCGAAATGGGCCTTGGCGGCGGGGAGGGCGCTGTCGATGCCGCGGACCTGCAGCTTTGGGGTGTAGCGCAGGCTGTTGATCTCGGCCCAGTAGGTGGGCACGCTGCCGCGGGTCTGGACGTAGGACATGATCTGGGTCTCGCTGCCGGCGGCGGGGGCGCCGCCGTACTTGCCGCTCTGCATGTCGCTGCTGCCGGCGAAGCCGCCCATGGCGCTGCCCGAGTCGTTGAAGATGATGATCTGCTCCGTCTCGTTGTAGTTGGCGGCGTGGCCCTCGTCGTCGACGCCGCGGGTGAAGTATCGGGTGCCGCCGCGGTGCCTGGAGCGGCGGGAGATGAGGGCGACGGTGACGGGGGTGCCCTTGAAGGTGGTCGGGCGGATCTCGAGCATGCCGAAGATGACGGGCAGGATGAAGGGGTCGACGGCGGGCTGGGGGCCGGGGTGGCCTCGAGCGCCCTTTGTGCGGAAGTCGACGAGGTCCGAGTGGATGAAGCGGTTGAAGAAGAAGCGGTCGTCGGCGCGCTGCCAGAGCGGGAGGGAGGTGTCGGCCGAGGCCTGGCGCTGGAACGAGTTTGTGAGGTCGATGGAGTAGGAGAAGTACATGGGGCCGTTCTTCATGAAGGTGTCGAGCAGGCCGATGAAGGTATCCTCGTCGGGGTCTCGGATCTGGCGCTCGCGCATGGGGAGGATCTCGGTGGCCACGACCTTGTAGACCATGTGGCCCTTGAGGCGGCCGACAGGATTGGCCTTTGTGATGACAATGACATACTTGTCTAGGCGAGGGCGGGAAGTGTCAGCGCAGCTCTGGACGGAGGGAGAGACGGAGGGCGACGGAAGGGGGGGGTTCTCTCACCAAGTCTGAGCTGGACGATACCCAAGATTCCGGCGATGCTGGATACCCGGGATACCCTCTTGCTTTGGCCAGCATCTCCGAGGCGCAGGTCTCCGGTCGGGCGGTCGATGACGAGGGCGGGAGCATCAGGCGACGAGGGGGAAGTGAAGACGTAGGAATCGGGGGCGACCTTGACATTGATGTCGCGATAAGGTAGAGTCGGTGCCATGACGAGGATGGAGGGGTCGGTTCGAGCGGGAGGGATAGGGTGGTATTGAGTAAGAGAAGAAGAGGAAGAAGTAGAACAAGAAGAAGCAAAGGGCTGGAAGGACAAGGCAGAAGAAGGAAGAAAAGGGGGCCAAGTGAATGAAGCCTCGATGATGAACCCCCCTTCTTGGTATCGTCGTCGACTGTCGCAAAAGGCTTGGAGGTGTTGGCAACGCAACACTTGCTATTTTGGCAAGCGTTGATCAGCTTGAGGACAGACAGACAGACAGACAGACAGCTTTGAGGATTTGGTTGGTCACAGATGGTGGTGAAGACCAATCAAAAATGGGTGTCGTCACTTTGCAGTCGCCAATCCAGCTGGGTTACCCTGGGTCCTCGAGCTTCTGGTTCAGTTCGAGGTTCCACAGGCCCTCCGTCACCATGCCATGTTCTAGTGTACTAGGTAGGTACGTACAGGTACACTATGTTCTGCACCCATGCGCGCTTGCTGTGCTGTGGCTTTACTCCGTACACGGCACCATATCCGTATGTACCAATGTCTCTATGTAGCTAAGAGTTATTCTTTTACTATCTACTCCGTATTTCATTTGTCTAGCTTGTGCACTTCTTGCTGTTGCCCAGGAATGAGCTGACTGTTGGGACCTGTCATGAACTCATGGCTTGTGAAAGAGGACAGGGATAGTTATTTCGCAGCTACCTGGATATCCACCACTCTTGTAAGCGAGGGAGCTTTGGACCAATGAAATGGTAGAAAAGGGACAGATTACATAAGATGGAAGAGTACGTACCTGCACATGTCTGCACACCGAGTACGGATACGTGCCTAGTTTACGGATACCTACCTACTACCTACACTACACTACGTATGCCGTGTGTTTACATAAGCCGCTCCTCGGACCCCCTGTCGGCTCCCACCCATCAACTCAGTCAGCCCGACGTCGTTGAGGTCAGAAGCCATCGGGGGGTCATAGTGTCCCCGTTCCCTTCCATCTGTTTGCACCTGACAGACAGTCCGCCCAGCTATAGGTACTCGGTACAGCAGGTGCATGTCATAGGTATCAGTGTACGGATACTCCGTAGGTATTCCATCACTGTGCCGGTAGGTAGGTGCGTGCGTGCGTGTAGACGGGCGAGTGTACGGATACGTACCCTACACTCACTGCCTGCCACAGGCAGTCGGACTCCATTATTTCCAACCGAACGGACCAGTTTTAATTGCCATCTTCTTTGTACTTGTACACTGCCATCATCCACATCCATCCATCCTACTTATCCGCTGCTTTCCACCTTACATTCCACCCCGTGCCGACCTCAGATTCACCCCTCCTGCCGCGCAACCCACGATCCTGGAATCCCGAACCCACGATTGCTGCCCGTTGCCTCCCACCCCCCTTCGCGACCGTCGACCTGACGCATTCTGCTTTGCTCTGCTCTGCTCGCCTCCCGCAAACTTTCCACCCAATCTAATCCGACCTCTTGTCCGTTTGGACAACCTTTTCGGAGCCCGACCGACTCGACTTCCCCGTTTGGCGACATTTCATCGACGCCGCCCAACCATCTCCACCTCCAATCTTCGCCTCGTCCACCCCAGGATAGGATCGCCCAACGTCGCCTTTACCCTACGCACCCATCACATCACGCAAAAATGGCAGCTCGAGGCCCTGGTGCTCCCGGTGCTCGCGGAATGAACACGCGCTTTGCCCAGTTCAAGCTCGTCTTGCTTGGTACGCAAATATTCCCCACCCGTACCCATGCCATGCCGTACTGTACCCCCATTAGGACCAAGATGGCTAACCTTGATGATGCACAGGCGAGTCCGCCGTTGGAAAGGTATTTATTCGCAGCTCAGGGAATAGCTGCCCCATGTACTGACTGACGTGCTCCTCAGAGTTCTATCGTGCTGCGATTCGTCAAGGTATGTGCTCGGTGCATGCCGTCGCCGCCTCCCACCTCGGAAAGAAGCCGCCTGCTAATCTCTTGTCCAATAATCGTAGGACCAGTTTGACTCGTACCGCGAATCCACCATCGGCGCCGCCTTCTTGACACAGACCATCTCTCTCGACGAGAACACCACGGTCAAGTTCGAGATCTGGGATACCGCCGGACAGGAGCGATACAAGTCGCTCGCTCCCATGTACTACCGCAACGCCAACTGCGCCGTCGTCGTCTACGACATCACCCAATCGGTACGTCACACCGTGTCCAATCATCCTGCCCATGCATCTATCCTGTGTCTAGCATGCTAACGGTGCTCAAGGCATCTCTGGACAAGGCCAAGGCTTGGGTCAAGGAACTGCAGAGGCAAGCCAACGAGAACATCATCATCGCCCTCGCCGGCAACAAGCTGGACTTGGTCACGGAACAGCCCGACAAGCGAGCCGTTTCCACAGAAGAAGCCGAGGCCTACGCCCGCGAGGCCGGTCTTTTATTTTTCGAGACGTCGGCCAAGACGGCAGAGAATGTCAAGGAGCTCTTCACGGCCATCGCCAAGAAGCTGCCGCTCGACCAGGCCGGCCCTAGGCATGCCCGCCCCGGTCAGCGACAGGGCGTCAGCCTGCAGCCCGAGACCCCCGGAAGCAACGTAGGCGGGCCTTGCAGCTGCTAAACGACGACGAAGACGACGATGACGACGCAAAACGAATATCGTGTTATCAATCGAGCCTAGAGAACCAACCGGTGGACGGCGGGGTGAAGCTGTTTTCTCTCTCTTTTTTCTTCTTCTTTTTCTTCTTCCTTTTCGTCGAGACGAGGCAGGCTCCCGTTGGCAGATTGCTCAAAGCCGACCCGTTAGCCAAGCACTGAACAAACACCACCAGCTCGTATACGACGGCGTTTAGGGCTGAACGGGGTCGGACAGCGTTGTCGCGCACCCTACACCGAAGAAAGGGGGAATGCCAGACCCAGCCTTTTTTTTTTTTTTTTTTTTTTTTTTAAATGTCAACAGGACGTTTTTACTCGTTTTGAGAATGGTTTTGTTTTTCTTTTCTTTTTTTAATTACATCTCGTGTCATTGCGCTGGTCATTCGGTTGCGTCAAACTGGGGTGTAAGGCAGTCCTGGAATAAGACGGTGTACGGGAAACGGACGGATTCACTTTACTGGGGAAAGCATCCTGCATCATTTGCTTTTTTTCTTCTTCTGATGTACAGTATGCAATAGAGGCAACTGTTTTGTCAAGGATGTGCCGTATACAACCCTTATTTTTGACTTGTGTCGTTGCTGTAGGCCAGTCAGTCGACGTGTTTTGTGAGTTTGATCGTGAAGAGTGAGAGAAGTGTGCATATGTCGAACTCGTGACATGGCCATCTTTGCCTCCAGTAGAGGGTGGGGGGGAGGCAGAAGTACGGCATCTTGGGTAAGGTGCCTTGGCTTAGGTAAGGCAGGCAAGGTACGTATGTACCTGCTAGCAATTACCTACTATTAGGAGCATCAACAGTGACCTACCTACCTACCTACTTACCTGGAGGCACAGGTAATCTGGTCCTGATAGCGATGAAATGGACAACAAGAAATGGTAACAGCGGGTGTGTCCAGTGAGTGACCCACAGTACAGTGCAGTCCAGTCCAGTCCAGTGCAGTGTAGTGACGTGAGGCCTGCCGCTCAATCCCGGTTCCTGCCGCTCGGTGCCCAGCGCGGCTACGGCAGAGACTGATAGAGAGCTCTGTTCTCACCTATCACTCGCTCGCTTTTAGCCGAGCTTTTTCCCTGAGCTTTTTTGTGCCTGGCTTCCATCACCTACCTCGAACCAAGAAAAACACGTCGAATTCTATCCCTCCCTCTCCCCCCCCAATTACGCCTTGTCGGCCCATCGCATCACCTCATGTTGCGAACGTCGATTCGATCCGTGAGGGTGCTCGGCCACAGGCCTGCGGCGGCCGTTGTTGGCCGCCAATGGCAGCCCGCCGCCGCCGCCGCCGTCCGCCGGAGACACTTTGCCGATGACAAGAAGCCTGTTGTTGACCCGTCCAGACCAGCTGCCCTACCGACCACCGAGACCGTCACCGCCGAGAAGAGCGCCGTTCCCGAAGTGGGAGCCGCCGAGCCGACGATCCCCAAGGCGGAAGTTCCTCTCACTCCCCCGACCCCCGACACCACAGCCGCTGCCGCTGCCGCACCTCCGCCTCGGTCTCCCGCTGCCGCCGCCCCCAAGAAGAAGGGCTTCTTCCGCCGACTGAGAAACCTGGTCTTGACCCTTGCCCTCCTCGGTGCCATCGGCTTCGGCGGCGGCGTCTGGTACTCGCGCATCAACGACAGCTTCCACGACTTCTTCACCGAGTACGTTCCCTTTGGCGAGCAGGCCGTCCTCTACTTCGAGGAGGCCGACTTCCGCAAGCGCTTCCCCAACATCACCAACAAGCTCAAGGGAAGAGACACGGGCAGCCAAGTCACCGTCCCCGCCCAGAGCGGCGCCTCTTGGAGGGTTGCCGACAACGGCGAGCCCGCCGGTCGCCAATCGAGCGCCGTCGGAAAGGCCGCCGCCAAGGTCGTCGCCGTCAAGGAGGAGCAGCACAAGCCGGTCCAGAAGCCCAAGGTGGTGCCAGAGCCCCCCAAGCCCGCTCCCGAGCCCGTAAAGGAGACCAGGCCTGCCGCTGCCGCGCCCGAGCGAGGCACGACTGATTTCAAGCCCCCCGAAGTCAACGAGCCTTCGCGCTTCCCCCCCATCGCCCCGATCGACCCTCTGAAGATCGAGGACGCCACCGAGCCCGTCGTCCAGGACCTCGTGCACATGCTCAACGACATCATCACCGTCATCAACGCCGACAAGGCCCACGGCCGCTACTACCCCACCATCGACAAGGCCAAGGGCGAGCTCGGCAAGGTCGGAAGCAAGATCAAGGCCATCAAGTCCTCGGTCGAGCAGGAGGCCGCCTCCGAGGTGCAGTCCAAGGTTGCCGACTTCGACAAGGCCGCCAACGACCTCATTGCCCGGGTCGAGTCGGCCATGGTTGCCCAGGAGGCGCAGTGGCGCAACGAGTTCGAGGACGAGATGAACAAGGTCAAGGCGAGCTACGACGAGCGCGTCAAGCTCGTGCTGGAGCGCGAGAGGCAGCTCAACGAGGAGCGCCTCAACAACCAGCTGCTGGAGCAGGCGCTGGCGCTGAAGAAGGAGTTCGTCTCCGAGGTGCAGAAGCACGTCGAATCCGAGCGCGAGGGCCGCCTCGGCAAGCTGGACGAGCTGTCGGCCGCCGTGGCCGACCTCGAGAAGCTCACGACGGGCTGGAACGAGGTGGTGGACACCAACGTCCGCACCCAGCAGCTCCACGTCGCCGTCGACGCCGCCCGCGCCAGCCTCGAGAACGCCACCCACCCCAAGCCCTTCACGCGCGAGCTCGTCGCCCTCAAGGAGATTGCCGGCGAGGACCCGGTCGTCAACGCCGCCATCGCCTCCATCAACCCGGCCGCCTACCAGCGTGGCCTCTCCAACGCGGCACAGCTCATTGACAGATTCCGCATAGTCGCCGGCGAGGTCCGCAAGGCGTCGCTCCTGCCCGAGGACGCCGGCGTCGCCAGCCACGCTTCCAGCTACCTCCTCAGCAAGGTCATGTTCAAGAAGCAGGGCCTGGCCGACGGCGATGACGTCGAGAGCATCTTGACGCGCACCCAGACTCTCTTGGAGGAGGGCAACCTGGACGCCGCCGCGCGTGAGATGAACGGTCTTCAGGGCTGGGCGAAGACGCTGAGCAGAGACTGGCTCGGCGAGGTGAGGAAGGTTCTCGAGGTTCAGCAAGCCCTTGATGTGAGTACTGCCCTTGGTTGCTATTATTTTCCTTAATTCTCTGCCTTAGCCCCCCGCCCTTGTACTTGACACTAGCGACTGACGACTCTCTCTCTCCCCAGGTCATTGCGACAGAAGCGCGCCTACAGACTCTCAAGCTGGAATAATGGACGGAAACTATTTTCTTTGTCTTGTTGGTGGTGGTGTGGTGGGGGAAGAAGACCCCAGAGATGCCTAGAGGGAGACCTTTTGGTCTGTGTAAGACATAGCCATAGACTTGAATGAAGGCAGTGTATTTTTTTTTATCCAGCCGTTGATAAGTAATGTATGTGATGGTCAACCGACGCTTGAAACCGAAGCTGTTGACGAGGAGCCGGAGCCGCCATGTGACGGACCGTGTGCTGCCACCGAATGATTGAAACGGAACGAAACGAAACGAACCGAGTCGTGTAATGCCATCATCCATGGAGTCGAACCTAGACCCAACCAACACAGACCCCGTACACGAACTTGACGTGTTGAGAGGGAGAGAGAGAGAGAGAGAGAGAGAGAGAGAGAGAGGGCCGTGAACACATCTGCCCGGGACCAGCGCCGAGTCCAAGGCCCCCGTCGACCGGCTCAAGTTCCGAAGCCACCCGCATATAACCTCTCTTCCCCCCCTCCCCCCACCGATCGACCGGCGGCACGCACTGCACTGCACTGCAACCTCCCTCCCCTCCTCTCCCCCCCCGAACATTTGGCCCAAACTCCCAAGGGAGCTCCGAAACCCCTCCTTGATGCATCATGCGTCTCTTCGCCTATTGCGCCTCAGCAGCACCCTGTTTCTCCGTCCGCGATTCCTGAACTGCCGCACGATGGCTACTACTACCGGGCGCACATACAACGTCAGTGGCCACACCTTTATCTCTGTTTTTTGTTTTATTTTTCCACGCGATTGCTGAGGGGAGCTTCCCCTCTCCGGCTGTCACTCCGACGTCGGAAGGGAGGGGATGATGTCCCCCACGCACAGATGGGATGGCGAGGGGGAAACGAAACAAGGGCAAACGGACAAAAGGGCTGACAATTCATCGTTGCGTATACACAGGATGCCGTCGACGCATTGAACACGCTGCAGACGCCCTTCGCCGTCATCGAGGCGAGGCGCAAGGCCGGCGTCCGCCCCGACGAGGCTTCGGTCAAGGAGATGCGCGCATACCTCGCGCGCCTCGGGTACTCGGTGCGAACACACACACACACACGCGCGCGCGCGCGCGCATTCTCTACAATCACGGGCGAGTCCAGCTAACGCGTCTTCCATCGACAACGCAGATCTCCGACCTCGATAGCCTCAACGTCATCCACGTCGCCGGCACCAAGGGCAAGGGCAGCACCTGCGCCTTCACCGACTCCATCCTCGCGCGCCACCGCGCCGGCTCCCCCGCCTCGCTCCCGCGCAAGGTCGGTCTGCTGACGTCGCCGCACCTGATCGCCGTGCGCGAGCGCATCCGCATCAACGGCTGCCCGCTCTCCGAGGAGCTCTTCGCCCGCTACTTCTTTGAGGTCTGGGACCGCCTGGGCGAGAGCCGGGCCGACGAGGACGCCGTCGCGCTCGGCACGCGGCCCATCTACTCGCGCTACCTGACCCTCGTGAGCTTCCACGCCTTCCTGCGCGAGGGGTGCGACGTGGCCATCCTCGAGACGGGCATCGGCGGCGAGTACGACGCGACGAACCTGGTCGCCCGGCCCGTCGCCACCGGCATCACGACGCTCGGCATCGACCACGTCTTCGCCCTGGGAGACACGGTCGCCAAGATCGCCTGGCACAAGGCCGGCATCATGAAGCCCGGCAGTGCCGCCTTCACCGTCGAGCAGGTGCCCGAGGCCGCCGCCGTGCTGGAGGCTATGAGTTAACCCAATACAAATCTGAAGACAACTGCCCCCGGTTGTGGAGGAGTAATAGTGGTTCGCGTGACATAGGTAGCGGTCGAATGTCCTAGCCCATCGTAGCGCCATTGGACGAACACGTCAATCAGGGGGCTAGCACATACAGCATCCCAGGACTCAGTGAACCTGCATAAAATCAGTCATAGACCCCTATACCCATGAGTCGTAAAGTCGGCAGTGTACAACCCGCACCTAGCTGCTCACTTGACCGCGTCGCGTTTTAAGATAACCTGGAGCTGGAATGTAAAGTACTAGCCCCCGTACCCTGACAACATAATCTTCAGCGTGTCTGAATCCGT